>NC_083403.1:94266737-94579097 GCF_020745735.1 Hemiscyllium ocellatum
ACTTTACATTTGAAGGGACTTTTACCTCGAGTGCACAGAATAGTCTGTTTTTTCACAGACAAAGGCTCTTTAATACATTTGATGTTTATAATCTACAAAACCTATCATTCATCTCATCCTGTCAGTATATCTTTCTATTAGTTTCTCCCTCATCTTTATCTAGCTTGCTCTCACATGCATCAATTAAATTTACTCCATTAAAAATTAATTTCAGTCCACATCTGCATTCATCTATCAATCACTCTCTTAAGGGTGAACTGCAACTTGTGCCTAGTTTTTGTCCAAATAGTTTGGGGAGTTGGGAAGCTCATGTGTGGGTTCCTGCCTGTGTAAACATAGAGTTTGAAAGATAATGCCAGCACATGGGGAAACAGCCTTTTCTTATAAGAAATTGAATGAAGGGAAGATAATTTTTCCTATCTTTCTTTGTCGAGCACAGGAAAGGACCCCACAGTGTTGAATGTGTTCTGGGAATTGTATCGAAACAAGCAGTTATGGAAAAGAGAGAAAACATCCACTAGCAGTCAGAGATATCAAGAAATTAAAGTCAGAATCTCAACTGATTGAAAATGGGCAAGTTGATGACAAATAGTATGTGCTGAGAGTGGCGACACCTAAAAATGTCTGGTACTGACACTTATCAGAACCGTCTGACAATGGAGCTTAAAAGAAATGTTTTTCTTTCTTTTCTGTCTTTCACTCCAGCAATCTATCAGCTTGTAATGCTGAGCATTGGAGACTGTGAGATACATATTGATTTGCCTGATTTTTTTAGGATAGGGGTAGATGAATGGTAGATAGCCCATGCTGACTGGAAATGAGGCAGCATGCAAAATGTGCGTGCACTGTTTGGATTGCAGTGTGGCCAAGGGCTGGTTTGAACTGAGCAGCTCTTCATTGTGTGCCTTTGGTGAACAACAGAGTGCCCAAGTAACATTCCAAAGGAAGCTCATCCTCCAGGCCATCTTGCCTTATTTAAGGTGCAGTTCCTGTCAAAGAGAAGTTGAACCAGTGTGCTGGAGTCTGTGGAAGTGACACCATCCTTGATGTACTGGTCAGTGAGGTAGAAGACAGGAAGGAAGTGATACATCTGTTGGAGGTTGTTGAGATTGAGTAGGGTATGAGGGTACATGATGAGGGGAGTTAATTGTTCAGCATCTACTACACATCACATTCCCTCACCCCATACACCTTTCATACCTCTCAATTTATCACATCCCCATTACATCATACGTAAATGGACACACTCCAATCTCTCCAGCAACATGTCCTTCTGTGTGGCTCTGCAGATCTGTGCATGGCTGCTCTATCACCCAACACACTGACAGATACTTAGTGACACACTGTCCCATCCCCTCAAGGAGGAGGACTCCCACAAAAGTGGATAATGGGGGACCACTATGCCTGCATACCCACAGCATTGTCCAGGCAATGGTACGTACAATTATTAGCACAAGTGCCATTTGACCTGTGCCCAGAGTCGGTGGGACAACCCCGAGGCCATAGAAAATCGCAACATTATGCACGCTCTCTGCTCACCCTTTCCTCTCATCCTGGTCGGAACCATGAAACAGAAGAGTTATGGAGAGTGTGGCAACAGGAACGTGTAGTTGAGGCCCATTAGTTCTTATTGAATAGTGGAGCTGGCCTGATGAACTGAATGGCCTATTTGTTTTGATTGCATGATTGTATATGACCCTGAGCACCACTTGCTCAACAACTGGCACTACACAAATGTTAGAAGTTAGTGTAGAGTCAGGATGAGTCACGTGGTCAGTCACAGGGCACATTTGGGTTGCAGCAAGGGAAGGGAGATGGCTCTGTTCCTAATGAACTCTCCCAGAGGGACAATGTCATGCAAGAGTTTCATCAGTGCACACTCTGATGAGGACCTGGTCAGGGTGCACGATAGGGAGAAGCTGAGACACACTGGGGTGTTAAATACATTGACAGGGCTGTCAGGCACACTCTGAGGGCTGTCAAGGAAAGTGGAGGAGTTCAGCGCCAGTATAGCACAGGACTTGGAAAGAAAGATAAAGGTTTTTAGAGATCTCTGACTGCTGCCATCCAGGCACAGACAGCTACCATCATAAAATATGAATAGTTGTGATCAAAGGGACCTTTTGTCTCAAACAGCAGTTCAGCAATTACCCACAGGAAATTACAAGGATTGCTGTCCCTGATCAAATTCCAGTGGCTCTGCAGAGTACGTTCCTGCTGCCCTCTCTCAAGATGGCAGCACCCATGCTGCTATTACTGTTGATCGTCTTGGTGCACGTCCTTTTGCAGCTCTGTCTGTCTAGGCCAGGGTGGTGCAGACTGAAGCTAAAGATGGCCTTGGGTGAAGCAAGGGCTTTCACACAAGGCCATTCACATTCTCCTCTGACGAGAGTCAGCAGCTTTTCCCCAGTCATACTGCAGTCATGCTGCACTGGCACAGGCAATGGTTATTAACAGGACAGACACTAAGCAGATGCACAGAAACTGATCAATTCTGTTGTCCTTTTTATTAATAGTATGTTGCTGTATGGAGTTGATTTATGAAGGCACTGGCTGCTGATTCTTGTTGAACGGTGTTAGCCAAGAGAATTTTGCATTGTGGAATCTGAGATAATTGCAAAGATAAAATGGATCAATGTTGGGGAAATTAATTTCAATTGAAAGGAAGCCTTACACACAGTGTGAGCCTCTCCCTCAGTGTAACTGTTGTATGTGGTCTCTATCCTTTCTCCTCTTCTAATGTTGGAGTCAGAAGATACCCACTGGAACAACAGAATTGTGCATTTGTTGAAGATAGAATGCGCCTTGGCAAACACGGACACCCTCCCTCTTAGGGCGGCACGGTGGCACAGTGGTTAGCACTGCTGCCTCACAGCGCCAGGGACCTGGGTTCAATTCCTGCCTCAGGTGACTGACTGTGTGGAGTTTGCACATTCTCCCCGTGTCTGCGTGGGTTTCCTCCGGGTGCTCTGGTTCCCTCCCACAGTCCAAAGATGTGCGGGTCAGGTGAATTGGCCATGCTAAATTGCCCGTAGTGTTAGGTAAGGGGTATATGTAGGGGTATGGGTGGGTTGCGCTTCGGTGGGTCGGTGTGGACTTGTTGGGCCGAAGGGCCTGTTTCCACACTGGAAGTAATCTAATCTAATCTAAAAAAAAATGTGCTGCACAGACTCCATGCTCATGTGTGAGGCCATTGTTTTGTGGGCCCTGTGGTTTGCTTCACAGCTCCATAAATCTCTTCTTTGTGAAATGGCAGATGGCTGTCGTGAATCATTTTTTAAAAATTCATGAGGCCATTGTTGGCTGGGCCAGAATTTATTGCCCATCCCTAGTTGCCTCAGAGATGGGTAGTAGAAGGTAGAGAATTGCGACCATCCTTGGGCTATAGGGACATCCATAAATCTGTTAGAGAGAAAGACCCAGTGGCAGTAAAAGAACTGCAATATATTTCCAAGTCAGATGGTGAGTGGTTTGGAAAGGAACTGGCTGCTAGCGGTGCTCCCATGTATCTGTTCCCTTTGTTCTTCTTAGATAAAAGTAGTTATGGAAAGTGCTTTCTTAGGATTATTAGTGAGTTTCGGCAATGCATCTTGTGCAAGCAGACATCTTGCTGACTGTACTGGAGACCTGAAGATGAGACAGAATACCTGACTGTCACAGGGTCAAAGAATTGTAGGTGTTCCCAGGAAACTGGTTATGAAAAATGACAGGGTGAAGATAGTTATCACAGACATTGTGGCAAGCTATATGCTCATCCTGATTGAGGTTTAGTGTCTTTGGGTGAAAGGTGACAGAAATCCATCAATGCAAAGGCCCTTGACTGCTCCTAGCATGAGGGAAGTTCATGAGGGAAAAATCAAAGTACAAGAGAAAGCCAGACAGATGCATAAAACAGATAGTAAGAATTTCTATAAATATTTGGAAAGAAAAGAAGTTAGCAAAGTGAGTGCTGATCCCAAAGAAAGTGAGGCTGGAGAATTAATAATAGAAAATAAGGAGATAGCAGATTAACGGCCAGTGGTCATAGTAAACGTTGATTTTAACAACATAGGTTAAAAAAGGGATGAGGTCCTAAAAGCAAAATATAGACAACTAGGAAGAAAATTATAATGTAAGATATCAAAGGTAATTATCTCAGGATCACTACTGGTGCCATATGCAAGTCATGAACTAGCAGAAACAGCAGGATATACATGGTTGAAAAAATGGTGTGGGGTGAGAGTTTCAGATTTGTGGGGCATTTGAACTGGTTCTGGGGGAGGTGGGACCTGCATAAATGGGACAGATTACACTTGGGAAGGATCTAGACACACATCCTTTGCGGGGGGTGGTGTCTGGGGAGAGTTTAAGCTCGTGTGGCAGGGAATGGAAAGTAGGGTAGGAGATGCAAAGATTGTGAGAGAAGAAGAAACCAAGGCTAAGAGGAATAAGAATAAGAATGCGCTGCCTGTGAGAGTGGCAGAGTCAGAATCATTGGCAAATTTAAGCGGCAATTGGATAGGTACATGGATAGGTGCTTAAGCTAGGACAAATGTTTGGCACAACATCGTGGGCCGAAGGGCCTGTTCTGTGCTGTATTGTTCTATGTTCTATATATATAAGAACAAGAACAGGCAGGGAAACTCGGCTGAAAAGAGCAGGGGAGATGGTATGAAATGTATGTGTTTCTATGCGTGAAGTAAAATAGGCAAGGTAGATGATTTTAGAGCTTAGGTAACTACTTGGAACCAAGACATTATTGCAATTAAGGAGATTTCACTGAAAGAGGAACAGGACTCGTAGCTGAATGTCCCAGGATTTACATGTTTCAGGTGTGATAGAAGGGGATGTAAAAGGAGTGGGGGAGTTGCATTACTTGTAAAGAGGTATCTCACAGCTGTACTGCAAAATGATACATCAGAGGATTTGAGCAGCAAAGCAACATGGGTAGAACTCAGGAATAGGAAAGGTGAAATCACATTGTGGGGGGAAACTATGGGCCTCTCAATAGTCAGTGAGAGATAGAGGACAGAGAATGGAGGCAGATTTTGAAAGATGCAAAAGCAGCAGGGTTGTTGTGATGGGTGATTTGAACTTCTCCTATATTGATTAGAACCTGACTGGTACAAAAACTGAAGTCACATATTATCGGGTGAGCTGGCAAGATGGAACTTGCTTAGTCATAGGAGACAGAGGGTAGCGGTGGAAGGATGCTTTTTGGAATGGAGGGTTGTGTCTGGTGGTGTTCCCCAGGGATGAAGAATTTTGAGTGAGGGTGGCTGTTTGAGGGTAAATCTACATCAGACATGTAGGAGTGTTTCAAACAGCAGTTTATAAGAGTTCATAAGTGACACATTACTACGAGAATGAAGGATTGATAGGGCAAGGTACATGAACATTGGATGATGAGGGATGTTATGACCTTGGTCAAAAAGAAAAAGGAAGCATACTAGGAGGACTGGAACTGATGAAGCCCTTGAAGTACATAATGGAAGTAGGAAATAACTTAAACAGGGAATTAGATAGGGTAAAAGGGGTGATGATAAGGCATGAGCAAACAGGGATAAGGAGAATCCCAAGGCTTTTTATACATATATAAAAAGCAAGAGGGGAGCTAGGGAAAGGTTTGCCCACTCAAGGACAAAGAAGAGAACGTATTTTTGAAGCCACAAGAGAGAGGTGAGGTCCTCAATGAATACTTTGTGTCAGTATTCACCAAAGAGAAGGAATTGATGAAAAATATCTCAGGGAAGGAAGTGTTGAATTTCTAAGACAAGTTGCTATTAAAAAGGAGGGCGTGCTGTACATCTTAAAAAGTATTAAGGTTGATACATTCTCAGGTCCTGATGGGATCTATCCCAGAATATAAAGGGAGGCAGCAAATGAATTGCCGGAGCATTGACTGACATTTTTGTACCCTTTTTGGCCACAGGTAAAGTCCCAGAGGACTGGAAAATAGCCAATATTGTCCCACTGTTTAAGAAGGGAAGCAGGGATAATCCAGGAAATTACAGGCCTGTGAGCCTCATGTTGGTAGTAGGGAAATTATTGGAAAAGATTCTCAGGGACAAGGTCTATATGTATTTGGAAGCAAATTAATTTATTAGCTGTAGTGGTTCTGTTCGCCGAGCTGGAAGTTTTTGTTGCAAACGTTTCGTCCCCTGGCTAGGAGACATCATCAGTGCTCTGGAGCCTCCTGCGAAGCGCTTCTTTGATGTTTCTTCCGGCATTTATAGTGGTCTGTCCTTGCCGCTTCCGGGTGTCAGTTTCAGCTGTCAGCTGTAGTGATTGGTATATTGGGTCCAGGTCGATGTGTCTGTTGATGGAATTTGTGGATGAATGCCATGCCTCTAGGAATTCCCTGGCTGTTCTCTGTCTGGCTTGCCCTATGATAGTTGTGTTTTCCCAGTCGAATTCATGTTGCTTGTTGTCTGAGTGTGTGGCTACTAGGGATAGCTGGTCGTGTCGTTTCGTGGCTAGTTGGTGTTCATGTATGCGGATTGTTAGCTGTCTTCCTGTTTGTCCTATATAGTGTTTTGTGCAGTCCTTGCATGGTATTTTATAAACTACATTAGTTTTGCTCATGTTGGGTATTGGCTCCTTTGTTCTAGTAAGTTGTTGTCTGAGCGTGGCTGTTGGTTTGTGTGCCGTTATGAGTCCTAGGGGTCGCAGTAGTCTGGCTGTCAGTTCTGAAACGCTCCTGATGTATGGTAGTGTGGCTAGTCCTTTTGGTTGTGGCATGTCCTCGTTTCGTGGTCTATCTCTTAGGCACCTGTTGATAGAGTTGCACGGGTATCCGTTTTTGGTGAATACCTTGTATAGGTGTTCCTCTTCCTCTTTTCGCAGTTCTGGTGTACTGCAGTGTGTTGTAGCTCTTTTGAATAGTGTCCTGATGCAGCTTCGTTTGTGTGTGTTGGGGTGGTTACTTTCATAGTTTAGGACTTGGTCTGTGTGTGTTGTTTTCCTGTGTACCCTTGTGGTGAATTCTCCGTTCGGTGTTCTCTGTACTATCACGTCTAGGAATGGGAGTTGGCTATCCTTTTCTACTTCTCTCATGAATCGGATGCCTGTGAGTGTGGCGTTGATGATCCGGTGTGTTTTTTCTATTTCCGTGTTTTTGATGATTACGAAATCTTCGCACAAACTTTGAATTTATTAGCTATAGACCGTGGGGTTTTGTATGGTGGAGGTCATGCCTCACAAACCTGATTGAGCTTTTTGTGAAGTAATAAAAGGGAGAAAAGCAGTTGATGTTATCTATATGAATTTTTCATCACCAGGTTTTCGTCCAAAAGGTTTGTTCGGAAGTACTAGCTTTCGGAATGCTGCTGGTAGTTCGACTGGTGCAAAAAGTGAAGTCACACGTTATCGGGTGAGCTGGCAAGATGGATGCTGAACTGGCTTAGTCATAGGAGACAGAGAGTAGCGATGGAAGGATATTTTTTGGAATGGAGGGTTGTGACTGGTGGTGTTATACAGGGATGAGTGCTTGGACCTCTGCTGTTTGTTATCTACAGAAATTATTTGGAAGAAATTGTGACTGGTCTAATTAGAAAGTTTGCAGTCAATACAAAGATATGTGGTTTTGCAGATAGTGAAGAGGATTAGCAAAGCATACAGCAGGATATAGATCAGTTGGAGGCATGGGCAGAAAAATGACAGATTGAGTTTAATCCAGACAAATGTGAGGTGATGCATTTTGGAAGTTGAAGTACTGGTGGAAATTATACAGTGAATGGCAGAGCCTTTAGGAGTATTGATATGCAGAGCCATTCGGGTGTGCAGGTCCACAGATCACTGAAGGTGGCAGCGCAGGTAGATAAGGTCGTCAAAAAGGCCAATGGCATGCTTGTCTTCATTGGAAGCGGTATTGGGTATAAGGATAGGCATCAAGAGCTGGAAAAGCACAGCAGGTCAGGCAGTATCCGAGGAGCAGGAGAGTCAACGTTTCGGGTAAATGTCCTTCATCAGGAATGAGACTGTGAGCCGAGGGGGTGATGAGATAAATGGGAGGTGGGGTGGGGCTGGAGCAAGGTAGCTGAGAGTGCGATAGGTAGATAGCGGTCTGGGTAATGGTGAGGCTCACAGCCTCATTCCTGATGAAGGCCTTTGCCCGAAACCTAGACTCCCTTGCTCCTCGGATGCACTTCCAGCACCACACTCTCAACTCTCATCTCCAGCATCTGCAGTCCTCACTTTCGCCTATAAGGATAGGCATGTTTTGCTACAGTTTTGCAGGGCTTCATTTAGGTCTGACTTGGAATATTGCACACATTTCTGGTCACCACATTACCCGAAGATGCTTCAGAGAGGATACAGAAAAGGTTTATCAGGATATTGCTTGGATTGGGAGATTTTAGCTATGAAGAGATGTTGGATAGACTGGGTTTGTTTCCACTGGAATGCAGGAGGTTGAGGGACGACCTAATCAAAGTTTTTAAGATTATGATGGCATGGATAAAGTGGAAAGCATGAGGTGTTTTTCTCAGGGTGGAGGGATCAAATACTTGGGGACACAGTTTCAAGGTGCGGGGTGGGGGGCGGGGGGGGAGGGCATGTTTACATGAGATGTGTGAGGCAAGCTTTTCGCACATAGGATGGTAAGTGCCTGAAATGCACTGCCAGATGATGTTGTGGAAGCAGTAATATTCAAAAAGTACCTGGACAAATACATGAATAGAACTGAAGAGAAGGAGACAGATGCTGTAAGTGAAAACAGTTTCAGTAAGGAAGGGCAAAATGTGTTGATGCAGACTTGGAGATCCAAAGGGCCTGTTTATGCGTTGTCTTGTTTTTTTGTTCTATGAACTGAACAGATAGTTTGCATCAGTCTTCATTGTAGAAGATATAAAGAACATCCTACAAGCAGCAGTAAATCATAAAATGGAAGAGACAGAGGAACTCAGAAAAATTATCATCTCCAGAATTGGTGCTAAATAAATTATTGGAGCTGCACCGAACTGACTTAATCTTAGGGTCTTAAAATAAATGGCTCATGAGATAATTCTTGAACAAATATTAATTTTCCAAAACGCTTTGTTTTGGAGGTCCCATTAAATGAAAGGTAGAAAATATAACTCCTTTGTTTTTAGTGGAGACAGAAAGTTCCAATCTATAGGCCAATAGCTTAACATCTGTCGCAGGGAAAATATTAGAAGCTATCATTAACAAAGTTATAGCAGGCACTTAGATAAATCCAAATGGTCAGGCACAACAACATGGCTTTGTGTAAGGGAAATCATGTTTGACAATCCCTTGGTGTTCCTTAAGAAAATTATATGTGCTCTGAATAAAGTGGAAATGGTGCATTGTATTGTATTTAGAATTCCAGAAAACATTGGATGAAGCACCACATGTATGTTTATTGCAGGAAATGAAAGGTCAGGTTGATAGTACGCAATGAGTGATGTGCCACAGGGGTTGTTCCTGAGGCCTCAGCAATTTACAGTTCATGTAAATGACTTTGATGAAGGGGCTTCAGTTATGGCTGCCAAACTTGCTGATGATGTGAAGATCAGTAGGAAGGTAAGTTGTGTAGACAACATATGGAAGCTACAAAAAGACATAGTAAAGTAAGTGGACAAAAATCTGGCAAACTGAGTATATTGTGGAAAACTGTAAAATTGTCTATTTTAGCAGAAAGAATGATATTAAAGCTCATTATCTAAATGAAAAGAGGTTGCAGGACTCTTGGATACAGAGGGATGTCCTTGTGCATGAATGGCAAACCATTAGGGATGCAACTATAAAAAGTAATTAGGAAAGCTCATCTTATTTAAGGAAGGATGTAAGTGCATTAGAAACAGGCGGAAGTTCACCAAACTACTACTTGGAATGGATGAATTGTCTTATGAAGAAAGACTAAACGGTGGGTGGCACGGTGACACAGTGGTTAGCACTGTTGTCTCACAGTGCCTGAGACCCGGGTTCAATTCCCGACTCAGGCGACTGACTGTGTGGAGTTTGCACGTTCTTCCCGTGTCTGTGTGGGTTTCCTCCGGGTGCTCCGGTTTCCTCCCACCGTCCAAAGATGTGCGGGTCAGGTGAATTGGCCATGCTAAATTGCCCGTAGTGTTAGGTAAGGGGTAAATGTTGGGGTATGGGTGGGTTGCGCTTCGGTGGGTCGATGTGGACTTGTTGGGCCGAAGGGCCTGTTTCCACACTGTAAGTAATCTAATCTAATATTAAGCAGGCGAGAGTTGCATCATTGGAGTTTAAAAGAATAAGAAGAGACTTAATTAAAATATAAATGATTCTAAGCAGTCTTGATAGCATATATGTAGAAAAGAAACTTCCTTTTATAGGACAATATAGAACAGGAGTCACAGTTTAATAATAATGCATTATCCATTTAAGACAGAGATGAGGCAAAGTTTTTTCTCTTTGGTAGTTTGAGTGTTTTTGGATATCTCTTTCTAAAAAGGTGATGGAAGCAGAATCCTTGAATATTTAGAAGACAGAGTTAAAGAGATACTTGCCATGTGTTTGGGATTGTGGATTTGAGATTACAGTCAGATCAGCCATGATTTTAATGAATGGTGGAGCAGCCTTGTGTGGCTGCATGTCCTACTTCTGCTCTTTTATATTGAAGTCAGGCTTGGTTAACATTGAGATGTTAGACTCCAAACTGGCATTTCCATTCATTTCTCCAGGTTGGAGAATCCAGCTGGGAAATGGGCTTGCTGCTGGAAACAGGCAGCTTATTGAGCAGAACATTTTAGAAGCCCTTTAAAACTGGAATTGGCACTCTTCTATTATTTCATAAGATGTAGGTAAGCCTTTATTACCCTGGAAAAGGTATCAGTGGGCTGTCTTCTTGAACTATTACAATTTATGTTATATAGTGTATATCCTTAAGGAGGGAATTTCAGAATTCTAATTCAGTGTTAGTGAAGGAACAGCAATTAACCTCAAGTCAGGATGGTTTATGACTTGGAAGAAAAGATCCAGGTGGTGATGCTTTCCTTTATGTCCTGGCCTTGTCCTTCTAAATAGGATTTGGGAGGTACTTCAGAGGATTGTTGGTGAGTTGCAGATGTACATCTTGTATCGAGTATGTTACTTGCCACTCCTAACCCTTAGCATGAAAATTGTCTAGATTTTACTGCACATAGATATGGACTGTTTAAGTATCTGAGGAGTTGTTAATAGAACTGAATGTCACACAATCATCAGTAGTTATCCTCACTTATAATCTTATGATGGTGTGAAGGTCATTGCTGAAGTGCAACTTGAGCAATAAGGCTGCTGATTCTACATTGGCACTATTATTACCCAATCATGCCAGACAGTGTAAATCAATACTAGAAACTCTTATTTCCAATCTATTTTTCTGGGCTTTCTTTACTCTATTTCAAACTAATACAGTTCATACATTTGGTAAGATTTAACTAAAATAATCTGCTAAAATCTACATTCCCAACTCTCCTTATTATCTAGTCAAAACAGACAGCACTGCAGTTTCTCCATACCAATCTCAACCTTCTTTTAATCAATCTGAATAATTCAGTCTACGTCTTTGTTATAAGCTGTCTTGCTTCAGGAATTATTCATGATTTTCTCCCTTTGCACCCTCTCAAGTGTGTCAACATATTTTTCGATGTAAAGTGACCAGAGCAGATGCACATTTTTTAATATGGTCTTAATTAGAGGTAGAATTAACATGAGATGCTCCAAACTGTTGCTTGGTTTATTATGGCCAAATAATCCCTTAAACCTCCATGATTGCTATCTCACAAATCCCTGCTCTGTTCAATGATGAATCCCAATTGGATTGCTTCTCAGTATAACTATTCATAAAGCAATCAGGATTTACATTTTCCCCTCTTAAAATTGATTCCTTTTCTTATGTTCTTTGCTTTTATACTTTCCACTGGCAAATTTATGTTTTCTTGCCTACTCCTAGCTATCCTTCATTGTATGGTGGTGGATCATGTTGCCATCTCAAATACGATCTTTGCCAAATTGTGTTGAATGTTACGATTTTTTACTAGAATCTCAGGTCTTCCTTCAATCCTTAAGAGGCAGTCAATGCTAAATGCCTGTGTTTCTTTGTACAACTGTATTAGTATTTCCTACACTAATAAGAAACAGCAGAAATAGGGGATGGCATGGTGGCTCAACGGTTAGCACTGCTGCCTTACAGCACCAGCGACATGGTTTTGATTCCAGCCTCGTGTGAATGTCTGTGTGGAGTTTGCACATTCTCCCCATGCCTATGCGGGTTTCCTCTGGGTGCTCCAGTTTCCTTCCACAGTTGAAAGATGTGCAGGTTAGGTAATATTGGCCATGTTAAATTGCCAGTTGTGTTTAGGGATGTGTAGATTATGTGCATTAGTCAGGGGAAATGTGAGGGATTAGGTCTGGGTGGGATACTCTTTGGAGGGTTGGTGTGGACTTGTTGGGCCAAATGGCCTGTTTCCACAATGTAGTGATTCTATGAATTCCAGACAGATTCTATGCTGAGCCATATTTGAATATCATAGAAAGTGAAAAGAGGCCATTTGACCCATGGAGTCTGCATCTATTCTCTGAAGAGCACCTCACCCAGACATAGCCTCCCACCCTATCCCTATAATCCTACAGTTATCATGGCTAATCCATCTAGCCTGCAAATCTTTAGACTGTGAAAGGAAACTGGAGCAAGGAAAAGACTTCCACACTCCACACAAACAGCCATCCAAGGCTGGAACCGAACCTGGGTTCATAGAGATGTGAGGCAGTGATGCTAGCCATTGAGCCACTACACTACCCCAGCGACTTCTGCTTTCTTCATTTCAATTATTTTCCCATTTACCTCCTTCCTAGTTTATTGGCAACCTTTTCAAATAATTCTTTGAAATATTTACATGAAGACTATCTGTTATCTATCAAGCTACAAACTCACTGCCCTCTGTAGAGATGTCCAGTTATCACAGAATCACAGCTTTGTTAGTATGTAAAAGAAAACCACTTGGCTCATCACATTCTCACTGATGCCAGTGCATTTTAACTAAGTGCCAGCCTCCTGCGCTGTTGCCTAGTCTCTGAAAGCTTGTGCATTTTTTCTGTTTGAATAATCATCTAATTTTGTTTTGAATGAGTAAATTGAAGCCACCTCTACTATACTTTCAGACAGTGCATTCCAGATCATAAGTACTCACTATGAAAATGCACATTCTCATGTCACATTTGGTTCTTTCCCAAAATTCTTTAAGTCTGCTCTCTGGTTCTCAATCTGGATCCACTTTCACCAAACTCTTCATGATTTGAATACATCTAACAAATCTCCTCTAAGCCTTCTCCTTTCCAAGAAAAATGGTCCCTAATTCTCCAATCTTTCAACATAACTAAAGTGCTTCATCCTCATTTTTGTAAGCTTCTTCTGTACTCTTCAGAACTGTACATAATTCTCCAACTGAAATCTAACCAATATCATATACAAGTTGAACATAAACTCCATGTTCTTACATTTGTATGCTTTACCAACAGTTCTCTCTACTTTCCTGTCACCTTTAATATCTTATATACATATACATCTAGTTTCCATGATCCACACATCCTTTAGTATAGTAATTTTTATTTTAGATTTTTTTGACTAGTTATATTAATCTTACTCAACCTGTTCAGAAATGTTCTTATACATCTCTGGAGCAGGTAGCTTTTGAATCCAGATCTCAGAGACAGGGATACTGCAACTGTACCACAGGAGGCCCAGTCTTTATGTTATGCTTTCTCTACATATACCCAGATGCATCATCTCCCCATTCTCTGCCTTGAACTTCATCTGACACCTATCTCTTCACTCTATCAATATTACAACATCCTTTTGGAGTTCCATACTGTCCTCACAGTTTACAATTCACCCATGATTTGGGTAATCTGCAAACTTTGAATTTGCACCATTCACACCAAGACTGAGATTTTTTTACAGGAAAGATAAGAAGAAGCAAGGGTCCAAGTACAAACCTCCTGAAAATTCCACTATAAACCATTTTCCATCTGAAACCTATTCATTATACATTACTTTTTGTTTCCTACTCCTCATCAATTTTGTATTCAGTTGATGCTCTTTCTAAAATTCCATGATACTTTCTTCACACAAGTCTGTTGTGTACACCAAATCAAGTTTTCTCCTCATTAACCCTCTCTGTCACCTCTTTCATGATTTTCTCCTCCCAAATCCACACTGATTCTTCTGTTATTTAACCTACTTGGATTACCTTATTCCTAAGAACCAGATCTAGCAATGCCTGCTTTCTTATTGGATTGGCACATACTCTGTAGTAATTTCTCCTGAATGTAAGGAGAATTTAGGAACACTTGGCCCTTACTGACCCTAACACAATTACTATACCAGTTGATATAAGGGCAATTAAAGTCCCCAATCATAACATCTATATGATGTTTACACTTCTCAGTAATTTCGTTGCAAATTTGTTCCTCTAGATTCTTCCCAGTTGGGAGTCTATATAGTATATTGAGCAATGTAATTTCACCCTTTTTCCTCCTTAGTTCCAACCAAATTGATTCTATTCTTGAGCTTTCTGAAACATCCTCTTTCTGCTGTTCTGCAATGGTCTCCTTATCCAAAATAACACCCAGGTTTCTTCCCTCTCTCCTAATTAGATTAGATTAGACTTACAGTGTGGAAACAGGCCCTTCGGCCCAACAAGTCCACACCGACCCGCCGAAGCGCAACCCACCCGTACCCCTACATTTACCCCTTAACTAACACTACGGGCAATTTAGCATGGCCAATTCACCTGACCCGCACATCTTTGGACTGTGGGAGGAAACCGGAGCACCCGGAGGAAACCCACGCAGACACAGGGAGAACGTGCAAACTCCACACAGTCAGTCGCCTGAGTTGGGATCTTTATGAACACCTTGTAACCATGAATATTTAATATCCTGTCTTGCTCTTTTTTAAGCCAGATCTCCATTATCACCCACAGCAATATAATGCCACAAGGCAATCTATGCCTGTAACTCGCCAATCTTATTACTTTCATATGTATGTAGTATAACTCTGATTTACATTTCATTCATTTCTCCTTTGTCAGAGCCTCCACCTATTAAACTATATTCTCTGCTCTGGTCTGCAATACCTCGCTCAGCATTTTGTGCACCCTACTATTTTCTGATATTCTCTACTGGTTCCAACACCCCAGATGAGCTAACTTAAGCCCTCCCCAAAAGCATTAGCAAAATAGCCACAAGCAACTCATTCTCACCTCTGTTCAGATGCAATATAGATGGCTTGTCCAGGTGCCAACTCCATCAGACCCAGTTCTCGTGTCCCAGAAATTTAGAGACTTCCTTACTACAACACCTTTCTATTCATATATGCATTTGTGTTAGCCTTCTATTTCTATGCTTACTTGAACATGGCACTGGGAATAATCCAGAGATTACAAATTTAGAGATTCTATTTGCTAATTTTCTGCTTAGTTTCCTAAATTCAGATTGCAGGACAACTTTTGCCTACCTACCTTTTTTCATTTGTACTCAACATGGACCACAATCTCTGGCTGTTTGACTTTTCTTTGAAGAATGCTTTACAATCATTCAACAACATCCCTAACACTGAGGAGGCAACATACTGGTGTCACATTTATATCCGAATAAGCACCCCTCAATTCCCCTAAATGAAGAATCCTCCATCAGTACTGCCTTCTTCTCTAATAGCATATTAAAAAAATTAAGTAATTCAGAAATTATGGAGAGTAACTCATCTCCCATTTCATGTCCACCATCTTCAAAGCACAAGTCAAAAATGTGATAGAATATTCTCCACCTGCCTGGATGAGTGCAGTTCTAACAACACTTTAGAAATTTAACAACATCCAGGACAAAACAGTCTGCCTGATTGGTACCTTGTCCATTATCTTTAACATTCAGTCCTTTTATCATTGATGCGCAGTAGCAACAGTGTGTACCATCTACAAGATACACTGTAGTTACTCATTATGTTTCCTTGATAGCACTTTCAAAAGCCATGACCACTACTATCTAGAAGGACAAAGGCAGCAAATATATAGGAACACCACCATCTAGGGAGGGGTTGATAGAGTAGATATAGAGAAGATTTCATTTATGGAAGAGTCTTAAACCTGTGTCCATAAGTATAAGGAAACCACAAATAAAGCCAATAGGGAATTCAGGAGTACGTCTTTAACTGGTTTGAATGTGGAGTTCATTACTATAGTGAGATGAATATTGAAGGATTTAAGATAGTTAAGCTGTGTAAAGACATGGGAGGGAAAAGAATGGAAGGATACTGAAAGAGTGAGGTTAAGAGAGCTGAGAGCATCAGCACTGGAATAGACCAGCTGGACCAGATGGTCTGCTTCTGTATTGTAAATCCCATGTAATTTTACATCAAATACTGAACTTGCTTGAAGTGGCATCACACTGACTGAAAGCATTTTCATTTATACTGGTATGCCTTTAGAAATAGGCTGTCCCTCGAGAATATTTAATGATTTGCAGAGAGGTAAACCTATGGACAGTAACCTGATTCCTCAGCATTTCAAGTTGGATGTGATAGGAGGTTTGACTTGAAGACTTAGGCTTTGATAACAGCAACCTGGGCATTATTTAGCCTGGGTTTGAGATCCGTATCAATGGGGCTTGGCTAACCACACATGTGTAGTTGCCATGTACTGTAGAACAGGACACCATTTCTCACAGAAGCAAATGGAAAGCATCATTCTACAGGTCAGAATATTTTACAAGGGCTTTAGTGACTCTTATAACTGATCCTGTTCAGAGAGCCATCTCTTGTTATAATTATGCTGTGAGACTAATCTCGAGCTACAGCAGCTGAGGCAGGGATTATACTGGACCTCAGTCTCAACAGTATGGGCCTGCTCTTTTTCTCCCACCACCATTCTGCATCCAGACTGTCACTCACCCAGTGCCACCTCCTCATTCTGCACAACCCTCTGAGGTGCAGGTACCTGTCTCCGCGCTCGGCATAGCTGGTGCTGTGAAGACTTGGCTTTCTCAGAGTCACATAACGTTCTGGCTTTCAGATGTCCCAGGCCTACAGAAGAAGAGCACATCAGAATGCTGCCACCGAGAAGCACCCTCAAATAGTTCCCGCAATGGCAATTTGAATCTTGGTATATTCTGTGGTTCAGTGACAGTGAGTGAAAGTATTGGAACATAATAGAAATAGCCTCTCTCCTCTGGTCCCCCAGTGAGTTCAATAAATTCAAAGCCAATCTTGATCAATGCATTACAGGCCTTGTTGTGTTTGAAATAAACTTTCCAATCTTGGTCTATGCTTCTCAATTTATTATAGGTTAGAATTTCCATGTTCACAGACCAAATGGCCTACCACCACTTCTACTTGTGCATTCTCTCAAAAGGCTATAACTAATGGATTAAAGAGGACCAGAAGACATGAGTTGGAAACCCCAGAAAATTAAAGACTGACTGGACATTAAGCAGTTTCTAGCCTCTCAAGGTATTGGAGTGATTGATCCATTAATGTAGTGGGTGCTGAGCCGGACTGTTTTCAGGTAGGAACTGGACTGATTCCTGGGCTAGGTTTAATTGTCTGAGGGGAGCCTGGACTGATTGATACAGGCATGGTGGAATGTCTATTCATAATGTCCCAGTCAGTAAGCTCCATCTTGGTATCCTTTTCTAGTTTTGTCTATTTTGTTACTGAAGATAGGAGAACAGATTTATGACATTAAAATTTAAGGAATCACTTCAATTTCTCATGTAAATGTCTTTGTTTAGGACCAAATTTTTCAGCAACACGAAATAGTCAAATTTTACATGGATAATACTTTCAGATTCACAATCAGAAATTGATAGAAAACCTCAGGTGGTCTGACGGCATCTGTGGAGAGAAAGCAAACTTCATGTTTCAAGCCCACTGACCCTTCTGCACATCATCTTCTTTAGTTCTAAAGAAGAGTCAGTGGGCCCGAAATGTTAATTCTGCTTTCTCTCGATAGGTGTTGCCAGACTGGCTGAGTTTTCCCAGCAATTTCTGATTTGGTTTCTGATTTCCAGCATCTACAGATTTTTGGGTTTTTTTTTGTTTCACATTTTGAAGTAATGAAATTCATTCCAGGTCTTTGGAACAGTTGATGATGAACTCCGACACTGGTTGGTGTCCATGGTGCTGAATTCAGCAGGAACCAGCTGTCCAGAGGCATATAACAGGATTTCTGATGTTTAAAAAAAGAGAAATTGTGAATCCGCAAGCCCTGCTGTTATGACTAGTCCAAGGCACAGTATATGAAAAATTAAGGATTTTGGGAGATAAATTATGCATTTACAGTTATAGAGTCATAGAGTCATGCAGCATGGAAACAGACCCTTTACTCCAATCAGTCACGCCAACCATGTTCCCAAACTAAACTAGTCCCATCTGCCTACACTTGGCCCATATCCCTCGAAATTCTTCCAGTTCACGTACTCATTCAAATGTGTTTTAAACATTGTAACTGTATCTGCATCCATCATTTTCTCCTCTCATTACACTCACAAACTCTGTGTAAACAGGTTGCCCATCATGTTCTTTTCAAATCTTTCTCCTTTCACCTTAAAACTATGACCCCTAGTTTTGAACTTCCCATCCCTAGGGAAAAGAGTCTTTTCATTCACTCTATCTATGCCTTTTATAAATTTATAAACCTAAATAACCTCAACCTCCTGCAGTCCACTGAAACAAGTCCCAGGCTTTCCAGTTTATTTTTATAAATCAAACCCCCCCATTCCTGGCAACATCCTAGTAAGTGTTTTCTGAACCCTCTTCAGTTTAATATAACAGGGCGACCAGAACTGCACATGGTACTCCAGAGAGTCCTCACCAATGTCCTGTATCACCTCAACATGACGTCCCAAATCCAATACTCTAAAGTATGAGCAATGAAGGCATGCTAAATACTCTCTTAACCACTCTCTTGATGCTAATTTCAAAGAACTTTTTATCTGTACTGCCAAGTCTCTCTGTTCTACAACACTACCCATGGCCCTACCACTAATTGTGTGTTCCCCATCCCTGTTATAATACCTCGCATTTATCCAAATTAAACTCCATCTGCTGCTCTGCAGCCCATTGACCCAATTGATTGAGATCTCTTTATAATCTTAGATGACCTTTTTTCCTATCCTCTATGCCACCAATTTTGGTGTTATATGTAAACTCACTAACCATGCCTCCTACATTTATTCCAAATCATTTACGTAAATGTCAGACAAAAAGGGACCCAGTACCAATCCCTGTGGAACAGCACTGGACAAAGGCCTCCCCAAAAAAGGTTTCTATACACTGGAACAACTATTACTGGAAAATTTACAATACATGCACAAAGACCATTTACATACAGATACAACGGTAAATGGAGTTGGAATAAATCAGTGATGATCAAATGGAATAGCAGAACAGACATAAATAGCTGAAAGCCTCCTTCTATTCCCATGATCAGTCAGCTATGAAGACAACTGTTTACAGAACTGACAAAAGCATGGCAAAAGATATGCAATGTTCAGAGGTAACAGTTAAGTGGGAATTTTTCTAAAATTCTAAAAAATCCTCATGTGATGCACCATCGGCTCCCAAATAGTATAGGCATAGGCATCTCCAGGCTTGGTGGTCATCTGCTTGGTCCTTTTCCCACTGATCATCACATCCTTAACCTCCGTTACTATTGGTGTTCATACCTTCAGTTACATGAGAACCCTAAACTCTGGGACACACCCCATCCAAATCCCTTTACCTTGGCATCGCTCTCCTCTTTCAAAAGTCTCCTTATCATCTCTTAAATCCTTTTTGATCAACTGTCAAATACCGATGTATGTAGCTTCATGTCAAATTTATTTTGACCATTGCTTTTGGGTAGCATCTTACGATGAAGCCAGTTTGTGAATGAGTCATCAAAGTAAACCCTGTTGCTGTCTTCACAGCTATTGTTAGGAATTCTGAGAATTTCCAGAGATTTTCTGCTTATATTTCAGATCTGCACCTTCCATAGCATTTAGATGTCCCTCTTGTTCCCATTGACATTATTTGCATCACAATCTCTTCTGACGTATCTCTGCTGCTAAAGATTCTTCCATTAGGCTTAGATTTGACATTATTCAAGCCAATAGCATTCTCTTTCCCCTCTTGGAGTTTGAATACTACTACTGAAGCATCTCTAATTGTCAGTTATGGCTGCTGGTAGTATTCATACCTTGGAATGAGAGAGCTGTGAGTGAAATTCCCACTCAATGAATTTGAGTAAAAAATTTATCTTGCAATATAGCACAGAAAAGGGTTAATGAACTCACTGAATCTGTCTTATATTTATTCAAGGTAACTGAACATCATAATCCCTATTGCCTTACCAAGGAACAGTCAAAATAGAAAGATTCATCTTAGTCGAATAAGACGAATATTACTGAAGCATAACTACTTAATTCAGAGCTAGATTTTGTTGAATAAAAACTCCCTTTCAGAGTAGTTATGAAAAAAGAAAGCAATATTTGAAGGACATCAGAGGAGTTGTGTTGCCATCAGGTACATCTCCACCAACATCCGCAAAAACAATGAGTTGATGAAAATTGATGCATTTCTCAAGAAGTTTTCAAGGATCTTGCTGTGCATGAACTTGCAGTCTGTTATGTCAGTTCTAATGGCTTTTCATTGGCTCTGAAAGCCTTTGGAAAAGTGACTAAAAAAATGCTGGCTCTTATTTTCTATTGACTTTCACATTCTTATACGCAAAGAAATCACAGGTGACCCCTCTCCATTATTGCAGGAAAGGAAGGTTATGACAGGTATAGACAAGATAGATCCAATGAATCCTAAGAAGAGTATAAAGGCAGTAGGAGTACACTTAAGAGACAAAAAGGGACATGAGATAGCTTTGACAAATAGAGTTAAGGAGAATCCAAAGGGGTTTTACAAATACATTAAGGACAAAAGGGTAACGAGGGAAAGAGTAGGTCCCCTCAAAGATCAGCCTTTGTTTGGAGCTGCAGAAGATGGGGAGATACTAAATGAGTATTTTGCATTAGTGTTTACTGTGGAAAAGGACATGGAAGATATAAAATGTAGGGGAATAGATGGTGACATCTTGAAAAATGTCCATATTACAGAGGAGGAAGTGCCAGATGTGTTGAAACACATAAAAGTGGATAAATCCCCAGGACCTGATCAGGTGTATCCTAGAACTCTGTGAGAAGCTAGGGAAGTGATTGTTGCACCCCTTGTTGAGATATTTGTATCATCGATAATCACAGATGAGGAGCCGGAAGACAAGAGGTTGGCTAACATGGTGCCACTATTTAAGAAGGGTGATAAGGACAAGCCAAGGAACTATAGACCAGTGAGCCTGACGTCAATGGTGGGCAAGTTGTTGGAGGGAATCCTGAGGGACAGGATGTACATGTATTTGATTAGGGATAGTCAACATGGCTTTGTGTGTAGGAAATCATGACTCACAAACTTGATTGAGTTTTTGAAGAAGGAATAAAGAAGATTGATGAGGGCAGAGCAGTAGATGTGATCTACATGGACTTCAGTAAGGCGTTCAACAAGGTTCCTCATGGGAGACTGGTTAGCAAGGTTAGATCTCATGGAGTACAGGGAGAACTAGCTATTTGGATACAGAACTGGCTCAAAGGTAGAAGACAGAGGGTGGTGGTGGAGGGTTGTATTTCTGACTGGAGGCCTGTGATCAGTGGAGTGCCACAAGGATCGGTGCTGGGTCCACTACTTTTCATCATTGCTATAAATGATTTGGATGTTAGCATAAGAGGTACAGTTGGTAAGTTTGCAGATGACACAAAAATTGGAGGTGTTGTGGGCAGTAAAGAGGGTTTTCTCAGATTACAACAGGATCTGGACCAACTGGGCCAATGGGTTGAGAAGTAGCAAATGGAGTTTAATTTAGATAAATGCGAGGTGCTGCATTTTGGGAAAGCAAATCTTAGCAGGACTTGTGCACTTAATGCTAAGTTCCTAAGGAGTGTTGCTGAACAAAGAAACCTTGGAGTGTAGATTCATAGCTCCTTGAAACTGGAGTTGCAGCTAGGTGAGATAGTGAAGAAGGTGTTTGTATGCTTTCCTTTATTGGTCAGAGTATTTTGTACTGGAGTTGGGAGGTCATGTTGCAGCTGTATGGGTCATTGGTTAGGCCACTTTTCAAATGTTATGTGCAATTCTTCCTATTGGAAGGATGTTGTGAAACTTGAAAGAGTTCGGAAAAGATTTATATGGATGTTGCCAGGGTTGGAGGATTTGAGCTATAGAGAGTGGTTGAATAGGCTGGGCTGTTTTCCCTGGTGTCAGAGCCTGAGGGGTGATCTTATAGTGGTTTATAAAATCATGAGGGGCATGGATAGGATAAATAGACAAAGTCTTTTCCCTGGGGTGGGGGAGTCCCGAACTCGAGGGCATAGGTTTAGGGTGAGAGGGGAAAGATATAAAAAAGACCTGAGGGGCAACCTTTTCATGCAGAGGGTGGTACAGGCATGAAATGAGGTGTCAAAGGAAATGGTGGAGGCTAGTACGTATGCAACATTTAAAAGGCATCTGGATGGGTATATGAATAGGAAGTGTTTGGAGGGATATAGGCTGGGTGCTGGCGGGTGGGACTATATTGGGTTGGGATATGGTCAACATGGATGAGTTGGACCGAAGGGTCTGTTTCCGTGCTGTACATTTCTATGACTCTATGATTCTAAGTGAGGACTGCAGATGCTGGAGATCAGAGTCAAAAAGTGTGGTGTTGGAATGCACAGCTGGTCAGGATCCGAGTAACAGGAGAGTCAACATTTTGAGCATAAGCTCTTCATTAGGAATGAAGAAGCTCTCTGATGCTGCCTGACCGGCTGTGCTTTTCAGCACCACACTTTTTGACTCAATATCTACCTTGTCCAGTTCCTTCAAAATCTATGCTTCTTGTTAGTTCTTCCTCTACAGCTCAACCTTACTTTGTTTTTATCTGATTCCCTTTTCAAATTCCTAATGAAACTTCTTCCACTACTCTTTTTGACAGTGCATTCCAGATAGCAACAATTCACTGTCTGAAAAAAAACTCTTCATTTCCCGGTGGATGTTTTGTTAATTACATCAAAGAATTCTTCTCTCTTTTTCTCATTAAGATGTAAACCTAAAGTTTATTTCCTTGTTGGCTGATATATGTTCCCTTCAATTCTTTGCTATCTTTATAAGTAGGCAGTCCTCCCACATTGTCAACATTGAAGTGTCACCTTTTTCTAATCAAATGAAACGCCATCGCCTTCATTCCCATAACTTTGAATCATCAACATGAAAAGCAAAAAATGTGCATGAAATGTGGGCAAACAAATAGATTGATGCTTTACATTGTGATCTGAAATTTTTTTGAAGGTGCAATGATACTTTTTTTTGAGTTAATTAGCAGTTTGAAGATTAGAATAATTTTTGGCATGGAGTGTTTTCCCTCACTTTAATAAATGATCTCCTCTGACATTGCATGTGGAGACTCCATATCCAACTGAATAACCAGTTCCATCACGTTTCGTGAGCAGAGACCAAGTGCTCCCAAGTGGGCACAAATGTAGACAAAGAGATAAACGGCAAATATGGGAGAGGCAAAAATAAAGACAGATCTATGGCAGAGAATGAAAGGATCTTAACAGAGGAGGTGCAAGCCACAGCTGAAGAAAGATGTGGAAGAAGGGACAAAGGAGAAAATAATAGAATAAAGCAGAGACAAAAGAAAAATGGAAAGTAGGAAACAAAAAGATAAGAACAGAAATGTATAGGAAGGAGCTGGAGCAGAAAGGGCCAGCAGTTGGGAAAGGCTGGAGAGGGAGAATGGATGGACAATAGAAAAATCATAGAGTCTTAGAATCCCAGTATTATGGAAAAAGGCCATTTGGCCCACAAAGTCCACACCGACCCACAGAAGAGCATCCCATCCAGACCCATCCCCCTACCCTATAGATGGGGCAAGGGAAAGTGAAGAGGAAGAATCTTGTAGAGGTGGGAAGAGGAAGACGGAGGCAGAGAATGTGTGGAGATGGGATACAAGGGACAGAGAAGAGGGTAGCTTTTATGTGAAACAGGGAAGTAGAAGGTCAGAAGAGGAATCAACTGAAAGTGAGATAAGTGGACAGAGAGAAGGAGAGGTGGAATGGGGAAAATCAAAGGAGGGAGGGGGTAAGAAGTTGGAATTTGGATGATGAAGCATGTGAACAAAATGGGATGAAAAAAGTAGAAGACTTGAATAGTAGGAGGTTATGGAGGTGAAAGAAAAGCAAGGTTGTAGGAGGGGAAAATGAGGGAAGGTGAGAAAAGTAAGACATTAATAAGCGTGGATCCTGTTGAAAGATGATGATGGAACAGAAGTAAATAGAAAAGGTGGTTTTACATTTGGATCGAAAATCCCCTCACTTTAATAAGTAATCTGTTCTGACGTTGCACATGGAGGGTCTAAAACCAACTCAATTGCCAGTTTAATCAAGATGCGTGAGCAGAGATCCATCTCGCACTTTCACGGGGAGGGGGGTGAGGAGCAGTTGGTTTGGCAGCAATGAGAGGATGGAGTGACAGATTTTGAATATTTAATGGTGATGGGATGAGAGTTTATTTTCCTGGAGTCAATGTCCTGGTCACCTTGGGCAAAGTCAGTATTACCTTGTGCCAACCTGTGAAACCAATCTGAAGCCCATCTAACCTACACTACTCGATTTTCATCCATATGTTTATCTAATGACCACTTAAATGCCCTTAAAGTTGGTGAGTCTACTACTGTTATAGGCAGTGCATTACAGTCCCTACTACTCTCTGAGTAAAGAAACTACATCTGTCAGCTGTCCTATATCTATCAGCCCTCAATTTAAAGCTATGTCCCCTTGTGATGACTGTCACCATCCAAGGAAAAAGACTCTCACTGTCTACCCTATCTAACCCTCTGATTATCTTATGTGTCTCAATTAAGTCACATCTCAACCTTCTTCTCCCGAACAAAAACAGCCTCAAGTCCCTCAGCCTTCCTCATAAGACCTTACCCCATAACAGACAACAACCTAGTAAACCTCCTCTGCATCCTTTCCAAAGCTTCCACATCCTTCCTAATAATGCAGTGACCAGAATTGTACACAATACTCCAAATATGGCTGCACCAGAGTTTTGTACAGCTGCAGAATGATCCCATAGCTGTGAAACCAAATCACTCTACCAATAAAAGCTATCACACTGTACGCCTTCTTAACAACCCTATCAAACAGGGTGGCAACTTTCATGTACATGGATGCCAAGATTTCTCTGCTCATTTACACTACCAAGAATCTTCCCATTAGCCTAGTATTCTTTATACATGTTGCTCCTTCCAAAGTGAATCACCTCACACTTTTCAGCACAAACCTCTCAACCCAGCTCTGCAGCTTATCTCTGTCCCTCTGCAACTTGCAACATCCTTCATCACTATCCACAACTCCACTGACCTTCGTGTCATCTGCAAATTTGCTAATCTATCCTTCCATACCCTCATCTAGGTCATTTATAAAAATGACATCAGCAGTGCCCCAAAACAGATTCTCTCGTACACCACTCATAACTGAACTCCAGGATG
Source organism: Hemiscyllium ocellatum (assembly GCF_020745735.1). NCBI lineage: Eukaryota > Metazoa > Chordata > Chondrichthyes > Orectolobiformes > Hemiscylliidae > Hemiscyllium > Hemiscyllium ocellatum. The sequence continues at coordinate 94,292,273 of NC_083403.1, forward strand.
AACATTTCTTATCAACCACCACTTTCTGTCATCTTTCAGCTAGCCAATTTCTGAGCCAAACCGCTAAATCACTCTCAATCCCATGCCTCTGTATTTTGTGCAATATGCTACCATGGGGAACCTTATCAAACGCCTTACTGAAATCCATATACACAACATCAATCACGTTACCTTCATCCACCTGTTTAGTCACCATCTCAAACAACTCAATAAGGTTTGTGAGGCACGACCTACCCTTCACAAAACCATGTTGACTATCCCTAATCAACTTATTCCTCCCAAGATGATTATAAATACTATCTCTTATAATCCTTTCCAAAACTTTACCCACAACCAAAGTAAGGTTCACTGGTCCACAATTGCCAGGATTGTCTCTATTTCCCCTTCTTGAACAAGGGGACAACATTTGCTATCCTCCAATCTTCTGGCACTATTCCTGTAGATAATGACAACATAAAGATCAAAGCCAAAAGCTCTGCAATCTCTTCCCTGGCTTCCTGGAGAATCTTAGGATAAATCCCAGATGGCCCAAGGGATTATCTATTTTCACACTTTCCAGAATAGCTAACACCTCCTCTTTGGGAACCTCAATCCCGTCTAGTCTAAGAGCCTGTGTCTCAGTAATCTCCTCGACAACATTGTCTTCTTCCAATGTGAATACTGATGAAAAATATTCATTTAGTGCTTCCCCTATCTCCTCTGACTCCACACACAACTTTCTACTACTATCCTTGATTGGTCCTAATTTTTCTCTTAGCGAAAGTGAAGACTTCAGATGCTGGAGATGAAGGGCTTTTGCCTGAAACATCAATTTTCTTGTGCCTCAGATGCTGCCTGACCTGCTGTGTTTTTCCAGCACTACATTCTCGACTCTAATCTTTCTCTAGTCAGTCTTTTATTCCTGAAATATCTATAGAAAGTTTCAGGGTTTTCCTTGATCCCTCCTGGCTCTTCTTTTTGCTCTCTTTAGATCTTTCCTGGCTAACTTGTAACTCTCAAGTGCCCTAACTGAGCCTTCACATCTCATCCTAATATAAGCCTTCTTCTTCCTTTTGACAAGAGATTCAATGTCTTTAGTAAACCACGGTTCCCTCGCTTGACCACTTCCTCCCTGCCTGACAGGTACAGAATTATCAAGGACATGCAGTAGCTGTTCCTCGAATAAACTCCACATTTCAATTGTGCCCATCCACTGCAGTTTCCTTCACCTAAATCTTGCCTAATCACATCATAATTGCCTTTCCCCCAGCAATTACTCTTGTCCTGTGTTATATACCTATCCCTTTCCATCACTAAAGTAAACATAACCAAATTGTGGTCATTATCACCAAAGTGCTCACTTACCTCCAAACCTAACACCTGGCCTGTTCATTACCCAGTCCAAATCCAATGTGGCCTTGCCCTTTGTTGGCTTGTCTAAATACTGTGTCAGGAAACCCTTCTGCACACATTGGACGAAAACTGACCCATCTAAATTATTCAAACTATTCCAGTCAATATTTGGAAAGTTTCAATTTCCCGTAACAACTATCCTGTTAATCCAGAATTATCTTTGCTACCCTTTTCTCTACATCTCTGGAACTATTCGGAGGCCTATAGAAAACTCACAACAGGGTGACCTCTCCTTTCCTGTTTCTAACCTCAGCCCATACTACCTCAGTAGATGAGTCCTCAAGCATCCTTTCTGCCACTGTATTACTGTTTGTAGATCAGTAAGAGCTGCTCAGTTGGTAGGAAGGGAAGGTACATGTTTCAAAATTTGCCTCAGAAAGGGGCTAAATCCTAAATTAAACTATCCTTGCCCAAAGGCATTACATTAAAACCAGGGGCGGGATAATGTGGAGCCCAAAAAATAGTTTTTAAAATGGGAAGGGTATTGAATGGCTACTGCTGACAGGCAAGGCAAAAGCGTTCTGACTACATGGAAGAGTTCAAATGCATTTGAGTGTAGAAGAGGAAGACAATTACTCTTGGGTGACATGCATAAGGGTCTAAGGATCTTCCCTTCCAGGCAATACAAGATGGCCCTGTGCTAGTGATCATTCAGTATCGTATATAGGTTGCTGCTGAATGCTACATATATTATTTTTTAAAAAACAAATTTCACAATTTTGTCCCCACTTGCTGACCCACGCCCAGAGTCTAGACATATACTCAAGAACATGCATTCCCCTCAACATTTGGCACTCATGAACTTGCCAGTACCCCACTCCCATTTTCTGTACTGCTACTCAAACCAACACGTCCCTGAGAGGTTGGTCATCCTGGCAATGGTATGAGAACCAGCTTTGCATAGATGCTTGGCTTTTGGGGGTAACTCTCTGTAGATGGGATAACAACCTTTGAATGACTAACTGGAATGACTTATTGAAAGCAAACAGGTGCTGAATCTGAGAACTGGGCATACAATCATAATGTTTCTTGCATCAAGACCAATTTTGAAGGTCATCTCATCAGAAGATTGACAAGAGGGCACAGTCAGTGGAAACAGTTAGAAGGTACTGTACAAACAAAATGTACAGGCAGATGGTACAGGTAGTAGGAACATAAAGAACATACAGGCAATGCATACAAACAGAGCGTAGAGGAATAGGGTGCAAGCAATGGGTACAGATATTACACACAAAGAGTAGAGGCACAACGTAGAGACAGAGGATAAAGGTAGATAGTTGGTATAGCCAGAGGAAACAATCCAGGAGACTTCTACAGTAATGTGTTTGGAAATACCCACAAGAAGACCCAAAGGGCTCAGGTGTACTGACTATGGTGGGGCTTTCAGAGGTTGGAAGGAGGGACCTCGATTGGTGAAGATGCTATCAGAAAGGAGGACATCACAGGGAGATTATGGTGGAAAGGGTACTGAGGCGAGAGATGTGAGAAAGAATCTACTGAGGACCACAAAATATATTAAACATTTTCACTTTAGATAAATGCCAGAACTTACCTCCTGATCACCCTTATGCCAATGATTACCAAGGCATGTGTTGGCAGCCCCACAGCACCATACAGTGGTTAGAACTTGCAACTGCAAACACTGAGCTGCTCCTACCCCTATCCTGTTTGTTCACTACAGCTTGCTGTCCTTAATAGTTCACATCACAAAAAAACTCCCTGGTGCAATGGTTACCTCCCTATCTCTGAGCCACAATATCTGGGTTTACCTCTCACCTACTCCAGGTATGTCTGAAAATGTTGATTAGAAATTATGTGCATGAAATTCCCTTTCCTACCTCTGAACATAGAGGTCCAGGTTCAGGTCCCACCTGCTCCAGAGCTGTGCGATAACAACTTTAAACAGGTTGACTAGAAATGATCTACATGAAATTGCCAATTCAGAGTGAGGGGATTTAAATTCAAGTCCTGAGTTGTGTTCGAGTATAGCTGAACAGATTGGCTAAAGAAGTCTACATTACATTCAATATTGCAAAACCTGATCACAGCCCCATTAAAAGGTTTAAATATGTCTGGAGTTAAACTTTGATTTGGTACTTCTTAACATATTTTGAAATGGAATAATACAACCCACTCAGAGATTTTTATAGTTGATGGATTGCAATATTAAATTCATTCACAACATCTTCATCTTAACATAAAGCACACGATTAATAATAAACTGTTTCTTACATTAAGGTTGACTATTTACAAGGGTGTATAAGAGGAACAAAGAACAACGAAAATTACAGCACAGGAACAGGCCCTCCAGCCCTCCAAGCCTGCGCTGATCCAGACCTGGATCCAGGTCTAAACCTGTTGCCTATTTTCCAAGGATCTGTATCCCTCTGCTCCCTGCCCATTCAAGTATTTGTCTGGATACATCCTAAATGACACTATCATTCTCGCCTCTACCACCTCCACTGGTAACCTGTTCCAGGCATCGACCACCCTTTGTGTAAAGAATCTTCCATACTTGTCTGCTTTGAACATTGCTCCTCTCACCTTGAAATTGTGACCCTTAGTAATTGAGTCCTCCATTCTGGGTAAAAGCTTCTTGCTATCCACTCTGTCTATACCTCTCATGATTTTGTAGACCTCAAACACGTCCTTTTCAACTTCCATCCTTCTAATGAAAATAATCCTAATCAACTCATAGCTAGCACCCTCCATATCAGGCAACATCCTGATGAATCTCTTTTGCACTCTCTCCAAATCATTCACATCCTTTGTGCACAGTATTTCAAATGTAGCCAAAACAAAGTCCTATACAACTATAACATGACCTGCCAACTCTTGTACTCGATACCCTATCCGATGAAGGAAAGCATGCTTTATGCCTGCTTGACCACTATAACGGCCTGCGTTGCCACCTTCAGGGTACAGAGGACGCCCAGATATCTCAGTACATCAATTTTCCCCAGGGTTTTTCCATTTACCGTATTGTTCACTCTTGAAGTGGATTTTCCAAAACGCATCACCTGAACTCCATCTGCCATTTCTCCACCCAACTCTCTAAACTATCTATATTCTGCTGCATTCTATAACAGTCCCTGTCACTATGTGTTATTCCACCAATCTTAATGTTGTCTGCAAACTTGCTAATCAGACCACCTGTACCATCCTCCAGATCATTTATGCATATCACAAACAACAATGGTCTTAGCACGGGTCCCTATGGAACACCACTGGTCACAGTTCTCCATTTTGAGAACTAAAGAGTAGGGAAATCACTCACTATCTAGAAAAAATGTATGGTAACCAAGGCATTCTACTCCCTGCACCCCCCCCCACCCCCCACCGCCGCCACGTCCTCCCTCTACAACACTCCTCCAACCCAATCTACCAACCACTGTCTGCCCCATCTGTGACACAGACTGCAAGAAATGCCTTGGACTCCTCAGTCACCTGAGAGCACACTTATAGTGTGAGGAACAAGTTGTTCTGAATCATGAAGGTCTGCCTAAGAAGAAGAGGAGGAGGATGCAAATCCAGATGAAGTAGAGGCCAAAGGGCCTCATTAAAACATGAATGCACCAATCATGAAAAATTGCACCATAGATTAGTGGGGCCTTAAAGAAAACAAATCAATCACGAGGCTTTATTTCAAGCAGGATAGAATTGAAAAGGAAATAGTTATGCTAAATTTGTACCAAACTTTGATGACACACCAATATGTGTAAACCTGGTCACTGCATCATAAAATGGTTTCAGAAGCACTGGAAAGGGTGCAGAGGAGATTTGCAAGGAAATGTATATATTAGAAATATGTGAGTTCATGCATCCAGAACAGAGTGAGAGGCTGCATTGCTAGGATGGAAAGAAACATATTCAAGGTTTTTAAAACTATGACAAACTAGTTACAGAGATTATATTTCCTCTTGTGGGGAAGACCATAACTAGAAGCCATTGAGACAAGGTAGTCATCAAAATTTCAATAAGGAATTCAGGTGACAGCAGTGAGAATATGGAACTGACTACCACAGGGAGTGGTTAAGGCAAATGGTATATTTATTTTTAGGGGAAATCTAGACAAGCATATGAGGGGGAGTGGATGACAGGTTGCAACAGATTTAGTTGAGAAAAGACAGTGGGTGGTTGGAGTGAAACATAACATTAATTATTTGGGCTAAATGGCCTTTTTTGTGTGCCTGTGAAATTTATCTTCCTTGTTCATTCTATTTAAAACATCTCCATATTGATATTTATGGATTTATCCACACATCAACAATGGTTTCACCTTAGTGTGAGATAGGAAAGATGCAGAGTGTAATTCCTAGTAGCCACATTTAGGCATTTGGATAAACACTCTATAGCAAACTATGCAGCACATTGATTCCGGAAAGTATTAGGAGAGACAGGGCCATTTTCTTTCTGCAGGGTTAACTCCCCTCCTGTCGAAAGCTCCTATCATTACACCAGCTGTCATAGGCCTATGCTGCAAAATTTGTTCTGAGTCCTCTGTATAACAATGACAAAAGCCCTTGGCTACTGATATGTGCAGCAGTAGTAGATCATCCAACAACCCCCCTCCACCCCAAATCATACTATGCATTCAGTAGTATCACTTGCTCAGTGATACTGTACAAAATACAGAGTACCTACAGCAAAATTGAGCCAAACCACCCCAAATCTTGCCATCCTTGAGGGTTGGGGCTAGGGAAGAGCCCAGATAAGACCGTTGCTGTGCTTTAATTCCCAATGTATGTGCTATCCTGTAAGTTCAAAGACTCCAGTCCACTCCAGCTGGCATCTCAGTTAAGCCTTCTGCTGCCTCACCTTCTGCACAATCTGCCACAGTTTTCAATCCTATGTGCTACTCTAGCCTTATCATTGTAACAGAGGAGAAAACCAGGATCAATTTGACACTGCATTCCGATAAAGATGTATTAGCTCAAGTAGTGAAAGCTTGGTCAAAGAGGGATGCTTTCCAAGAAGAATGAGAGATGGAGATATATAGTGAGGAATTGGGGAGATTCAGTCCCTGGCAGCTGAAGGCAAGGGCACATTAAAAAGCGATTAAAATTAGGAATAAATGAGAGAACAAAGGTATGGCAAAGAACTTGGTAAAGCTAGATCAGAGTCTTACATTATTTCCTTCACAGACAAGGCCCAGCTTTATTCAGTAACCAATAATGTGTCGAATGGATTAAAATTGGGCCTAAATGTGGCAATGAAAATTTTGCTGTTTCACTTTAGCCATTGTGTCTGTAGATGTGTACAAATTTATACTGCTCACTTACATCTGCAATTATGGATGAAGAAAAACTATGAGTCAAACACCAAGAAGGTATATAGAAAAATTACACAGGAACATGAGGATGGCATTCAATCTCTTGTACTTATCCTACCATTCAATTAGACCATGCTAATCTGTATCTTAACTTCATCAATCTGCATTGGTTCTGTAAATGTTAATCACCTTCCACAGCAAATCTGTCAATCTCAGTTTTAAACTTTTCACTTGAACCCCAGACTCATAGGCTTTTTGAGGGACAGTGTTCCAGATTCTCACTCTTCTCTGTGTAAAGAATTGCTTCCTAATGTCATTCCCAAATGTCCAGCTTTCAGTTTAAGGTTATTCAAGGGGAACAAAAAAGGACGTATGAAAGAAGCAAATGAAAAGTTAACATTTAGAAGAAAGTTCTAAAAAAGAAGGGAAATGGAAATCCTTGATCGATTGGAAATCTTGTCTGATTCCCAACAGTTGTCATGCAATTTAGAAAAATAAAAGTCATAAGATTATTGCTTACTAACCCAGCACTTGAACATTGCTGAAAAGAAGATATTATACTGAAGATTTCAGTCTTTCAGTCATCAGGACAAATGCAAGTATGCCAAATTTTAAATGATCACATCAATTTATGATAAAAGAGAAAGCGGTACTGATTAGTTGGCAAGCTGACTCTGATTGGCTAATGTATAGTCATGGAGCAAACAATTGGAACTATTGGCTCCCAAGGTTCTGCAAGATTTGAAACCGGTACAAAGCATAAACATATATCTTTTATTTGCAGAGAACAGGTTCTGCATATGAATGTACATCATTTTAAGCAAGTATATTATTTTACTCAAGTGTTCAGTAAGTGCTGCTCAATTCTGCAATTTTGTCTAACAGTAGATGTTTGTTTTGAGCTTTGCAAATGCAGACTGGTTGCATCAGTCCGTAATTTCCTGATTGTGATCAACTAGGGAACATGTTGTTTGGTTCAATCACAAAATCAGTGGGACATTCGGCCTATATTGAACTGGCACTGAAATTCGTACAAATGTAGCTCGATTGTGTGGTAGACAGAACATCATTCCGGACTGACAGTAGCATCTCTTGCCACAGCCATCTATGTTATCTCCAGAGTTGATGTTTGAACATGTTTCTGGCCAGTCTCCCACTTTGTACCCTTGTAAACTATAGAATGTCCAAAATGCTGCTACCTCCATCTTAACTCACACCAAAGCTTGTTCACCCATTGCCCCTGAACTTCCTGACCTTTTCTGGCTTCCAGTTAAGTAATATTAAACTTCTTATTCTTACTTCCAAATCTCTTCAAGGCAGTGTTCCTCGCTATCTTTCAAATCTCCTCCAGCTCCACTGAGATCTACAAGGTGCACTGCAGAAATTCACCAAGGCTCCTCTGACAGCACTTTCCAAACCTTTGACCTCATCATATGGAAGGACTGGTGCAGAAAATACATAGAAACACCACCACATGTTTCCTCTAAGTCACTTATCATCCTGACTTGGAAATGTACCACATTTCCTTCAATATCACTGGGTCAGAAACCTGGAACTCTCTTCCAAACTACATTGTGGGTCAAATGGACTGCAGCAGTTCAAAAGACAACTCAACAACTTCTTCTAAAGAGCAAATAGGAATACCCATTAAAGCTGACTCAGCCAACTGTGCCCACCATACCATAAATGTTAAAATCATTAAGCATCAACTGAATTCTAAGTTGGAGATAGCGTCATAGAATCATAGAATCATACTGCATGGAACAGACCCTTTGGTCCAACCAATCTATGCTGACCATATTCCCAAACTAAACGAGTCCCATCTGCGTGCTCTTGACCTATGTCCCTCCAAATCTTTCCTACTCATGAACTTATCCAAATGTCTTTTAAATGTTGTAACTGTACCTGCATCCACCTCTTTCCCTCACAGTTCATTTCACAAATGAACCACTCTCTACATAAAAATGTCACCCCAGGTGTTTTTAAATCTTTCTCCTCTTACTTTGAAAATATGCCCCCTGGATTTTTAGCTCCCCAACCCTAGATAAACTAATTTGTCACTCACCTTATCTATGCTGCTCCTGATTTTATAAACCTCAATGAGGTCATGCCTCAGTCTCCTACATGCCAGTGAAAAAGTCCCAGGTTTTCCAATTTATTTTTATATCACAAACCCTCCATTGTTGATAATGAGATCTGGATTGGGTAAGATCTAGATCCAAGATCTAAGACTCGTATCACTGAGGAAGTTATTTTTTGTCCCTTTATGGGATATGGGCATCCCTGGATTTGTTGCCTTTCTAACTTGTGGGAGAGACTAGGACAAGAGGACATATATTTGAAAATGGACTGCACAGTTAATTCAGAGATGAGGAGGAATTCTTCTCTCAAAATGTAATGAATCTGTACTGCAGAGGGTTGTTAAGGCTGGGGTTATTAAGTACACTCAAGTCTGAGATAAGGCAGATCAGTGAGGGAATTAAGGAGTATGGGGAAAAGGTAGGAAAGTGAAGTTGAGGATCACCAGATTAGCCACGATCAACCAGGTTAGTCATTGAACAACATAAAAGATCTGATGGATGGATTGGCCTACTTCTACTCTTACATCTGTGGTGTTATAGTCTAACTGCAGTTAAACTGAATAGCTTGCTCGGTCATTTCATTGTCAGCCATATTGTTGTGGATCACAGGTAAGGATAGCAGATCTCCCTCCCCTAATAGCATCAGTGAACCAGATTGATTTTAAGAGCAATTAAATGATAGTTATTATGATTACCATCATTGAGATTGGATTTCTATTCCCAATTTATTAGATGAATTTAAATTCCACTAGCTGCCCTGCTGGGATTTGAATTCATAAACCCATAGGCACTAATTTATGAGCCGCAAGTCAGTTGCCAAGTGAGATTGCCACTTCAGCAATATCCCCTGTACCACCTGATTGATACTCATGCACTATTAGTGACAATTAAGACATTAATTGGCATTTTGCAAGTCATTACTGACTCCCAAATTCTTCTCCTACTTCACCGACAGACTGTTTAATTGTGCACGTGTTCTTATGCACTATACCAACGTGGATTAGATGCCATTCATCTAAATTATTATGAATCTGCCATTTCTCAGACAACTTGCACAATGTGACTCGAGTGAAGAAAATGAAAGTGGCATATCTCAGGTATAGGCAGCTGGGATCAAGTGAATTTCTTCAGGAGTATGGAGTACACTAAAGAGAGAAATCAGAAGGGCTAAAAGCAGACATGAGATAGGTTTGGCAGATAAGGTAAAGGTGAATTCAAAGAGATTCTACAAGTACATGAAGGGCAAAAGAGTAACTATGGAAAGGATAGGGCCTCTTAAAGGTAAACAAGGTCATCTAAGAGTGGAGCCACAAGAGGGGCAATTTTTCACATTGAAGGTGGTGAGTGTCTGGAACAGGCTGTTAGCAGTAGTGGTGGAAGTGAATGCTTTTTAAAAATTCATTCATGAGATGAGGGCACCACTGGCTCGGCGAACATTTATTGCCCATCCCTAATTGCACAGAGGGCAATTAAGAGATAACTCTATTACTGTATGTCCGGAATCACATGAAGGCCAAACCAGATAAGAATGGCAGTTTCCTTCCAATCCAGATTTTTATTGAATTCAAATTCCACCATCTGCCACAGTGGGATTCAAATTCAGGTCCCCAGAACACTACCTGGGTCTCTCGATTAACAGTCCAGTGATAATACCATTAGGCCATTACCTCCCCACTTTTGTCATTTAAGAAACATTTAGACAGGTACATGGATGAGACAGGTATGGAGTGATATGGACCAAACGCAGGCATATAGGACTGGTTTAATTGTTAAAACTAGACAGCATGGGCAAGTTGGACAGACAGATCTGTTATGTTGTAAACCTCTATGACTCTATGTGTCCACACCATATGGTTTGATAGCAGTAAACATTTGGATGGATAATTTGGTGTTATTACTGAATATTCTATCATTACTCATTGATAAATTGACTGTACTCAGTTTAATAACACCTTCACCCCAGGCTGAGTTTGGTGGCAAGCTTAAAGTGACTTCGTCCATGTCATTTCTAGTGTTGTTGATTTGAAGGTGAAATGTTGAGACTTACTTGTATGAATGAAGTGATTTCTATCATAACCGGCAAATGAATCCAACAAACCAACTGGTAATGATGAAGCTCAATCTGGTGGTGAGAGCACAGACTGTTATTTAGTTCCCTGTCATCTCCTTCTTTCTTTTCACTTCGCTTCCTATTTGACTTTTCAAGCTGCTTTCTAGCTCATTCCTCCAAAACCAATAAACTGTAAGATTGTCACTCATGAATCCAAGAAGGAATTTGGGAGAAACATCATTACCGAGAGAATGGTAAGAATGCGGAACTCATTTCTACAAGAAATAGTTGAGTTACTGCATTTATGGGAAAACTAAAGATGTGTAGTGCACATTAGGGAGTAAGGAATAAAAGGACATGTCAGTCGGTTGATAAAAAGTCAGTGGGAATATTCAGTACATAGGAATTTGCAGTGCAAACATTCAGAAGTCTGTTAGTTTGAGTGGCTATTCCTGAGTTCTAAGTTCTATGTAATTAATTATTTAGCCTCTCTGATGTTATTTTGCTTCCTTAATGAGCGTGACAAAATAATATTACACATTGTTCACCCTTTGTAAGTCTTGATGCACTTCTTTCCACAAATTTGACTTCCAGATTAGTCCTTTTTTAGGACTTTTGTTCACAGTCAGATTCACAATCATGTCCCTGTTTCCTTTCGTAGATTCAGTATTAAATCCATTATGGCAAAGTAGGTCAACTGTTATAGTGCCAAACGTAACCTTGAATTAACAGTAAAGGTTCAATTGGCTGAGCTACAAATCACTTCTCATTACTCATCATACTAACTTGCTCTCTGTTATTTACACACTACTGAAGCAGGCGATTCAACTCATTGTGCCTTTACTGGCTCTTTGAAGGAGTTATTCAATTAATCCTTTTTTTACCGCAACTCTGGACATGTTTCCTTTGAAATATATTTTTAATTTCCTTCTGCAAATTACAATTAATCTGCTTCCACCACCCATTGAGACAATGCATTCCAGGCCATGCCTCAGGTGAGATTTAGAAGGCGGAGCCTTCAGAGTGCCAATTAACAATATAGAACTTGAGCCCACACTTTTGGCATCACTCTACATATCAAACCAGCCATCCTGTCAACTGAGAGATAACTGAAACCTATCCCCTAAATGCTCATCAAACCTTCAATTCCAAGGGTATTCTTTACTTGATCCATTGAGTCAAAATACTATTTAATTCTTAATTTTCTATGCATAATATGCTTAAAGACAGTTAAAATACATTACATTGCTTAACATTAGCCACAGTTTAGGGGAGAGAATACACTTTCTCACTGTTTCCTCTATATCATAGGCACAGGCTGTAAATATGGTATTATTACCGTGAATCTTTTATACTTCATGCTTTATAGTTGCTGTTCTGGATTGGCTGCCATTTGCAGAAAATTGAAACAGCAGTTGTACGATGGTTTTCAAACAGCACTGGACTGTCCATTTCAAAATGTAACTTATATTCTTATTAAGCTCTGGCGCCATAGTTCAGAAAACCAGCTTTCATTCAATTACTTGAATTCAGCTGGAGCTCGGTTGGAATGCAATCCACTGTATTAACATCCTGACAGTCTGGTAAAAGGCCTGTTGTCGTAGGAGCAGGATGACTAAGAGAAATGTATCATAAATAATGATGACAACTCTGCTGCATGAATCACACCAGAAAAATATTCACACAGTTCCCAGGGCATTGCGTGTGGGATCCAAAGATCACTTCAATGTCAATGTGTTTCAGTTCCACATCCTTGCAGTGGAAATGAGGCAGAAAGCAAATGGAATAAATTAATTTTGATGGGAGTCACTTCTGAAATTGCTCCCAAAAGCAAGGAGGAATCGCAGCTGATGCACTCCATGGTAATCAATATTAATGTTGTACATTTCATTCTTGGCTCATGAAATTATTCTGCATTCTTGACATTGCTATCTGCATATCTGAAGAGTATGTTCTGTACTTCTGAGCAGGCAGCTGCCTGCATTAATCTGCAGACATTTCTTCTTAAACGCAGCAGCTTGTGCTGCACACTGCATGAATACTGGGTTCTACAGCAATATAGGCAATAAGCTCACAACTTCCAAATTACTGGACAGTTCTGTCAGATCAATATGATCAAACAATTTCTCTCCTGTTGCATTGATTCAGGCAGAGAGAAATGCTTGCTGGACATGTGACATTAACAATGTTCGCTAGAATACTATTCTTACCAACCACCTTTGCAAATTGTGCCATAAATATACCTAATATACTCTGCATATTTGGTGACTTAAGATGTATTGTATACGCCTTATCATATTTAACTCAACCCAGGCAGTTTCTGTCTCAGCAGCACCATCAATAAAAATCTTTGGTGGAATCTTACAGGAGTCTGAGTTATGTAGGATCTGGTGAGGATTGAGGCAGAAACAGACAAGACATTGACAAGACTGATATTGACATCATGAGCTGCCAAGTTAGGGAAGTTACTGCATGTTAAACATTTTCTTAACAGTCCAACGCACCTCATTAATATTCAGCTTTTTATCTTCCCAACCCCTCCAAACAAGCTTGATATCAAAAATTCGAAACTTGGAAGTCAGAGAGGGTACTTGGCAGATTTAGCTCAATGCTTGCTCCAAATGACTTTCATGTTGGAGCGCTCAGGGCATCACCACAGACATCTCATTTCCATGGACACTGGCATTCAAAAAGTGTCAACATCTAAGAATGTCTAGGACATATCTATGCTCCAATTACAGGGCACATTTGCATCTCAATTCTGCAACTGAGTTGCACCTACAAGTACCACTGTAATGTGGCTACAAGGACAGAGTGAACTCAGGTACAAGCACACAGCTCAGCGGTTGGACCTGACTGGTTCTCTGGGCTCTTCACCTGCTGTCATAGTACTCACTCACTCTGCACTTACCTGGATGCAGATAGCATCACTGCCTTATATTGCCTCGCTTTTGTGTTTTGTCCCTTCAGTCAGACATACCAGGCTCATCACTTGTGTCTTGCCTTGTCAGTTCGTGCTGACACGGAAACTTGTCATGAATGAGAGCTAGCCTCAGGCAAGTCAAGGGGGAATAGCCTTCACCCAAGAATTCCCAGCACAATATGTCAAAGGCAGTTTCTCATTCGAACCTGGGATTTTGGAAGTTGTCAGTCAGCCACTCAGGGTGGTCAGAGTCAGGATGCTTTCTAGATAAGGGGACAGGGGCTTAATTGGGCAACTCAGCACCTGTCTTGACTCTTTCTGCCTTGTTGTTGTCTGTTTGCCTCATGGAATGACAGAGGCAGGTATTAAAGGAGATGAAAGTAGGTGGCATGTCTATTAATGTTTGCACAGGTAGTAAGTGTAATAATTTAGTGAATAGGCAGTGCAGACAGAATTTAGGGTTTCTGTTATTAGTGGTTGGGGTAGCTGAAAGCGAGTGATACTGAGGGAGTTAAGAGACTTGGTAGGAAGTGGGTACTGTAGCAGACGTAAAGTGAGTAAGGCGTCAGAGAGAAGATGGTGATAATTTTGCTGCAAAAGAGGAAAAAGCATTGACCTTCTTCCTACAGTACCAGGCATTCCTCCAGATAGCTGAAACTGCACTGACCAAGAAAGCAAGCTTGGCACTGGTTGGTATGGTCTGATTTTGTGGCCTCCCCTGCTGCCTGTAAACTCTCATCCAGCAGGAGTTTGAGAAACCTTACCGCAGAGCAGGGTGATGAGTTCCCTCTGTTTGCCATGTATAGAGTAAATGGCAAGAACTGTGCAGGACATCTCCAGTGATTGTCTGGGTGTCTGGGTCAGTGACACATTCCTGGATATCTTTTGATTGACAAGCTGTTCTGGTAATGGCCTGTGGTAAGATGGGAATCTGAAATCAGATATGTGGACACCACTGAGGTGGGGAGTGGGGGTAGGTTGTTAATGAGGTGAGTTTGCTAAGATACAGTGAGAAACTCATTTGGCTTATTGACAGAAATATATCGAAAACATTTGACGCAACTGACACCCGGATAAAAAAGTGTCAGGTTCCCCATTTGTAATTGATTGTTTTAACTATGTAACACTCTCTATTTTCCTTCTCACATTCACCTAAACATTTAAGCTTGGAATACTTAGCCTTCTGCCTTGCTCTGTCTGTAAAGCAAAAGTTTTCTTAAGGCTATATTCTGTCTCTCCACTCCATTGGCAGCTTCAGCTCCCATTGCCTTATTTCTGTCATTTCATATATTTGTATTTCAATTTTGCAACTCAAATCCAAAAACAACTAGTGAAACATCTTCTCTGTGTTCACTCTATGTAGGTCTCTCAGTGTTCTGTAAGTTTCAATGAGATCCTGCCTTATCCTTATCACCTCCGTCGCATACAGATCCAACGTCCTGAAACACTCCTCATAGATAAATCTTTCATCCCTGGGATCATTCCTGTAACCCTCCTCTTGAGCCTCTCCAATGTCAGGACATACTTCCTTTGATATGGGCCCAAAGATGCTCACAATATTCCAAATGCCGTTGTTGTGGTTCTGTTCGTCGAGCTGGAAGTTTTTGCTGCAAACGTTTCGTTCCCTGGCTAGGGAACATCATCAGTGCTATTGGAGCCTCCTGTGAAGCGCTGCTTTGATGTTTCTTCCAGTATTAATAGTGGTTTGTGCTTGCCGCTTCTGGGTGTCAGTTTCAGCTGTAGTAGTTTGTATGTGGGGTCCAGGTCGATGTGTCTGTTGATGGATGTTCTTGCCGCTTCCGGGTGTCAGTTTCAGCTGTAGTGGTTTGTATATGGGGTCCAGGTCGATGTGTCTGTTAATGGAGTTTGTGGATGAATGGCATTCATCTACAAACTCCATTAACAGACACATCGACCTGGACCCCATATACAAACCACTACAGCTGAAACTGACACCCGGAAGCGGCAAGAACATCCATCAACAGACACATCGACCTGGACCCCACATACAAACTACTACAGCTGAAACTGACACCCAGAAGCGGCAAGAACAAACCACTATAAATACCGGAAGAAACATCAAAGCAGCGCTTCACAGGAGGCTCCAATAGCACTGATGATGTTCCCTAGCCAGGGAACGAAACGTTTGCAGCAAAAACTTCCAGCTCGGCGAACAGAACCACAACAACAGACACCCGAGCTACAAATCTTCAACCAGACTTTAAATTCCAAATGCCATCTGACCTGAGCCTTCCATAGTCTCAGCAGTATATATCTGCTCGTGTATTCTCGCCATTTTGACCTGAATGATTCATTATACTTTCCTTTTTAATCACCAACTGCAGGTTATCTTTAACAAAATCCTGAAAGAGAACTCTTAACTCTCTTTGTGCTTTTCTGAAACCTATCCTCATTTAGAAAATAAACTGTCTCTCTTCTTCCTATCAAAGTGTATAACCTCACACTTTCTCTTATCGTAAACCATCTGTTACTTCTTTGCCCACTCTCCTAGTCTATTCTAGTCCTTCTGCAGCCTCTCCACCTCTTCTAACTATCTTTATCTCCATCTGTAAACTTAATAAAACTGTCCTAAGTTCCTTTGTCTAGATTGTATATATTGTAACATGAATAGTTTTGATTAGATTACTGACAGTGTGGAAACAGATCCTTCAGCCCAACAAGATCCTTCGGCTCAATTCACCTAACCTGCACATTTTTGGACTGTGGGAGGAAACCAGAGGACCCGGGGGAAACCCATGCAGACACAGGGAGAATGTGCAACTCCACAGAGACAGTTGCCTGAGGTGGGAATTGAACCCGGGTCTCTGGCATTGTGAGGCAGCAGTGCTAACCACTGTGCCACCCACATTGGTCACAACACTGACTCCTATAGGGCGGCACGGAGGCACAGTGCTTAGTACTGCTGCCTCACAGCGCCATGGTCCCAGGTTCGATTCCAGCCTTAGGCGAATGTCTGTGTGGAGTTTGCACATTCTCCCTGTGTCTGCGTGGGTTTCCTCCGGGTGCTCTGGTTTCCACCCACAGTCCAAAGATATGCAGGTCAGTTGAATTGGCCATGTTAAATTGGCCAGTGTTAAGTGCATTAGTAAGAGGGAAATGGGTCTGGGTGGGTTATTCTTCGGAGGGTCGGTGTGGACTGGTTGGGCTGAAGGGCCTGTTTCCATACCGTAGGAAATCTGATCTAAACTCCACTTGTAACCAGCTGCTATCCTGAAAAAGACACCTTTGTCCCTATTCTTTGCCTTCTGCCAGTCAGTCAATCCACTAAACATCATGACAATACCATTGGCTGTAATCTTATTTAGCAGCCTTCTGTGCAGCAACTTGTCAAAGGCCTTCTGGCAATGCAAACAAATCATGTTTACTGGCTCCCTTTCATTCAAATTGCTCATTACCACCTCAATGACTTCTAAGAGATTTGTTCGGCATGAATTCCCCTTGATGAAAGCCACCTTAACTTAATTCTATTTACCATACATTTCCAAGTACTCTGCAATCTCATCCTTTATAATGGACGCTAAAATCTTACCAATAACTAAGAAGGGGGTAACCAGTTTATAATTTCCCATCTTCTGCCTCCCTCTCTTCTTAAAAGGGGTATATTATTAGCCATTTTTCAGTCCTCTGGGAGCCTCCCTGAAAGATCACCACAAATGGCTCTACAATTTCCTCAGATCTCTCATTCAGATCCCTGGAACATCAACCAATCTGATCCTGGTGATGTATCTAGCTTCAGACCTCTCACCTTCTGCTTAGTGATGTCTGCTACATTGACATCTGCCCCCTGACTCTCTTAACATTCTGGTTTTCTACTGGTGTCTTCTGCCATGAAGACTGATGCAAAGAATTTTTTCAGTCCCTCAGATGTTTCTTTGTTCCCCATTATTACTTCTCCAATCTCATTTTCCAGTGTGCCAATGTTCACCCTTACCTCCCTCTTACCTTTTATATAGCGAAAAAAAACCTATTGTGATCTTCTTTGTTATTACAAGCTAGCTTAGCCTCATATTTCACCTTTTTCCCCGATTACTTTTTTTGGATATCCTTCTTAGCTTTTCAAAAGCTTCCCAATCTTTTGGCTTCACACTAATCTTTACCACATTGTCAGCTTTTCCTTTTGCTTTTACGCTGTTACTGATTTGTTTTGTTTGCAATGGTTGCCTCCTCCCCCCCGACTTAGTATGTTTCTTCTTCCTTGGGATAATTTTCCGCTATGCCTCTCAAATTAACCTCTAATATCCTGCCATTGCCTCTCCACAGTCTTCTCCTTCCAATCAACTCTGGTCAGCTCCTCCTTCATATCCTTGTAGTTACCTTTACTCAATTATAATACTGTTATATCTGATTCAAGCTTCTTGCTCTCAAACTGCAGGGTGAATTTTATCATATTATGGCCACTGTCCCTTAGTGGTTCCTTCAGTTTAAACTTCCTAATCAAGTCTGCCTCATTTTATACCATCAAATCTAATTCCCTGGCCTAAACCTGAGTGGGATCTACCACAAGCTGCTCCAAAATAAAATTCATAAACAATTCCAAGAATTCCTTTTCTTGGGATCCACTAACAAACAGATTTTCCAGTACACCTCATATTGAAGTTCCTCGTGGCTTTTATAATTATGCCTTTCTTACATGCCTTTTCTACCTCCTGATTATTTTCTGCCCCACATCCTGACTACTGCTTGGGAGGCCTCCACATAACATCCATCAGGGATATTTTCCTTTGCAGTACCTCAACTCTACCCATACAGATTCTATGCCTTCTGACCCTATATTTCTTAATGCTATTGATTTAGTTTCATTTACTAACAAGGCAAATGCACCGGCTCTATCCATCTGCTTGTCCTTTCGATAGAGCTAGTTTCTTTGGATATTTAATTCCCAGTTCTGATTCCCTTTTGCGATGCCTGCAACATCGTACCCATGGATTTCACTCTGTACTACAAGGTCATTTACCTTATTTCATATTCTGCACACATTTAATTACAGCTCCCTCAGTACTAAGTTGACTGCCCCATGCCCTCATAGATATCCCCTTGTCAACTGTGCTTGAAGCTATACTTTCTGGAAACTTTAATAACCTATTCTGAGCCCTCCCCCACCTTTAACTTTTTCCATAATTTTCCAAGCAACTGAATCCATGGCCCCACCTTATTATTTAGTTTAAAGCCCTGTCCACAGCCCTAGTTGTGTAATTTGCCAGGACTCTGGTCCCAGCATGATTCAGGTAGAGCTCGTCTCATCAGAACAGCTTCCTCCCTCCCCAGTACGGGTGCCAACGTTCCAGGAACTCAAATCTGTTTCTCCGACACCAATGTTTGAGACATGCTTTTATGTTTTTAGTCTTGTTGATCTTGTGCCAATTAGCTCAGGCTTTAAATAGCAATCCGGAGATTATTACCCTATTGATTCTGCTTTTCACTTTATTCCCTAGCTTTTTGTATTCTTTCTGCAGACCGTCATTCCTCCCTAGGACAACTGGATCCTTCATTTCTCAATCCAAGTTCCTCTGCAGCCCTGATGAGATATCCTGAACCCAGGAATCAAGCAGGCATCATAGCCTTCAGGACTCTCAATCCTGGCCACAGAAAATAGTTTCTATTCCCTTGACTGTACTATCACTATTTAAAACTACATTTTTCTTTTCTATGGCCTCTTAAATGACTCTCTGTTCCATGCTGCTATGATCCCTACAACACCTGCTCTTGTCCACACAAGGAGCAAGAATCTCAAACGTGTTAGATAAGCTGAAGGGCTGGGGCTCATTAAAATCTTCCTCCTGTATCCCTCTACCTGCTTCATTTGTAGTCACGCTTCCTGTCCTGACCACTAACCAAGTTTGATATAATTAATCTAAAGGGAGTAACTGCTCCTTAAACAGTGTCCAGGTAACACCCTCCCTCCTTGATATATTGCATGTTCGAATCTTTGTCTCAAGCTCACCATCACTGAGCCAGAGTTTCTCAAGCGACCATCATTTGTCGTAGATGTGGTCACTATGATCCACAATGGGGACCATCAACTCCCACATTGCCTTCTCCTACCTTTCTATTTTATCTATTTTGTTCTTAATTTTTAAAAAAAATTCCCAGTCTTCATTTTTAAACTGTAAATATTTCTCTTATTTGCTTTCAATCAGAAAGTAACCTTTCAGAAAGTAACCTTTCAAGAGTCAAACCTGTGACTCTTTCATGAATTTGTTATGTTTTACTTCACTCTCATCTGAGAGGCTAGCAAAGTTTAACAAGTCAATTCCTGTTCAGAAACAAGTTCTGTTTTTAAGGGTATTGTGGGATATGGGCAAACGGCTAGTGAATGGAGTGTAACTACTGCTTGTAGTCTAATTGAATCATGGGACAAGTTGGAGGGACTGAATAGCATACTCCTGTTCCTTTATTTGCAGCAACCCTGTTGTTCATCACTGGCATGTGTTTACAGCTTGTACTACTGCAAATTCCTGTATGGCCCTCTTCCAGCTTATTGAGCTGCAATTATACCCTTAATACTTAACACTGAGTAGCTGTTTCATGAGTTGAAGGTTTAAACCTATTAGTTCCCTAATAATTCACAAACAACATCTAAATATACTATATGGACTACCACTATCCTAAATTCATCACAATTTCTATTTAAATTCCTCCTTTCATCAAATTCACATTACTACCCAATTTGGGCACAAGACCAGAACTTCTCAATTAAGAAGGAAGCATATTAGCTTGGCACTCTGATGTGGTACTTCTGAAAGAACTACCTATTTCATTCTGTTCTATTGGGAAACATAGCTTTTTTTAAACTCTTCAAATATTTATCCTTTTAAAAGCTATCCAGCATCCACAATAGCTTCTGATCAGATACTATGAGGATTTTCTGTACAAAAAACAACTCTACTAACTTCTTCAATTTTTGTTTCATTCATGATAATTTAAATTGTGACTTTAACTTATTGTCTCATCCATTGCTTTATCAAAACCATTATTAAGTTTGAATTTATCTGTCATAAGATTATAAGATGTAGGAGAAGAAGTATGCCATTCAGCCCATCGTGTCTGGTTCACCCTTCAATGAGATCCCAGCTAATCTGATGATCCTCAACTTCAATTTCCTGCCTTTTCCTCAGAACCCTTTGTTCCCTTATGGATTAAAAATGTATTTGACAATGAATATACTTCATGACCCAGCTTCAATTGCTCTCTGCAGAAGTGAATTCCATAGATTTACTATGTCCTGAGAGAAGAAATTCCTCCAACCCTCTGTCTTAAATGGAAAGCCCTTTATGGTGAGATTATGCCCTCTATTTTTTGACTAGTGCTTTGTACAGTTTGAACAAAATGTTCCAATTATCACACTCTATTCCCTTTGAAATAAATGCTGACATTCCATTTGCCTTCTCTATTACCTGCTGAACTTGGATGCTAGTTTTTTGTGATTCATGTGGGAAGACTCCCATATTTCCCTGTTTTGTGGCTTTCGGCAATCTTTCTCCATTTAAATGGCAATCAACTCAATTATTCCTCCTGTCAAAGTGCACAACTTCACATTTTCACTGATTACATTCTGTCTGCCAAACCTTTGCCCACTCACTCAAATCTTTTCTCAACTGTAAGTGTAATGTGATAGTGAAGTAAATGATGCTATCACAGAGATATCAGTAGTCAGATTCTAGAGTCTGGAAAGAGAGAAGCAATAGTCTGTATCAGAGAGAGAGATGTACTAACTTCAGAGTCTAGGACTACATGTGGCAGGTGGTGGATGTGGGTCAGCTGTCACAGAGAGGCACCATGGAAAGATTGCTGCTTTAAGGCCTTTTACCCTTAGTACATTAAGGGTCTGCAATCTGCAGATTCCCTTGGGCTGTATGTCTGACAAGGAATGTGCATTGTGAACATCAAAGGTTTTGAAGTTGCGCTGAATAGAATAGAGTATTGACAAATGTTTATTTTGATTACATTTCCTATAACTTCCAGCATAAAATATTCTTCCTTCAGGCTATATGCCTCACATGGAATATACATTGTCAATATTAAGAGTACAGAGGCATCTAAAGATGGGACATGCTATAAAGAGAACAAGTTATATTTTATTGAAATGTCTGTAATATTCAAGTTGAAATGTTTTGTCATGCATTTTTAAAAAATGAATGTATAAAGTACCTCAGTAAAAGTTTAAGAAAATGTTTGCAGAAATCTACAAGAGTCAGACTGCAGTTGCTCTTGGGCAGAGGAAACCTAACTAATCTATATCAGGCCCCAAGATACCCAAATGGGCATTCACGTAGCATCTGCAGGTAGAATTCAAACTGTTGACCATTAACTTTTTTTTGCAATTTCCATTCACAAAAGGTGGCATACTACTTTCCAATGCATATGCATTTTAGATCTCACAGTATTTCTGTTAGATCACAGAACTGAGGTCTTTGAAAATACATTTGAAAACTGACTACAGAATTACGTTTCTGTTAAGCATAGAGAGGTCTTTGATTGGGGGCAGTTGTGTTGTAATGAGAGGGCTCCTGCAATATCTCTTCTTGTATTTCCAAAGTCCAATTATTTCTGGTGTGTGGGAGGACGCTGGGTGAAGTCATTATCTGTAAGGATGCAGATGCTATTGTGTGCAGTCTCAACAGATTTATGAATCATGTGAGGCATGAAAAGTTAGCAACCTCATATAATTCTTTAAATGTCCTTAAACAACTTTCAGAATTGTATCTAACAAAAGCTATTAATTTTGCGGTTGGACATTGAAACTGGATTACTGGCTGGCATCATTTCAGTATGCAGGTGACAAAATACTTGCAGCTACTCCCATTAAACAAATGATACAGCGTGCACAAGGAGTTATCTAGTGTTTGATTAGATTCCCTAATGGAAACAGGCCCTTCAGCCCAACCGGTCCACACTGGCCCTCCGAAGAATGACCCACCCAGACACATTTCTCTCTGAATGATGCACCTAACACTATGGGCAATTTAGCATGGCCAAATCATCTGACCTGCACATTTCTGGACTGAGGGAGGAGACCCACATAGATACAGGGAGAATGTGCAAACTCCACACAGACAGGCTGGAATCAAACCTGAGACCTTGGTGCTGTGAGGCAGCAAGTGCTAACTACTGAGCCACCGTTCCACCCCAAATTGATTACATGTTCTCTTTTATGTATATGAAAATGAAGTCTTCAAACCTCAATATGTATCATGCCCAGTGTTTTGGACCCAAATCATGGCTTGATGCTAATGTTGAGCCTTGCAGTAGGCAAGTGCACTACAATCAAGGGTGATAAGGCTAATTAAATTTGGCACTCTTGACAAGGGATCAAAGGTTGAACATATGATCATAAATAGGTAATATGAGGAGATGGATTGGTACCATTTTATCTGAACTTGCCAGGAGGAAATCCTAAAGAATTGGGTGAGGCTGACTGGACAGGTGGAGAATAAAACATGATCAGTGATCAAAACCATGATGCACTCGGCCTTGTCTATTCCCCAGTGGCTATGCAAGGTTAAATTGGACTCCATTGTCAGTGTTCAATTGGGGATTTGGCATGCGATGATTTGAAAGGTTAGTTTGCAGAAATAGCAAGTAATCAGGAAGGCAAATGCATTATTATATGTTATTGCCAGATGAATTAAATACAAGAGTAGGGAGATTATGCTTCAGTTATATGTGCATTGGTTACAGCACATTTGGAGTACTGTGGACAGTACCAGCCACTGTACTTTCAGAAGGATGTTAATCCTGTGGAAGCAGATCCTTGAATTAGCAGCTTTGCTTCTGAGAAAAGGCTCGGCAGGTTCTATCATCTGGAGGTTAGAAGACTCAGAGGTGACTTTATTGAAATATAAGGTTCTGTGCGGACTTGACAATGTGAATGTCAAAGGGATATTTCCTCTTGTGGGAGAATCTAGAACTGGGTGTCACAGATTGAAAACAAGGGGTCACTCATTTAAAACAGATGAAGAAAAAGCATTTCTCTCAGAAGTTGTGAGTATTTGGAATGCTCTTTCATAAAGGGCTGTGGATTCAGAATATTGAAATATTTTTAAGGCAGAAGGAAATAGATTTGTGATTACCAAGGGGATGAAAGATTATTGGGAATATACAGAAATGTCAAGTCAATGTTAAAATCAGACCAACCATGAGCTTAATGAATGATGGGGCAGCTTCATAGGGTCAAGTGACCTATTCTTGTTTGAATGTTCATAGTTAATATGCATTAATTTGTTTTTATGTTGGTCTATAATCTATTCTTCACTGAAATGGTAAAGGAACCTTTTATTGTGAGCAGAGTAGTTGAAGACAATAAGATTCTTAGGGTAAATGTGTGACAATGTCAGTTTTAATGAAATTCCATTAAGACGATCTGAAGAATTTTTCAACAATCTTACAGAAAACTTCATGTCAAAATAAAGAGAAATATTTTCAAGCCTATCACAATTACTTCCAGCTTCACTGTGGCTTTGTTGAATTGAAATTGAAAGGGAAATTCATGGGTTCTACAATGGTGAGCCTGCATTTGGAGAAGATAATAGTTGCTGATTGAAGGACTGCATTTGTGGGTGATAGTGGAATCACTGGATTATTTTCAAAGGTCAGTATCATGTGTGCAGCTCATCCAGCCAATTGAGTAGAGGGCAGATGGAGAATGCAGATGTTTGGGTGCAGGACAATCCAAATGAGCCTCTGTCTGTGGGGCTGCTGCCAAATGGAGTTTTCCCAGACCTCACAGGGGAACAGAAAGGCTGGGGAAGGACTCCTTGGTTGAAATGCATGGCTACATTTTGCCAAACTACTTAGGACAGTCAACAGTATATATTGCCCTGTGTCAGTGGAAACTGAGGTAGCCACCATTCTCAACCTGTTAGCAGAGCTGCTAGTTTCTCAGACAGTAACTAAATTCAGCAGATGCTTGGCCACTACATGCCACCAATCTCCTGATGGCCAGTGCTTGTGCCACACCCATTCCTCTTCCATCCTCCTTCCTATCTCTGCACTCTGTACCTGGACTGCTGCATGGTATCAAGATGAAAGAGGAACAAATGATACTCTGATTAATTTCAGACCAATGAAATCTGCGAAGAGAGAACAGAAACACACAGTGAGCCACATCTGTAGCTACACTGGCACAAAGCTTTAGAATGACAGTTAAAATAGGAAAAAGAATTATGGGACACCAAAACTGCTAGCATGAATGCAATACACACATAATGATTGAAGCTCTCTCCCAATTTCTCATTTGGTTCAGTTCCCACAGTTTGACTTCCAAATGGAGTCAGCACTTCATTATGTCTCCACCTCCATCTGTAGCAGCCTCACACTTCCATTCCTTGTCTTGAAAGAAAGCATCAGATTGCATTAGCACACAATTAATCATTGGTCAATTTGTTGAAATATTAACTCCACTATACCCTGAGCAATTCAACTGCCTCTATTTATCTACTTCCATGTGATATTCTTACAGTCACTGCATGCATGTAATCTGTTAGCCTAGTTGGCTAGATAGCTGGTTTGAAACACCATGACCAGCTGAGGTGACCATGAAGGTATCACATTCTTGACCTTGCCTGAGGTATGGTGAACTTTAAGTTAAACCATTGCAATTTTCTCTCTTTCTAATGAGAGAGTGGGACTATGGTGAACTTATCTTTTCATAATTTGTTGGAGAAAGGATTGTGATCTGTGCTAATGGCCCAAAGCTGTGTACCAGTCTAGTGTAGAGGTTATTGCACCAAATTTGCTCACTGTCCATGAGCAAACAGCAAGATCTGGATCCTGCTGGATTTTTATCCTGCTGAAATGTTTTCTCACTATTTCCTGAGCTGCTATGATGTTAAGTGATGGTAAGTACTGGGGATCAATGTGAATACCTTGACCCAACTCATATGAGGAGAGAGATAATGTGTTTCATTGTCCTCCCATTAGTCATTAAACACATGTCTGTTGAACAATCAGTCATTAAACAAGTCTTTAATAGGAACTTTGCTTCCATTTTCCCCAGCCTTCCCCGGACTCAGGAGAGAAGTTTTTTTTTAGACTCGAGGAATTATTTGTGATGGAGCTCCCCAGGAATTGCTATTGCAATCATGACATATTTTAATGATCTGGACCTTGGTATATAGGAGATAATTTATAAGTTTGCTGATGACACAAAATTTGGAAGGATTATAAATTGTGAGGAGGATAGTGTAGAATTCCAGAAGGACTTACACAGCTGAATGGAGTAGGTAGAGAGATGGCGGATGAGTTTCCAGGTACACTAATTCATTCGCTGCAAAGCACTTTGCAACACTATGAAGGACGCTTTATGAATGCAAATCTTTTGATAAGGCATCAGGATCTTCAGAGAAAAAGAAGCTTGGCATTCTGGTAATCATCCAACTCTTGTTGGCATAGGACCAAGTCTTCAACAGAATTCAGCAAGGACACTGCCGGGATAAACTAATGGCTTCTGCTCTGGGAAAGATTGGACAGCCGGGATGTGGTCAGTATTTTGAGAGAGCTGTGAAACTAAAAGAAGGAGATTCAAGGTGTGAAGAGCTGTAAATGATTTGGAACATGAGAGGAAATTTTGGAAAATATCTCTATTAAAATAAGGTGATGTCGTAACATGGGGATTCATTGCATGTTTTTCATTTGTGTATTATTTTGTATCGGTTGCGTTGATGGAAATATATTGTTGGCATTTTGAAGCCAAGGAAATATTTACAGTGAACACAGTGAATTTGTTACATTAGAAAAGGGGTAGAAATGGAGGCTGCAATTTAGGGATGAGGTTTTCAAGCCAATTGGAGTATTCACATGTAATTTGTTTTATAATCCTATTCATAAAATGTAAACTACGTCCTCAAACCTACAAGGGTGGCACAACCAAATTGAAGTATCAATGGCGTCAATGTATCTCCAAGAAGGAAACCAGTGACAAACGGGAGTGCTGAAATATTCTATATTCATAGTTTTGGTTGCAATACCACACACTAGACACTGGAGCAACCAGTTCCAATCCAAGACAGTTTGGTTGAACAGCTGAAAGTCTCTCGGCTAGTTAGCATGGCCAGTTCTTTATCTAGGCTTTGGAGCAGTATGAGTACAAGAATCCCTGATTTTGAAGTGGAAAGGTATGAGCAACAGACTCCTTCTATTTTCTGTATCTTTCTACAACAGATTTGCATCTATTCATTCTGAACTTGTATTTTGTTTTGAACCAGCTATTTCTGTTGACTGCTTCCACACCTATTGGTCAGTGCTTTCACTTTTTGAAGTGCACCTCTGTCTTGCTTATCAGAGAGTAGTTCACGGTACAGTATTGTTGTTAGCATTCCGGAAAGATACATGTCCTATTCAGTGCAATTATTGAATAATTGACAATGCATTCAATACTGTGTTGAAGGCTTCACTGTTTGTGATGCAGTCCTGCCATCTGATGTTCATGATTAATCAAAGACAGTGTTGATGAAAACACTCCACTTTTCCATGTTAAGGTCAGTGAAAGGACAGTGGATTTTTTTTTGACAAGGCATTTCTTGGAAACTCACAACTTTGGTGAATGGTTTCACAAACACATTTGGAGAGGTGGCTCGAAGAACAGTTGGCTTCGATCAGCTGTTAATGTTTTTGGCAACAGCGGCATCAGTGGAGATAAAGCTACATAGATAGGCAAACTGTTCAACTGCATTGAGGTTGTTGCTATCAATCTGTGGTGAAATGAATCACAAGAATATTAGCAGATTTGTCTCAATAGCTGGGAACATGAACAGGAGTAGGCCATTCAGCCCCTCCAACACCTCCCAACCTTCAACTAGGTCTGTACCTAAATTCTACTTACCAAACTTTTACTCATATACCTTGATATCCTTAGCCTCCAAAAAATCAAATATTCCAATAGTCCCTAGATCTTTCTTTGAGGCGCAGAATTTCAAATTTCACTTATATGAATGCCCTATATATAAGTCAAGTATTGATGAGGGATGATACTGAAACCAGTAACTTATTTTCTTGTTTTGCAAATGCGGTTTGAGCTTTTCTAGCATTTTTCTACCAATTTCTAGTGTTCAACAGCAATTTGATTTACATCAACTCTGTGATGACTCTTTGGACGAGCTGAAATCCAGCCCCATTCAGTTGTAATGCTAATTACCTGACAAAAGATGCAGTGGTGTATATTATTACAGGAATTATTGCATTGAACATCTATCACTATATTTACCAAAGCAAATTACCATGGATGCTGGAATCTCAGAATTATGTGGTGCAGAAGTAAATCATTCTGCCCAGTGTGTCTGCACTGGAAATTTGAAGAAAAAACTAAAATAATGTTGGATGCATAAATATTTGACAGACCAGCACCAGTATCCATACCAGTGTAAGAGTCAAGAGTGTGGTGCTGGAAAAGCACAGCAGATCAGGCAGCAACCGAGGAGCAGGAAAATTATTCCTGCTGCAGGAGTTTTGCCCGAAGCGTCGATTTTCCTGCTCCTCGGATGCCGCCTGACCTGCTGTGCTTTTCCAGCACCAACTCTTGATTCTAATCTCCAGCATCTGCAGTACTCACTTTTGCCAAACCAATGTAAACTAATCCACATCAACAACTAATACCGAAGACAAGAACTCCATTAGAAAGGTCCTCACTCAAATTTCATGTGACCTGGCATTACTGGTGATGCAGTCAACTATTAATGGAGTGTTGAACTCAAAGCAATAATAACTCTATTATCCAATTTAATTCTTGTATGTTAGCTGCCTTCATACTTTAGTTCTGATTGCATAGAATGATGTGGGGTCTAGGCTTAAATATCGAGCTGAATTGTGATACTTCATCCCATCAGTCACTTGATGTTAAAAAGTGAATTGAAAAGAACATGCACTAGATTCAACAGTGATACATCATAAAAATCCAGAGCCAAGTATGTTTGTGAGTGGGAACTTCACATGGATGCACTACAGTTACGTACATCCATAATCAAAACTATCCATTTTATTTGGATATTAGTGTCCTAAATGTTAATACTTGGCATTCACATACACTCTGCCATAAACAAACAGACTGTGTAAGATCCAGGGCAGCTGGGAGAGGAGTTGGTGGTATCATGAACCTGCTGAATAAAGCAGGTGCTCCATATGGTTTGCACCTTTGGGGTTAATGCAAGTTCACTGAACGCAATTCTTCAGGCACAATTCTTCTAACAGAAGCTGCATGTGCACCTTATTTACAGTGTCCAAAAGGCTGCATTTGATAACCTACGATCATACCTAAACAAAGAGCAAGAGTAGGCCACTCAGCACTTCAGGCTTGCTGCCATTCAATACGATCACGTTGATCTGATTTCAACATTAACTCCATATTCCTATTTATCCCCTTGGTAATCAAGAATCTTATCTATTACTGTCTTAAAAATATTTCAACATTCTAATTCCACTGCTTTTTTGAAGAAGGGAAATCCAAACACACATAACCTTATGAAAGAAAATATATTTTCTCATTTCTTGTTTTAAATGGGCACTGCACACCAGACCAGCATGCATAAATATGTTTGTGGGGTGAATTTGTGATTGCAGAGTTACATTGTACATTGCTCAAAAACTGCACGAATCCATGTTAGACTCTATTTAATCATTTTTTACATTAGAATCAGTCTAAATATTATGGCACAGACAGAGAACACGGGTCTAAAACCTTCAACAACTTATCTGGGCTGGCACCAATTGTTACAGTTAATCTGAGAATGTAACTTTTAAAAAATGTTTTGTGATTTACATACGAAAGAAGTGAAATTATCATGGTTATTTTAACAGATGAGAGACTTAACAAAAAATCAAGGTATTTTTCAATGTATAATTTCAGTTACACCACACTGTAAACATTTGCTATAAATTCTGTCTTACAATTGTGTACTCCACAACCACTTGATGAAGGAGCAGTGTTCCAAAAGCTAGTGCTTCTAATTAAACTTGTTGGACTATAACCTGGTGTTATGTGATTTTTAACTTTGTACACCCCAGTCCAACACCGGCATCTCTAAATCATGCTTTTTTGAGAAGAGGGATCCTGGCAGCAGACATTAAACAGGGGCAAAACTTGTAGATGGGAATGCTGTTGACAATATTGGCTCACATGGACATCAGGATGGAATGTTGCGTGATCAACAGTTTAGTGGGGAGAGGGTTGACTGGGAGTGGGTCTTGGACAAATGAGGTCAAGCAGTCTGGAATCCACATTATAGAATGGATAGGATAGCACTAGACAGGGTACAGAGTAGATGTACCTGATGTAGTCTGGCCTAGAACATTTCAGTTATAAAGAGAGGTTGGACAGGTTGGGAATGCTTACTTTGGAGAAGAGGCAACTGAGTAGGAACATGTTTGAGATGTATAAACGTTTGAGGGGCATAGATAAGGTAGTCAGGAAGGACGTGCTTGCTGTGATAGAGAGAGATCAATGACATGGGGCCATAGGTTTAAAGTAAGGGGCAGGACATTTAGAGGGATTTGGAGAAAATATTTTGACTCAGAGGGAAGTGGGAAGCTGAAACTCACTGCCTACAAGTGTAGTACAGGAAGAAACTCTCATTACATTTCAAAGGTATTTAGACATGTACTTGTGATGCCAAGGCATCCAAGGCTATAGGCCTTGCGCTGGAAGATGGAAAGACAACAGTTAGGTGGTCATTTTTGTCTTGCACAAACTTGATGGACTGAAGGGCCTTTTCCTATGTTAAAGACTTCTGTGACTGTCAGACTGGAGAGGTCGTGAGGGGCGATACAAAGAAATGTAGAGGGAGGTGACAAAAGAATTAGGACAGTAGTAATCTTTAGAGAATGTTTGACCTGGTGACCTGGGAAAGAGGGAAATGACAGAGTAGCCAATTGGATGGTATGAATTTTGCTGTTAAAGATTCTGTAAGAAATTCATAGTTATTGCCGAGAGTGATGCTCAAGGGTTCTTTTTAAAATCCAGAATGATGTTGGAATAGTGTATGGTTTTAGAAAATGGGATCATGGCCCAATAGTTTTTTATACAGATCACCCAGATGGTATAGGCCTATCTACAAATGATGTCTTTTGCTAATGTGTAATAATAACCCGAGCCTGGAAGATGCTTCTGTGACAACAATGAATATTTAACAAAGTGCAAAAGTGAATTGGAGGAATACATTGCATAATGAAACATTTCTCTATTGATAGCACTCTCTGAAATGTCTTTTCTACAATGTACTCAAAAGGTATATCATTCCGGTCAGTTACATTAGCAAAATCAGTTGTAATAGGAAGTCATTTAATACCTCTGATCTTCCTACTCCTTTTAGTTTATCCTGAAGAATTATATCATTTTTACTTCAACCTGTTTTTCCCATAACTTTAAATCACCATCTGTCCCTCTTCTGATTTCCAGGCTTATCAAAATTTAGCCTCATGCGAGTCTGTTATGGAAAAAGTAGAGAAGATGCTTCCTCCTGCAGACAAGAGCAGAACCAGGGTTTATAAATATGAGATTGTTGACAATGAATCCAATAAGGTGCTTAGGAGAAACCTTGTTACTCAGTGTTTAAATGGGGAACTGACTCTCATAGAGAGACATTGAAATGAATAGGGTAGGTACATGTAAGAGGAAGTGGGTACTGCAGATGCTGGTGATGAAGGGCCTTTGCCTGAAATGTTGATTTTCCTGCTCCTCAGAAGATTCCTGACCTACTGTGCTTTTCCAGCACCACTCTAATCTTATATGTAAGAGGATGTTTAATTAGCACATGAAAGGGAAACGATTAAAGGGTTAGATGAAGACGTTTGAGAAGGGACTGGTGCCAACCATAAGCACCAACAAAAATCTATTTGGCCAAGTGCCTGTTGCTATTCTGTAAACAATTTGTGAGCTGAGTTATACCCAACCATGTTGCCTTAATTTCTTTAACTCTTCCTTCAATCATGAGTTTTGACCTGAGCTGTTGCCTTCCTGATATCTGTTTTGAAAAGAAGTCTAATCATCCAGTCATGGCACCAAGAGCTTTGAGCTATAAACCTAGGAATATGAACATAGAACATAGAACGTTATAGTGCAGTACAGGCCCTTCAGCTCTTGACCTATGAAATTAATCTGATGTCCATCTAACCTATACCATTACATTATTATCCATATGTATGTCCAATGCCCATTTAATTGCCCTTAACAGTCTACTACTATTGCAGGCATGCTGTTCCACGTCCCTACTGCTCTCTGAGTAAAGAAACTACCTGATATATGTCCTAATTGTATCACCCCTCAATTTAAAGCTTTGTCCCCTTGTGTTAGACGTCACCAACTGAGGAAAAAGGCTTTCACTATCCACCCGATCTAACCCTCTGATTATCTTATATGTCTAAATTAAGTCATCTCGCAACCTTCTTCTCTCCAATGAAAACAATCTCAGCTCTCTCAGCCTTGCTCATAAGACCCTCCTTCTATACTGGGCAACATTCTGGTAAATCTCCTCTGAACCCTTTCCAAAGCTTCCACAGCATTCCTATAATGCGGTGATCAGAACTGTACACAATACTCCAGGTGCGGCCTTACCAGTGTCTTGTATAGCTGAAACATGACCTCATGGCTACGAAACACAATCCCCCTACCAATAAACGCCAACACACTATATGCCTTCTTAACAACCTATCAATCTGAGTGGCAACTTTCCAGGGTTTATGAACCTGGACACCAAGATCTTTCTGTTCAGTACACTGCCAAGAATTTTACCATTAGCCCAGCATTCTGGATTCCTGTTACTTCTCCTGAAATGAACTACTTCACACTTTTCTGCATTAAACTCCATTTGCCACTTCTAAGTCCAGCTCTGTATCTTATCTATGTCCCTCTATAACCCACAACATCTTTCGGCACCATCCACAACTCTGCCTATTTTAGTGTCATCTGCAAATTTACTAACCCATCCTCCTATGCCCATATTCAGATCATCTATAAAAGTGACAAACAGCAGTGGCCCCAAAACAGATCCTTGTGATACACTACTGATAACTGAGCTCCAGGATGAACACGTCCCATCAAACACCATCCTCTGTCTTCTTTCAGCTAGCCACTTTCTGATTCAAGCCACCAAATCACCTTAAAGCCTGAAATTCTGTATTTTGTGCAATTGCCTACTGTGTGGAACCTTATCAAATGCCTTACTGAAGTCCGCATACACCACATCAACTGCTTTATCTTCATCCACCTATTTTGTCACCTTATTGAAGAAAAAATACAGTTAGTTAGGAATGACCTACTCTTCACAAAACCGTGTTGACTATCCCAAATCAAATGATTCCTTTCCAGATGATTATAAATCGTATGTCTTATAACCTTTTCCAACACCTTACCGACAACCGAAGCAAGGCTCACTGGCCTATAATTACCAGTCTTGTCCCGACTCCCCTCTTAAACAAGGGATCAATATTTACTATCCTCCAGTCTTCTGCCATTACTCCTGTTGACAATGATGACATAAAGATCAAAGCCAAAGGCCCCGCAATCTCCTCCCTGACTTCCCAGCGAATCTGAGGATAAATCCTATCCAGCTCAGGGTCTTACCTATTTTCAGATCTTCCAAAATTGTTAAACACTCCTCTTTGTCAACCACAGTCCCATCTAATCTCGTAGCCATATTCTCCATATTCTCAATAACATTGTTCTTTTTCAATGTGAATACTGACGAAAAGTATTCATTAAGCACTTCCCCTATGTCCTCAGATTCCACACACAACTTTCCACTATCATCTTCGATTGGCCTTAATCTTACGCTAGTCATTCTTTTATTCCTAATTTACCTATAGAAGGTTTTAGGAGTTTCCTTGATCCTATCTGCCAACAAGTTCTCATGTCCCATCCTGGCTCTTCTTAGCCCTTTCTTTAGATCTTTTCTGGCTAATTTATAACTCTTGAGCCCCCTAACTGAGCCTCCACACCTCATCCTCACATAAGCCTTCCTCTTTCTCTTGACAAGAGCTTCAACTTCTTTAGTAAACTGTGGCTCCCTCTCTCGACAACTACTCCCTGCATGATAGGTATATACTTATCAAGGACCCGCTGTAGCTGTTCCTTGAATAAGCTCCACATTTCAAGTGTGTACATCCCTGCAGTTTCCTTCCCCATCCTACACATCCTAAATCTTGCCTAATTGCATCATAATTGCCTTTCCCCCAGTTATACCTCTTTCCCTGCGGTATATACCTATTCCTGCCCATTGCTATTGTAAACATAACTGAATTATGGTCACTATCGCCAGAGTGCTCACCTACCTCCAAGTCTAACACCTGACTGGGTTCATTCCTCAGTGCCAAATCCAAAATGGCCTCACCCCTTGTTGGCCTGTCTACAAACTGTGTCAGAAAATCCTGCACACATTCAACAAAAACTGATCCATCTAAACGACTTGAACTGTATAATTCCCAGTCAATATTGGGGAAGTTAATGTCCTCCATAACAGCTACCTTGTTACTCTCACTCCTATTGAGAATGATCTTTGCTATCCTTTCCTCTACAATCCTGGAATAATTCGGAGGCCTATAGAAAACTCACAACATGTGACCTCTCCTTTCCTGTTTCTAATCTCAGTCCAAACTACCTCAGTGGATGAGTCCTCAAATGTTATCTCAGCTGCTGTAATACTACCCTTGATTAACAATGCCACACATTCCTCCCCCCCCACCCCCCCTTCCATTTTACCATCATCACTGTTCTTACTGAAACATCTAAATCCCGGAATCTGCAACAACCATTCCAGTCCCTCCTCCAGCCTTGTCTCTGAAATGGCCACAACATCGAAATCCCAGGTACCAACCAATGCAGCAAGTTCACCCAGCTTATTCCAGATGCTCCTGGCATTGAAGAACACACATTTCAAACCAACATCCTGATTGCTGGTGCCTTCTCATGACCTTGTAAACCTATCCCTCACTACCCTCAACCTCCTTTACACTGGAACTACAATTCAGGTTCCCATTCCCCTGCGGCATTAGTTTAAAGCCCCCAGAAGAGCCTTAACAAATTTCACCTACCCCCCTCCCGAGGATATTGGTACCCCTCTGGTTCAGGTGAAGACCATCCTGTTTGTAGATGTCCCACCTTCCCCTGAAAGAGCTCCAATTATCCAAGAATCCGAAACCCTCCCTCCTGCACCATCCCACCAGCCACATGATTGGCTGCATTCTCTCCCTGTTCCTTGCTTCACTTGCACATGGCATGGGCAACAAACCACAGACAACAACTCTAGTTGTTCCAGCTCTAAGCTTCCACCCCAGCTCCCTGAACTTCTGCCTTAGACCCCCAACTTTCTTCCTACCTATGTTGTTGGTGCCTTTGTGGACTATGACTTGGGGCTGTTCCCCCTCCCCCTATAACCTGACACAAAAACAGAATGCTGGAGAAACTCAACAAGTCAGGCAACGTCTGTGGCAACTAAAACAGAGTTAATGTTTTAAATCCAGTACGATTGGAACCCTTCAGTATTCTGAACAAAAGTCATACCAGATCTGAAGGGTTAACTGTTTCTCTCTCCACAGATATTGCCCAAGTATTCAGTATTTCTTTATTTCACAATTCTGTCTTCATTTCAGAATTCATCATCCATGGTGTATTGTTTTTGCTTTAAGGAATTTATACGTTGTCAAATTCATGGGCTGGGATTAAGGTGAGTCCCAAAGCCTTTGCATGCCCTTATACATTTCTAAATTTCAACAAAACATCTCAACGCAGTGAAATAATGAGAAAATCTTACAGTTGATGTATCCTTGAAATGGGATATCCTCCCAAGTGCAGCAGTTACAGATTTCAATAAGTGCAAGTAGATGAGGAGATTGAAACTTAGATGCAAATAGATGCAAAAAAATTTAATGAACAAGATTGTGATGCTGGAAAAACATAGCTGGTCAGGCAGCATCTGAGGAGCAATCAAATCGATGTTTCAGGCATAAGCCCTTCATCAGGAATGATTCTGATGAAGGGCTTATGCCTAAATTGTCGATTCTCCTGTTTCTTGGATGCTGCCTGCCCGGCTGTGCTTTTCCAGCATCACACTCTTCAACTCTGATCTACAGCATCTGCAGTCCTCACTTTCTCCCAATTTAATGAACAAGGGAGATTCATGTCACCTAAATTTGTCAACTGAGCAAGTTTTGTTTGTATCAATGGTCAAGGGGTGTTTCACTTAAAAATATGAAGACAGCTCACACTATCCGTACCGTGTTGAACATTAGCAAATGAAATGTTAAGTGATTGTGCTTTTGCAAATAATTATTGATTTAATAGGGGAGGTAGAAATTTCCTCTGGTGTCAAGACCAAAGGGGTAATTATTTTGCCTTATAACTACTGCTTGACTTTGAGGGGTGGTGTCAGGAAGCTTGTTTTCGAATAAACACGAACAGAAATCTGAACACTCTTCCCTGCCAAAGGGGTGTTGGTGCTGAAGATTAATTGAAAATTTCCAAAGAGATTAGTAGGCTCATTTTGTGAATACATGCTGTAATCTTTGGATTATTCCCAGTGCCATATACTATGAAGTCAGAACTAGGATGATAATCCGTTTGAATGTATGGCTCAAGAACTGGTATAGGACAGAGGTCTTCAGATATTTGGACCTTTAGGATTTCTTCCAGGGAAAGAGGGACCTGTACAAGAAGGACAGTTTGCACCTAAACTGGAGGCACACCAATATACTTGCAGGGAGGTTTACTTGTGACACCCAGGAGACCTTAAACTATTGTGTCAAGGGAAACCAGAGTAGACAGCCAACATGTTGAGTGATTGAGGACAAGGTCGAGTTTAATTCAAGTAAGTCTAATAAAAAGGACAGGCAGGACCCAGTTAATGAACACAGTTGGACTGGCAGTTTGATGTGTATTTATTTTAATGTAAGAAGTCTAATAACTAAAGTAGATGAGTTTCGAGCCCAGATTAGTACATTGCACTATAATGCTGCAGCCATTACTGAAACTTCTTTCATAGAAAGATAGGACTGGCTGCTCAAAGTTCCAGAGTTCAGATGTTTCAGGTGTGATTGAGAGGGATATAAAAAAACATGGGGGGTTTGTCTCATCTATCAAGGAGAATGTCACAGGTACAGGAAGAAAGGACATCTTGGAGGGCTCATCCTGCAAGGCCATATGTGTAGAACCTGGGAATTAGACAAGTGCAATCTCCATGATGGGTTTATACTGTAGGCCTCCCAATATCCAGTGGAAAATAAAAGACCAGGTATCCAGGCAGATCATGGAAAGATGTAAAAACAACAGGGTTGTTGTAGTGGGTGATTTTAATTTCCTCTATATTGACTGTGACTCCTATAGTGCCAGAGACTGAGATGGGACACAATTTGTTAGGTGCATACAGGAGGGCTTCATGAAGCAATATGAACATAGTCCAATTAGAGAGGAGGCTATAGTAGACATTGTATTGGGAATGATGCTGGCCAGGTAATCAAAATTTTCATCAGGGAGCATTTTGGGAGCAGTGATCATAAGTCCATAAATACTAGTTATGGATAAGAATACAACTGGTCCTCAGGTGAGAGTGCTAATTACAGTATTGTGAGGCAGAACTGGAAAATTAGTTTGGAGCAGCTATTTGTGAGCAAATCCACATCTGTCATATGGGAGCCCTTTAAAAGGCCAATTGATCAGCATGTTCCTGCAAGGACGAAAGATGGCAAGATTTAGGATGACAACAGATAATGAAAGTTGAATCAAAAAGGAAAAGAAAGACATGTAAGGTACAGGAAACTGAAATCAGACAAAGCCCTTGAGGAATATAAAGGAAGCAGAAAAGAACTTAAAACAAGGAATGAGATCACCCAAAATGGACCATGAAATGACCTTGGCAAATAAGGTTAAGGAAAATCCCAAAGATTATACAAATATATTAGGAGCAGGAGGTAGTTAGGAGACAGGTTCACTCAAGAACAAAAGAGGTAATTTGTGTGTGGAGCCAGAGGAAGTAGCTGAAGTCCTTGAGGAATACTTCTCATCTGCATTCACCAAGGAGAAGGACATGAATGATGGTTAGATTAGGGAGGGGTATGTTCATATTCTGGATCATATTGATATTAAGATGGATAAGTTCCCAGAGTCTAATAGGATCTATCCCAGGACACTGGGATAGATAAACACTAAACAAATATTTTGCATCAGCGTTTACTGTGGAAAAGGACATGGAAGATACAGAATGTAGGGAAATAAATGGTGACACCTTGAAAAATGTTCATATTACAGAGGACGAAGTGCTAGACGTCTTAAACGCACGAGAGTGGATAAATCCCCAGGACCTGATAGGTGTATCCAAGAACTTTGTGGGAATCTAGGAAGGTGATTGCTGGGCCTCTTACTGAGATATTTGTATCATTGATAGTCACAGGTGAGGTGCCGGAAGACTGGAAGTTGACTAATGTGTGCCAATATTTAAGAAAGGTGGTAAGGACAAACCAGAGAACAACAGACTGGTGAGCCTGACCTCGGTGGTGGGCAAGTTTTTGGAAAGAATCCTGAGGGACAGGATGTACATATATTTGGAAAGGCAAGGACTGATTAGGAATAGTCAACATGGCTTTGTGTGTCAGAAAGCACGTCTCACAAACTCGATTGAGTTTTTTTGAAGAAGTAACAAAGAGGATTGATGAGGGCAGAGCGGTGCACGTGGCTTATATGGACTTCAGCAAGGTGTTTGACAAGGTTCCCTATGGGACACTATTTAGCAACGTTAAATATCATGGATTACGGGGAGAACTAGCCATTTGGATATAGAACTGGCTCAAAGGTAGAAGACAGAGAGTGGTGGTGGAGGGTTGTTTTCAGACTGGCAGCCTGTGACCAGTGGAGTGCCACAAGGATTGGTGCTGGGTCCACCAGTTTTCGTCATTTATGTTAATGATTTGGATGTGAACAGAGGAGGTATAGTTAGTAAGTTTGTAGATGACACCAAAATTAGAGGTGTATTGGACAGCAAAGAAGGTTACCTCGGATTACAATGGAATCTTGTTCAGATGAGCCAATGGGCTGAGAAGTGGCAGATGGTATTTAATTTAGATAAATGCAAGGTGCTGGAAAAGCAAATCTTAGTATGACTTATACACTTAATGGTAAGGTCCTAGGGAGTATTGCAGAGAAAAGAGAACTTGGAGTGTAGGTGCATGGCTCCTTGAAGTAGAGTTGCAGGTAGATAGGATAGTGAAGATGGCGTCTGGTATGCTTTCCTTTATTGGTCAGAGTACTGAGTACAGGAGTTGGGAGGTCATGTTGTGGCTGTACAGGACATTGATTAGGTCACTGTTGGAACACTGCATGCAATTGTGGCATCCTTTGTATCAGAATGCTGTTGTGAAACTTGGAAGGGTTCAGAAAAGATTTACAGAAATGTTGCCAGTGCTGGAGCATTTGAGCTATATGGAGAGGTTGAACAGGCTGGGGCTGTTTTCCCTGGTCCGGCGGAGGCTGAGGGGTGATCTGAAAGAGGTTTGCAAATCATGAGAGGCATGGATAGGGTAAATAGACAAGATATTTACCCTGGGGTGCGGGAGTCCAGAACTAGAGGGCATAGGTTTAGGGTGAGAGGGGAAAGATATAAAAGTGACCTAAGGGACAACATTTTCATGAGGAGGGTGGTATGTGTGTGGAATGAGCTGCCAGAGAAAGTGGTGGAGGTTGGTACAATTGCAACATTTAAAAGGCATAGGAAGGGTTTAATGGGATATGGGCTGGGTGCTGGCAGGTAAGACTAGATTGGCTTGGTATATCTGGTCAGCATGGACGAGTTGGTCTGTTTCTGTGCTGTACATGTCTATGACTTTATGATTCTATGACTGAAGGAGACAAAAGAGGACATTGTTGGAGTCTTGACAGTGGTCTTTATATCTTCTTTAGCCAAAGGTGAGGTATCAGAATTCAAGACGGTAACCAATAGTGGTCCTTTGCCTAAGAAGGGCAACGGGGATAATCTGGGAAATTATAGGCTGACAAGCCTTACATTAGTGGTAGGGAAATTACTAAAGAAGATTTTTAAGGATTGGATTTATTATCATTTGGAAAAGAATTAGCATTTAGGGATATTAGAATTTGTATTCCTATACAATATGGAAACAGGCCCTTCGGCCCAGCACACCGACCTTCCGAAGAGTAACCCACCCGGACCCATCCCCCCCCAACTAATTCACCTTATTTGCACATCTTTAGAGTGTGGGAGAAAACAAGGGCACCCGAAGGAAACCCATGCAGACACACGAAAAATGTGCAAACTCCACACAGACTGTTGCCTGAGCTGGTCCCTTGCACTGTGAGGCAGTAGTGCTAGCCGCTGAGCCACCATGCTGCCCTTATTGCATATTCAGCATGATTTCGTGTGGGGGAGGTTTGGCTTTACAAATTTGGTTGATTGTTTTGAGGAAATGTTGAAGATGACTCATGAAGGTCAGACACTGGATATTATTTACATAGGCTTCATGAAAGTATTTAACACTGTTCATCATAATAGGCTGGTTCAGAAGATTCAATCATATGGGATCCATGTTGAAGTTGGTAAATTAGATACAAAATTGGTTTGATCAAAGAAAGCAGAGGGTATTTGTAAATTGGGTGTTTTTCTTACTGGAGATCTATGACCAGTGATGTTCAGCAAGCATCAGTGCAGGAACCTCTATTGTTTCTAATATAAATGAATTGAATGAAAATGTAGATGGTCTGAGTAGTAAGCTTGCAGATGACATGAAACGTGATGTAGTGTGGCTAGTAAGGAAGGTTGTTAAAGGATATAGGAAGATATGTGTCAGCTGGAAAGTCAGGCAAACGTATGGTAGATGGACTATAATCTGGATAAATATAAGGCAATGTATTTTGGGATGTCAAGTGCAAAGAGAAAGTCTACAGTAAATGGCAGGACTCTTAGGAGTATTCATATACAGAGGAATCTTGGGATGAAGGTCTATAGCTCCCTGGAAGTGTCAATTCAAATAGACAAGGTGTGAAAGAAGCTGAATGGTATAATTGCCTTTATTAGTCGGGATACTGAGCAAAAACATTGGCAAATCATATTGCCACTGTATAAAATTTTGATTAGACCACATTTGCAGTATTGTATGCAGTTCTGGATACCTCTCTATAGGGAGGATATGGAGGATTTGAAGAGGGTACAAAAGAGGTTTATCTGGGTGCTGCCTGAATTGGAGTGCATTAGCCATAACGGGAGGTTGGACAAACTTGGATTGTTTCCACTGGATCATTCAAAGGTGAGGTGGGTGATCTGCTGGAAGTATATAAAATTCTGAAAGGCATGGAAAGAAATTGGATACTTGGAACCTTTTTTTCCAGGGTAGAAATGTCAAATACGAGAGGACATAGGTTTAAGTTGAGAATGGGAAAGTTTAAAAGAAATGTGCGAGGAAAAGTTTTTAGACAGAGAGTGGTATGTGCCTGGAACCTGCTGCCAGGGGAGGTTGTAGAAGCAGATACAATAGTTTTGTTTAAGAGATATTTAGACAGGCATATGAACTGGCAGGGAATAGAGAGATAAGGACCATTTGCAGGGAGATGGGATGAGTTTAGAAAGGCATCATGGTTGGTGCAGTCATGGTGGGCCGAAGGGCCTCTTCCTGTGCTTTATTGTTCTATGTTATATGTAAGGCAGGTAGATGAAGTTAAGGTGCAGATTAACCATGATCAAATTGAATGACGGAAAAGATTCAAGGGACTGAATGGCCTCCTGCTGTCCACTATCTGTGCATGAAATTACTGGAAGATAAATCAGTGCCTTACGCAGCTGCTCAATTATGGATTAGGTGTCACTGTGCAGCTAAATAGCAGGAACTGTCATGTTTTCAATAGTGTACCTATAAAAGCTTTATCTGGTGAAAGACTGATGTTCACATCAATAATGAAATGAATGGTATTATAACATACAAACGCACACAACAAAGAACAAACAATACCAATGCTGGCGTATAATGACAGATATTCTATGCATTGCAATTTCAATAGTAAGAAGATGGAAATGATTCATTGTATTACTGAATATGGATAAGACTTCAAAGCTTCACTGCATGAAAGGTTATGTCTTTATACAGAGATTACTTAATAAAGTAACATTGAAATTGTTGTGTATTCCTTGAGTTAGAAAATATCCTAACATCAACAGCAACCACTTGTACTTTTACAGACCCCTCGGACATAATAAAATGGCCCAAGGTGTCTCACAGAAGCAATGTGCTACAATATTTAACACCAAGGTGCACGAAGAGATTTTTAAAAACATTTTCAACATTTTAAGGTACATCTTTAGGGACAGAAGCAAAAGAGCTAGAGAGATGGAAATATTTGAGTGAGTTGGGGTTTAGGGGTGTTTCAGACCTTGGGGCTCAGGTAGCCCAAATATTAATATGAACAGAACAGTATATGAATCCTTAATAATGATTTATAATGTGGTCTCCTCTACAACAGGGAGATGAAACACTGACTGCATGACTGCTTTGTGGAACACCTAAGATCTGCCCAAAAATAATCCCAAGCTTCCAGCTGCCTGCAACAATCTCACACCACTGTGTTCGCTGGCCAACATTTCTGTCTTGGGCCTACCTCAGAGCTCCTACAAGGTTTGTTACAAGCTGGAAGAACAGCACCTCATTTTCCACTTAGGACCCTGCAGTCTTCAGGATTGAATATCAAGTTCAGTCATTTTAGAACCCGCACACCTTCTTCCATGTCCCTTACATACCTTCACACCCCAGGCCTGTGGCTATCCCCATCTCAAACAAATATGCTGATTGGGAAAATGTAGGGGGTGATGGACTCTCAGGGGAATGTAGCACTGACAGCCAGGTTTCTGATACAGAGACTGGCTCTAATGTAATGAGGGCTACATCAGGTTCCGAGCAATCGATGGCAATAGGGGTCTCTCAAGTCAGAGGCACAGACAGACTTTTGTGTGGCCTCCAACAGGAAGGCATCAGAATGGTGTTTTGCCTCTCTGGTGCCAGGATCAAGAATGTCTCAGAGAGGGTGTAGAACGTTCTCAAAGGGGTGAGGGACCAGCAGGACGTCATTGTACACGTTACAACTGAAGACACAGGAAGAGAAAAGGATGAGATTCTGTGCAGGAAATGTAGGAAGTTAGGCAGGAACTTATAAAGGAGATCCTTGAGGGTAGTAATATCTGGATTATTCCTGGTGCCACTAGCTAGTGAGGATAGGAATAGAAGGATAGAACAGATGGATACATGGCTGAGGAGCTGATGCAGGGGAGACGATTCACATTTTTGGATCATTGGAATCACTTTGGGGTAGAAGTGACTTGTATAAGAACGATGGATTGCTTCTGAATTGGAAGGGGATTAATGTATTGGTGAGGAGATTTGCTAGAGCAGGGAGATGGTGAGGAAAAAGATCAGTCTGAGACTGGTGCAGTTGGGAAAAGGAGCAAATGAAATAGTCGGGGCAGGCAGGAACAAAGCAGAGAATGAGATAGGACTAATGAATTTAACAACATTTATTTCGATGAATGAAGCTGAACAAATAAGGCAGATGAACTCCGGGGATGGGTGGGAATATAGAACTGGGATATCATAGCAAGTACAGAGACTTGGCTCAAGGATGAACAGGACAGGCAGCCTAATGTTCCAGGATATAAATGCCAAAGGAAGGATAGAAAGGGACCAGGAAAGAAGGGGGAGTAGCATGTTTGATAAGGCTATGCTTAGGGAGGATATTCCTGGAAGTACTTCCAGGGAAGTTATTTTGGGTGGAAGTGAGAAATAAGAAAAGGATGATCACCTCATTAGGATTATACTAAAGAGTCCCCAGTATAAAGATGAGTTTTCATGTTCCGCCTCGGAACACTTCAACCCCAGGGAATCAATGTGTACTTCACCAGTTTCCTCATTTCCCCTCCCCCACCTTACCTCAGTTCCAACCTTCCAGTTCAGCACTGTCCTCATGACCTGTCCTACGTGCCAATCTCCCTTCTCACCTATCTGGTCCATCCCCACCCCCATTCACGTTTTGT
The DNA here is from genome assembly GCF_020745735.1 of Hemiscyllium ocellatum. NCBI lineage: Eukaryota > Metazoa > Chordata > Chondrichthyes > Orectolobiformes > Hemiscylliidae > Hemiscyllium > Hemiscyllium ocellatum. The sequence goes on from NC_083403.1 coordinate 94,336,002, forward strand.
ACTTTTTGCCACCTTCACCCACCCTCCTCTCTGACCTATCAGCTCCATCCCCACCCCCATTCACCTATTGTACACTTTGCTACCTTCTCCCCAGTTCTCCCAACTTATCTCTTCACCTTGGAGTCTCCCTGCCTCCATTCCTGATTAAGGGCTTTTGCCCAAAATGTCGATTTTCTCGCTCCTCAGATGTTGCCTGACCTGCTATGCTTTTCCAGCACCACTCTAATCTAAACTTTAAGAATAATAAGGTGGCACTGGCAGAAGATTTTACTTTTCCAAACATAGACTGGGACTGCCGCAGTGTTGAGGAATTTGTTAAATGTGTAAAAGAAAAATTTCTGATTCAGTATATGGATGTACTTACGAGATAAGGAGCAAAATCTTGACCTACTCATGACAAATAAGGCAGGGCAGGTGCCTGAGGTTTTGGGGGAAGCATTTTGGGGCTAGCAATCATAATTCTACTAGTTTTAAAATAGTGATGGAAAAGGATAGACCAGATCTAAAAGTTGAAGTTCTAAGTTGAAGGAAGGCCAATTTTGACGTATTAGGCCAAAACATTCAAAAGTTGATTGGGGTGGAAATTCACAGGTAAAGACACAGCTGGAAAATGGGAGACCTTCAAAAATGAGATAACAAGAGTCCAGAGACTATATGTTCTTGTCAGGACGAAGGGCAAAGCTGGTGGGTGCAGGGAATGCCGGGTGACTAGAGAAATTGAGGTTTTGGTAAAGAAAAAGAAAGAAGCATATGTCAGGTACAGATAGCAGAGATGGGTGAATCCCTAGAATATTATAAAGGCAGAAGGAGTATACTTAAGCGAGAAATCAGGAGGGCAAAAAGGGGACATGAGACAGCTTTGGCAAATAGGGTTAAGGAGAAGCTAAAGGGGTATTATAAATACATTAAGGACAAAAGGGCAACTATGGAGAGAATACAGCCCATTATCGATCAGCATGCCACCGATGTGTGGAACTGCAGGAGATGGGGAAGATACTAAATGAGTATTTTACATCAGTATTTACTGCAGAGAAGGAAATGGAAAATATAGAATGTGGGGAAATAAATAGTGACATTTTGAAAAATGTCTATATTATAGAAGAGGATGTGCTGGACATTTTAAAATGCATAAGGGTAATAAATCCTTAGGACCTGATCAGATATACCCTGAAACTCTGTGGGAAGTTAGCGAAGTGATTGCTGGACCCTTGCTAAGATGTTTGTATCATTGATAGCCACAGGTAAGGTGCCAGAAGACTGGGAGCTGGTTAACATGGTGCAGCTACTTAAGAAAGGTGGAAAGGAAAAGCCAGGGATCAATAGACCAGCGAGCCTGACGTTGGTGGTAGACAAGTTGTTGGAGGAGATCCTGAGGGACAGGATTTACATGTATTGGAAAGGCAAGGATCTGATTATCAATAGTCAAAACAGCTTTGTGCATAGGAAATCATGTCTCATTAACTTGATTGAGTTTTTTGAAGAAGCAATAGAGACAATTGATGAAGGCACAGCAGTGGAAGTGATCTAAACGGAAAGAAAAATTAAACAAATACAAGGCTGCAAGAACACAGCAAGCCAGGCAGCATCACGAGGTGGAGAAGTCAATATTTTGGGTACTAAAATTCTTCAGGACTTACTGTGGGGATAGGGGATACTACAGGTAAGGGAGTTTGGCATAGAGAGAGCAGTGAAATGGTGAAGTGGACACAGGTAGTGGGTATGACCTGGTTAGTCATCGGGAGGGATAAATCCTTTTGGTAGCTGGAAGGAAGAGTCAGCAGGTGGAATTGAAGGGAGGGGGCATGACTGGAAAGGGAGCTGGGGGAGGGGTGGGAAGATTATTTGAAATTTGAGAAATCAATGTTAAGTCCTTTTGGCTGTTGACTGCCCAAGCAGGTGCTGTTCCTCCAATTTGTGATCTGATTCAATGCAGCGATGGAGGAGGCCAAGGATAGCAATTTCAGAGGGGGGACTGGGAGGGGAATTTGAAATGGGCGGTGACAGGGAGGTCAGGCTGGCTGTTTCGGATCTGGCAAAGATGCTTGGCGAAATGGTCACCTAGTCTATGTTGGGGTCTCATCGATGTAGAATTGACCACATTCAGAGGACTGGTGCTGTAGACCTGGTTTGAGAAGATGCAGTGTCTCTGTCTCACCTTGAAGGATGGTTACAGGCTCAGGATGGAGTTGAGAGAAGTAGTTTACGGGCAGATGTTGCATCTTTTTTGCTGACAGGGGAAGGTACAGAGCAGGGGGGGAGGGGGCATAGTTGGGGTTTGGTGAGTGGCACAAACCAAGGAGTGGCAAAGGGAACGGTCTTTGCAGAAGACAGAGAGGGGTGGAAAGAGCAAGATGATCTGGGTGGTGGGGTCTTGTTGGAGTTGGTGGAAGTGTTTGAGGATGATATATTGGATGCAGAGACTGGTGGGGTGGAAAGTGAGAACAAGTGGGAACCTATCTTTATTACGTTTTGAGTATGGGCAGTTCAGAGCAGTGGAGCGGGGTATGGAGGAGATGCAATGGAGGACTGTCTGGATGACAGAGATGGGAAATAAGAGGACATCTGGGATGCTTGGGAGTGGAGTGGAAGCTATCAGTGAAGTTGGTGAACTGCTACTGCTCAGCCTGGGTGCAGGATGCAGCATCAATGCAGTCATCAATGTAATGGCTGATGGACTTCAGTCTATGAACTTCAATAAGGCTTTCGACAGGGTTCCTCATGGCAGACTGGTTAGCAAAATTAGGTCATGTGGAATATAAGGAGAACTAGTAATTTGGACACAGAACTGGCCTGAAGGTAGAAGGCAGAGGGTGGTGGTAGAGGGTTGCTTTTCAGACTAGAGGCCTATGACTAGTGTCTAGATTAGAGTGGTGCTGGAATAACACAGCAGGTCAGGCAGCATCCAAGGAGCAGAAAAATCGATGTTTCAGGCAAAAGTCCTTCACTTTTGCCTATGACTAGTGGTATGCCACAAGGATCACTGCTAGGGCCGTTGCTTTTGCTCATTTATATAAATGATTTGGACATGAATATAGGAGATATGGTAATTAAGTTTGCAGATGACACCAAAATTGGAGGTGTAGTGGACAGCGAAGAAGGTTACCTCAGAGCACAATGGGATCTTGATCTGGTGAGCCAATCGGTGGAGGGATGGCAGAGGGAGCTTAATTTTGGTTAATGTCAGATGCTGCATTTTGCTTCCACCCCACCCTCAAATTCATCTTGTCTATCTGGGACACTTCCCTCCCTTTTCCTGACCTCTCCGTTTCCATGTCCGGCGATAGGTTATGGACCGACATTTGCTGTAAACCCACAAACTCCAATAGCTACCTGGGTTACACTTCCTCCCACCTGTCTCCTGCAAAAACTCCATCCTGTTTTCATCACATCCTCTGTTTCCATCACATTTGTTTTGACAAGGAGTAATTCCACTCCCAAGCATCCCAGATGTCCTCTTATTTCCCACCTCTGTCATCCAAGCAGCCCTCTTTTGCACCTCCTCCATACCCTGCTCCACTGCTCTGAACTGCCTGCAATCAAAACATAATAAAGATAGGTTCCCACTTGCAAATCAGAGCTGGAATTATTCACTTTATGGAAATATCCTGGGGAATGGTGCTAAACAAAGAGACCTTGGAGTGTGGATTCATAGAGCTTTGAAGGTGGAGTCTCAGTAGACAGGATAGTGAAGAAGGCATTTAGTATGCTTGCCTTTATTGGTCAGTGCAATGACTTTCGGAGTTGGGAGGTCACGTTGTAGCTGTGCAGTTCTGGCCTCCCTGCAATCGGATGGATGTTGTGAAACTTAAAAGAGTTCAGAAAAGATTTACAAGGATGTTGCCAGGGTTGGAGATTTTGAGCTATGGGGAGAGGTTGAATAGGCTGGGGCTATTTTCCCAAGATGTTGGAGGCTGAGGGTGATCTTATAGAGGTTTATAAAATCATGAGGGGCATGGATATAGTGAATAGCCAAGCTCTTTTCCCCAGCGTGGGGAAATCCAAAACTAGTAGACATAGGTTTAAGGTGAGAGGAGAAAGATTTAAAAGGGACCTAAAGGGCAACCTTTTCACACAGAGGGTGGTGCATGTGTGGACCATGCTGCCAGAGGAAGTGGTAGAGGCTCATCCAATAACAGCATTAGAATGTTAAAAATCTCACACCAGATTATAGTCCAACAGGTTCATTTGAAAAAACAAGCTTTTCAAGTGCTGCTCCTTCATCTGGAGTATGACATAAACTTAAAGTTATTAAAGGTGTAACAACATTCTATGTTTGTTCAATACATCACATCAGTTGTATGACACTTTGATATTTTACTAAAAAGTCTGTGTTGTATGATCCTGCCCCACTAACTACCTGATAAAGGAGCAGCACTCTGTAAGCTTGTACTTTCAGTGAACCTATTGGAATAATTATTGGGATTTACTAGAATATTTCTCCTCTGTGTTCACCCTGGAGAAAAAGATGAAGACTTGGGAACTTGGGGAATTTGGTGATATCTTGGGGACAGTCCATATCACAGTAGAGGAGGTGTTGGATGTATTAGAATGTATGAAGGTGGATAAATCTCCTGGTCCTGACCAGATATATCCAAGAATGCTGCAAAAAGCTAGAGAAGATATTGTAGTGGCCCTGGCTGATATTTTTGCATCACTGTTAGCTATGGGTAAGGTCCCAGAAGACTGGAGGGTAGTGAATGTTGTGCCACTATTCAAGAAGGGTTGCAAAGAAAAGCCCGGGAACTATAGACCAGTAAGCTTACCATCTGTGGTGAGTAAATTATTTGAGAAGTTTCTGAGAGATAAGATATACATACTTTTGGAAAGACAGGATATGATTAACAGTAGTCAGTGCAGCTTTGAGTGGGAGATAATGCCTCACAAATTTGTTAGAATTCTTTGAAGTGACCAGGTCTGGGCTTCTTCCACCGCCAAACCTTTATCACCTGACGCCTGGAGGAAGAACGCCTCATCTTCCTCCTTGGGACCCTCCAACCACACGGGATCAATGTGGATTTCATCAGTTTCCGCAATTCTTATCACCCCACCGTATCCCAGATCCAACCTTCCAACTCTTGACCAGTCCTGCCTGACCATCTTCTGCCCCAACTATACGCTCCACCCTCCTCTCTGATCCCCCAACTTCACCCCCAACTTCATCTACCTATCGCATTCTCAGCTACCTTTCCTCTAGCCCCTCCCATTTATCTTTCAGCTGCCTCATTCCTGTTGATGCTTGAAGTGTCGATTCTCCTGCTCCTTGGATGCTGCCTGACCGGTTGTACTTTTCCAGCACCACACACTGCAACTCTGATCTCCAGCACCTGCAGTGCTCACTTTCTGACCAGGAAGGTTGATGAGGCAGGGCAGTAGATGTAGTCTATAAGGATTTCAGTGAGGCCTTTGAAAAGGTTCCACATGGTAGGCTGCTCTGGAAGGTTAGATCACATGGAGTCCAAGGCGAGCTGGCAAATTGGATACAAAATTGGCTTGATGGGGGGAAGCAGAGGGTAATAGTAGAAGGATACTTGTCAGACTGGAGGTCTATGACCAGTGGAGTGCCTCAGGGGTCGGTGCTGGGCCCATTGCTGTTTGTTATCTATATCAATGATTTGGATGAGATTGTACAAGGCATGATTAGTAAGTTTGCTGATGACAGTAAAATAGTTGGTATTGTGGAAAGTGAGGAAGGTTGTCAGAAATTGTTGAATGGTAGCACCTTAAAGAGTGTAGTGGAACAGAGGGATCTTGGATTTCAGGTTCACAATTCTCTGAAAGTGGAGTCACAGGTAGATTGGGTTTTGAAGAGGGCTTTTGGCACACTGGCCTTCATCAGTCAGGGTATTGAGTAGAGAAGTTAGGAAGTTATGTTGCAGTTATATAGGAAGCACTTGGAGTCTTGTGTTCAGTTTTGGTCACATTGCTAGAAGAAAGATATCATTATTAAACTGGAAAGAGGGCAGAAGAAAATTAAAAGGATGTTGTCTGGACTGAGTTATAGGGAGATGTTGGACAAGCTATAACTTTTATCCTTAAAGTATAGGAAACTGAGGGGGGTATCTTATAGAGGTGTACATTATCGTGAGAGGCATAGATAGGGTGAATACGCTCAGTCTTTTTCCCAGGGTAAGGGAATCGAGGACTGGAGGGCATCAGTTTAAGGTGAGAGGAGAAAGAATAAAAGGGAACCTGAGGGGCAACCTTTTTACACAGAGGTTGGTGCGCACATGGAATGAGTTGGCAGTGGAAGTGGTTGAGGCGGATACACTAACAATATCTAAAAGGCATTTGGACAAATACATGGATAGGAAAGGGTTAGGAGGATATGGGCCAAGTGCAGGGAAATGGGGTTAGTGTTGATAGACAGTTTGGTCAGCATGGACCAGGTTGGGCCAACAGGCCTGTCTCCGTGCTGTAGGACTCTATGGCTCTATAACCTGGTGTTATGTGATTTTTAACTTTGTCCACCCCAGTCCAATACATTAACAGTAAAAAGGCATGTATTTGGGTATATGAATAGGAAGGGATCAGAGGGATAATGCCCAAATGCTGGCAAATGGGACTAGATTAATTTGGGATATCTGGTTTGCATTGATGAGTTTGATCAAAGGGTTTCTTTCCGTGCAGTACAGCTCTATAACTCTATTAGCCTATCATGACATGGGCTGCTTTTAGCACAGCCAAACCATTTTCACAGATCTATACTCCCATCAATTTTTGTTTCTCCCTGGTATATTATCATCCAACCCTTTGCCACTCTAACTCTCACTGTCTCTGTTTCTGTGCTCTACCTGAGTCTGTCCGCTTATACTCCTTCCTCCCACTACATCCGTTTTCAGCAATATATACCACCTATTCCGAGCTACCATCAGTGCTGAAGAACTATCACAGGACTCAAAGTGTTAACTCTGCATTCTCATCACAAATGCTGCTATATCAGCTGAGCTTCACTAATAATTTTTGTTTTTATTTCAGATTCACAGCATCCGCTGTTCTTTGTTTTATTTATGCATAGATCCACTATAGCAATCTGTACCAATGAAACCTAAAACTTCAATTATTATTCAGGCCCTGCAACCTATGATTTTTTTTTCTTTATTTAATCTGGAAAATGATTACTTTACTTGTATTGAATGCTGTCCATCTTGTTAATTCATGCATGGCTTCCAACAGTCACAAGCTAAAAAGTGAGCATGCATGCATCCATTTATCTTATGAGAGAAACAGGGTCAGACTGTATATTGACAAGTTTTCTCTACTCTAGCATGTTATGGATGTTACTGACATCTTAAGAAAACTATTACTTAATGGGTACTATTCAATCATTGGAGAATGGCAAACTGGTATTCATTGTATTGTATGAACAGATTTGCTGTATTGACAATAGATAGGGGCAATAGAATGTCTATTTACACGCTTCTCAAAAAGCTCACAGTGTGAAAAAGTCAAAGTAATAGGTAGAAACAATCAGATACTGTGTCAAAGGTGTTATATCCCACTCTGCAGTTGCTAAACAAAGGCTATTCACAGAAATCAATCAACGTAGGTTGAATAGTGAAAACGTATGGTGACTGAATCGAGTATTCAGGTCAAACAAACCAACAAGAAATTAAAAAACTTTCAGCAAGATAATGACAGGACAGGCAACGTTAGGAGTGATATGATAGATGGAGAGTGGGGCCCTTGTGAGACAACTACCTCCTCCTGAGTCAATGTATTTTTCAATGAAATGAATCTAGGATTATTGTTCCATCCCTGTCACAACTTTCTTTGAAAAATACATCATTCTCAATGAATATCGTTAATAAAATATGATCATACGAATTGTGCAAAATTGTTGAAATTAAGTACTCTGAAATCTCTTCATAATAACCAAAATGTCATACAGCTCAGGCAGAACAGGCACTTTTATTTACTTATAGGTGCTATTAGTGGTCATCATTATGAATGCAGAGGACACTTTAGATCCCTCATGTATTGCATTCAGCCTCCAGTAGCTTTCCAGACCGGATTAGCTGCCATTTCCTCCCACTCTTAAGCAGAGATCATGTTTTATATTCAGCAGGTATAGTTCTTTCACAGTTGACCTACAGTGCTATTAAAAAGTGTACAGAGCTGTGAGCTCACATTGTCAAGAATGTGTTCCAGATTTGCCATCAGTCACTGTATAGAGAGAAAGTCGTACCCTTGTTAAGTCTTTCTTTGGGTTTGAATAAAGCATTTGAAAAGTCAAGCACATTTTGTGGGTCTGAAGTCATGTATGACCAGCACAGTAGATTTCTTTCTCTAAGCAACATGAGTGAGAACTAACTTCACAGAGACCAATATCCCGTTACCAAGTCACACTTTATTTACATGTGGAACGTTCTTGACACTTGTCCAACTCCCTGAAAGCCAGCTCTCAGGGTGTCAGTATGTCTGAGACAGCTTTTTATATGTAGACAGGGGTTCCTGATTGGACCAGATTACAGGAGAAAGTGAAGACTGCAGATGCTGGAGATCAGAGCAGCAAATTGTGGCACTGGAAAAGCACAGCAGGGCAGGCAGCATCCAAGGAGCAGTAGAATCAATGGTTTGGGCATAAGGCCTTCATCAATAATATGGAGGGAGGGATTGGAGGCCATGGTGTTTGGCTGAGAGATAAATAGGAGGGTGGGAGTGGAGCTGGGGAAAGGTAGGTGGGAGGTGGGGGTTGATGGTAATTGGTCAGAGGGGAGGGCAGAGTGGATAGGTGGGAAGGGAGATGGACAGGTAGGACAGTTCAAGAGGGTGGTGCCAAGTTGGAGGATTGGATCTAGGTTAAGGTGGGGGGGAGAAGAGATGAGGAAACTGGTGAAATCGATATTGATGCCATGTGGTTGGAGGGTCCAATGGAAGATGAGGCGTTCTTCCTCCAGGTGTCAGATGGCTTGGATTTGACAGTGGAAGAGGGCCAGGATTTGCATATCGTTGATGGTGTGTGAGGAGGAGTTGACGTAGTCAGCCACAGCATGGTGGGATTGTTTGGTGCGTGTGTCCTGGAGATATTCCCTGAAACATATCAAGAGTTACATCCTGTCTCCCCAATGTAGAGGAGACCACATCGAGAGCAACAGACACAGTAGATGAGGTGTTCCAACATGCAGAAAAATCTCTGCTGGTTGTGGAAGGATCCTTTGAGGCTTTGAATGGAGCTGGGGGGTGGGGGGGTGTAGGTGTGGGCACAGGTTTTATACCTCTTGCAGTAGCAAGGGAAAGTGCCAGGAGTGGAGGGAGATGAGTGGACCTAATGATGGAGTGGCAGAGAAGATGGTCTCTGTGGAATGGTCATGGGGTGGGAAGGGAAATATACGTCTGGTGGTGGGGCCTGATTGTAGGTGGTGGAAATGGTGGAGGATAATCCGTTATATCCGGAGATTAGTAGTGGGGAAAGTGAGGACTGGTGGTTGTATCCTTGTTGCAGTTGGAGGGTAGGGTTCAAGGGCAGGGGTTCAGGAAGTGGAGGAGATGTGCTGGAGGGCATTGTTGACCATGTGGGAAGGGAAATTGCAGTCCTCGAAACAGGAGGCCATCTGGGATATCCTGGAGTGTAATTGCTCCTCCTGGAAGCATATATGATGGACATGGAGGAATTGGGTGTAAAGGATAGTGCTTTTACCAGACCTGGGGTGGAAGGAGGTATAGTCCAGGTCTGGGAGTTGGTGGGTTTGAAGTAGATGTCCATGTTGAGCCAGTCACCAGAGATAGATATGGTCCAGGGGAATTTGACCCTACTGGTCTAGGGATTATCAAAAAAGCCAATGCCACCTTGTAAGTTGACCAGGAAGCAAATCCACAATTTTGCAAGGCCTGCTCAATGCTCTTTGGGCAAAAGTAGAGGCAGAAATCAAGCTGGAAAGTGAAGGAATCTTCAAACTCGTCCAGTCTGTGTATGGACAGCACCAGTGATACCAAGTTTGAAGTCCGAAAGGTCAGTTCATCTTTGTGAGGATTTTAGACAAATGGTAAAACACTTTTCACAGCTAGATAAATACTCAATCCCTCACATGGAGGATTTATACGCAAAGTTGGCAGGAGTGCTGTACTTAATGAAGCTGGACATGAGTTATACGTACATGCAATTGCAGTTGGACAAGAATGGCCAAAAATATGTTACAATTAGTGCCCATAGGAGTTTGAACTAATACATAAGACTGCAATTTAGGGTATTATCAGCCTGTGCAATTTTATAGTAGACGATGGAGAACAGTTTGCAAGATTTACTACAGGTCACTCGATAATCTACATACTGTGATAATAGTAGGGAAGACCAACAATAAGCTCTAAAAGAACTTGGACATAATCCTTAGACATTTCATCCAAGTGTGCACACATCTAAGAAGGGAAAAATGGATGTTATAGGCACTCCAAGTGACCACTTGGGCTTCAGAGTTGACAAGACCGGGTTACACCTATTAGAGGATAAAGTGAGAGCAATCAAAGGTGCTTGAACCCCATGTCTATATTGCAGCTTATGTCTTTCCTTGGACTGGTGAATTATTATAGAAAGTTCATGCATTACCTGACATCCATCTTGGCACCTTTGTATTAATTCCTAAAAAAAGGATCAGCCTTGAAAATGGTCACATAGCCAAGCTATAGCTTTCAAGGAAATGAAGAAACAGTTATTATCCTCATGTTGCCAAGCTATGATCCCAAGAGAGATTTGGCATTGAAATACAATGCCTCCCTGTATTGCATTAGCTCATAGTTGGTCCAGTGGAGAGGAATGCCCAATTGTGTATGCATGCAAAACTTTGGGTATTGCAGAGCCCAAATATGCCCAGATAAGAAAGAATGTTTGGTGGTTAAATTTTAAAGCAGGAAGTTCCAGCAATTCCTTTCTGGATGTAAATTTGTGATTGTAATGGACCACAAACCTCTGCGAGCTCTACTTAAGGCAGACAAGACCATAGCGTCAACCATAGTTTCAAGTCGAATTCAGTAGTAGCTTTAATACTAAATGCATTACAACTTGGATACAGCTGGCTCAAAGGTCGAAAACAGAGGGTGGTGGTGGAGGGTTGTTTTTCAGACTGGAGGCCTGTGACCAGTGAAGTGCCACAAGGTTCGGTGCTAGGTCCTCTACTTTTTGTCATTTACATAAATGATGTGGATGCGAGCATAAGAGGTACAGTTAGTAAGTTTGCAGATGACACCAAAATTGGAGGTGTAGTGGACAGCGAAGAAGGTTTCCACAGATTACTATAGGATCTGGACCAGTTGGGCCAATGCACTGAGAAGTGGCAGATGGAGTTTAATTCAGATAAATGCGAGGTGCTGCATTTTGGAAAGCAAATCTTAGCTGGACTTATACACTTAATAGTAAGGTCCTAGGGAGTGTTGCTGAATAAAGAGACCTTGAAGTGCAGGTTCATAGTTCCTTGAAAGTGGAGTCGCAGGTAGATAGGATAGTGAAGAAGGCATTTGATATGCTTTCCTTTATTGGTCAGAGTATTGAGTACAGGAGTTAGAAGGTCATGTTGCGGCTGTACAGGACATTAGTTAGGCCACTTTTGGAATATTGTGTGCAATTCTAATCTCCTTCCTATCGAAAAGATGTTGTGAAACTTGAAAGGGTTCAGAAAAGATTACAAGGATGTTGCCAGGGTTGGAGGGTTTGAGATACAGGGAGAGGCTGAACAGGCTGAGGCTGCTTTCCCTGGAGCGTCGGAGGCTGAGGAGTGACTTCATAGAGGTTTACAAAATTATGAAAGGCATGGATAGGATAAATAGGCAAAGTCTTTTCCCTGGGGTCGGGGAGTCCAGAACTAGAGGGCATAGGTTTAGGGTGAGAGGGGAAAGATATAAAAGAGACCTAAGGGGCAACTTTTTCATGCAGAGGGTGGTACATGTATGGAATGAGCTGCCAGAGGATGTGGTGGAGGCTGGTACAATTGCAACATTTAAAAGGCATTTGGATGGGTATATGAATAGGAAAGGTTTGGAGGGATATGGGCCGGGTGCTAGCAGGTGGGACTAGATTGGTTGGGATGTCTGGTCGGCATGGACAGGTTGGACCGAAGGGTCTGTTTCCATGCTGTACATCTCTATGACACTATGACTCTATAACTAAAATTTGGACTATCATCTGGGAGGCCAATTACCTGCCTCCCATTGATAGATACACTGCCAGTACTGGAAGAGTTCATAATGGTTTTAAATTTTCTGGACATTTACAGTACATAGCTGATGATATGCAGAATGATCAGATCCTGGCAAACCAGAAACAACTGGTGATGATGGGCGAAAGCAAAGGGCTGTCACAGCCAAAATTGAAACCTTTTGGACGCAGAGAGACTAATCAAGGAAGGCATATTATTATGAGAACAAGAGTAATTGCTCCAAGCAAAGTCTGCTGCCAGATACTGGCCGTACACCACCAGGGTCATCCAGGGTTTCCAAACTGAAGACGTTGATGAGAAGTGGCTAGGCCATATTGGTGAGAAAGTGCCCAGAGTGCCAACAAGGACAAACATTACTGCCAGCATTCCTCCACTTTCATGGGAATGGCTGAGTAAAGCCTGGACTCATTGACTATGCAGGTCTTTTCATGCAATTAATGTTCTTAGATGCCCGCTGAAAGTGGTTAGCTATGCGTAGAGGTCATTCATCAAACGTGAGAATGATGATCGCAAAACTGCACACACCTTTCGCAATACACAGAATCCCTGAAGTGGTGGTCATAGATAATGGGCCGTCATTTGCAATCTGGGAATTTGACTGTTTCTAAAATCGAATGGGACTCAACATATTTAGATTTCTTTCTGTAATTTAGATTCCTTACAGTGTGGAAACAGGCCCTTCAGCCCAACAAGTCCACACCGACGCACAACCCACCCATAGCTCTACATTTGCCCCTTACCTAACATTATGGGCAATTTAGCATGGCCAATTTACCTGACCCGCACATCTTTGTGACGGTGGGAGGAAACTGGAGCACACGCAGACATGGGGAGAACGTGCAAACTCCACACAGTCAGTCGCCTGAGGTGGGAATTGAACCTGGGTCTCTGGCACTGTGTGGCAGCAGTGCTAACCACTGTGCCACCGTCCCGCCCAGTTCCATACCATCTATCACCCAGTGTTACCTAAGATTATAAAGAGATCTTGATCAATCAGGTCAATGGGCTGAAGAGTGGCAGGTAGAGGTTAATTTGTTTAAATGTGAGGTAATGCATTTTGTAAAACAAACAAAGGTAGGACTTATAAGTTAAAGTAGGACCTTGAGTAATGTTATATGTCAGTTAGTTTGAGGGGTTCAGGTACATAATTCTTCGATGTTTATGACATGTATAGATAAGTTGGTTAGGAAGGTACTTAGCATGCTTGCTTCATTGCTCAGACCTTGGAGTTTAAGAGTTGGGACATTATATTGAGGTTGTACAGGATGTTGGTGAGGCATCTTTTTGAATACTGTATCCAGTTCTGGTTGCCCCATTATAAGAAGAATATTGTTAATCTTTAAAGATAAAAAAGCTGTCCCTCAACTTTAGAAAAACTAAAAACCTGATCATTGACTTCAGGAAGCAATGAGAATGGCATGCCTTGATTTCCATGAGTGTTGCTGAGGTGAAGATGGTTGAAAGCGTCAAGTTCCTTAGAGTGATGATCACCAACAATCTTTCCTGAACAACCTACATTTATGTGACGGTCAGGAAGGCACAACACTACCTTTTCTTCCTCAAGAGTGTAAAGAAATTTGATTTGATTTTATTGTAGTCATGTGCACCTAAGCACAGTGAAAAGCTTTGTTTGCGAGCAGAACAGGGATTTATAGTAAGCAAGGGCACGCAGATCATAGAATACTTAGACAGAGCAAAATATATAGGTTACGCTGCACAGGGGGTGCACGAAGCAAGGTCAACATTAATCAGATCAACTTTATTTGAAACTAGACAGTCCATTCATCAGTCCATTAATGGAAGGGAAGAAGCTGTTCTTGTGGGCGGCACGGTGGCACAGTGGTTAGCACTGCTGCCTCACAGTGCCAGAGACCCGGGTTCAATTCCCACCTTAGGCGACTGACTGCATGGAGTTTGCACGTTCTCCCCGTGTCTGCGTGGGTTTCCTCTGGGTACTCTGGTTTCCTCCCACAGTCACAAAGATGTGTGGGTCAGGTGAAGTGGCCATGCTAAATTGCCCGTAGTGTTAGGTAAGGGGCAAATGTAGAGGTATGGGTGGGTTGCACTTCAGTGGGTCGGTGTGGACTTGTTGGGCCAAAGGGCCTGTTTCCACACTGTGAGTAATCTAATCTAAACCTGTAGGTGTGTGTGTTCAAATGTCTGTATCTTCTGTCTGATTGAAGATGTTTTAGGAGAAGATTCCTGGGGTGGGAGGAGTCTTTGATGATGTTGGTAGTGAAAAGTGTAAATGGAGTCCATGGATAGAAGGTTGGCTCTGTGGTGGTCTTGGCTGTTTCCACAACCTTCTGTATTTTCTTATGGTCCTGGGCAGATCAGTTATCATATCAGCCCATTAAGCACCCAGATAGTATGCTTATCTGGTGCAAGTATAAAAGTTGGTTACTGTTTTTATGGTAATGCTAAGTCACCTGAGGATGAAGAGGTGTTGTTATGCCTTCTTACCATCACGTGTGTGGGAATCTAGGACAGGTTGTTGGTTATCATCACTCCTCGGAATTTGATGCTCCCAACCCCCATGCTGATATAGATGGATGCGTGTATTCTTCTTTTCTTTCTGAAATCAATGATGAGTTCTTTTGCTTTGCCGCTTAAGAGAGAGGTTATTAATCATTACATCACAACACCAAGCCCTCTATTTCCTTTCTGTATTCTGACTCATCGTTGTTTGATGTCTATCATACCATGGTGATGTTGTCAGTAAACTTGTAAATGGCGTTCATTTGGAATTTGGCTGCACAGTCAGTGTAAATGGAGTACAGTAAGAGGCTGAGAATGCAATCTTGGGGGGCTCCAGTATTAAGGGTTATCTAAGAGGAAGTGTAGTTATCTATCTTCACTGATTGTGGTCAATAGGTCTGGAAGCTGAGGATAAAGTTGGAGAGGACAGACCTGAGACCTAGGTCTCAGAATTTTGAGATCAGTCTGGAGGTGATTATGGGGTTGAAAGCATAACTATACACAAGTCTGACGTAGATGTCTTGTCATCCAGATGTTCCAGAGATGAGTGCAGGGCTAGGGAAATGGATTCCGCTGTTGACCTGTTACATTGGTAGGCAAATTGTAGGGGATTGAGACAGGCTGGGAGGCTAGAGTTGATATGAGCCATGATCAGCCTCTTGAAGCAGTTCATGATTATGGACGTCAGAGCCATTGGATGGTAGTCATTAACACATATTGGATGTGCGTAATTTGACACGTCCATAAGGACTCTCACCAGCTTTTATAGATGGACCAAAGAAAGCATTCTTTCTGGATGTATCAGGGCTTGGCATGAAACTACTTTGCCCGGGACCGTAAGAAACTATGAATGGTTATGAACACAGCCCAGTTCATCACACAAGCCAACCTTCCATCCATTGACTCGATCTAAATATCTTGCTGACTCTGAAGGGCAGCCAACATCATCAATGACTCCTCCTATTCCGCGGTTTGAATGTTATTGTACATTCATAAGTCTGATAACAGGAGAGAAAAAGCTGTTCTTGAACCTGTTGATGCATACTTTTAAGCTTCTGTATCTTCTGCCTGGCAGAAGAGGTTGGAAGAGTTTATAACTGGGGATTTATAACCCCCACCCCAGTTATAAGCTCTTCCAACTTCTTCTGTCAGACAGAAGATATGGAAGTTTAAACACATGTATCAACAGGTTCAAGAATAGCTTCTTCTCTCCTGTTATCAGACTTCTGAATGGACCTCTCAAATTTCAAATATAATGTTGATCGCGCTTTTTGTGCACCTTCTTTGCAGCTATAATTTTGTATTCCTTTCTCTGTTCTATCACCCTATGGTCCTTATATGGTATGATTTGCCTGCAAGAAAGAGTTGGATAGAGCTCTTAAGAAAAGTGGAATCAAGGGTTATGGGGATAAGGCAGGAACAGGATATTGATTGAGGATGATCAGCCATGATCATAATGAATGGTGGTGCTGGCTCGAAGGGCAGAATGGCCTACTCCTGCACCTATTGCATGCAAAACAAAACCTTTCACTGCATCTAGGTAAATGTGACAATAATGAATCAAATTAAATCAAAAGCTGGAGAAGGTTCAGAAGAGATTACTGGGAATAGAAGGTTTAATTTATGAAAGATTGGATAGGCTGGGACTTTTTTTTACTGGAGCGAAGGAGGTTGACAGATAACCTTGTAGAGTTTTATAAAATAATGAGGCATTTAGATAAGCTGAATGGCAGGTTTTTTTTCCCCTAGGGTGGGGGATTTCAGAGCTAGGAGGCACATTTTTAAGGTGAAAAGCGAAAGATTTAGAAAAGACTTGGGGCAATTTCTTTTTACACAGAGAGTGGTTCATGTGTGAAATGAACTTCCAGAGAAAGTGGTGGATGTGGGTACAGTTACAATGTCTAAAAGATATTTGTCATGATTTGGAGATGCTGGTGTTGGACTGGGGTGTACAAAGTTAAAAATCACACAGCACCAGGTTATAGGTTTAGTTAAAAACTAAGCTGAAAGAGCAGCACTCTGAAAGCTAGTGTGCTTCCAGTTAAACCTGTTAGACTATAACCTGATGTTGTGTGATTTTTAACTAAAAGATATTTAGCTAAGTACATAAATAAGAAATGCTTGGAGTGATACACACCCAAGCGCAAGCAGGTGGGACTATTGTAGTTTGGGATTATGAATGTGTTGCTGGAAAAGTACAGCAGGTCAGGCAGCATCTAAAAAGCAGGAAAATCGACGTTTTGGGCGAGAGCCTGAAGGGTTTTTGTAGCAACACACTCTCAACTCTGATCTCCAGCATCTGCAGACCTCACTGTCTCCTAGTTTGGGATTATGGTCGGTGTGGACTTGTTGGACTGAAGCATTTGTTTCCATGCTCCATGAGTTTATGGCTGTATGATTTTATGGCATTTATTGAGAACAATGTCTCTTATTGATTTGTAAAAAAAAACAAGAGCTGGCTTCAAACTATGAAGGACAAGATGACAGCCGTGGATGTCAAGGCATTCTTTGCATTGTTGCTAAACTCTGCTGTTGTCTTCTTGCTGTGGCCTGTAATAAATGTTTGCATGATGGTGGCAGGGGCAATACTTTACCCTGTGAGGCCCAGAAACACGTGAGTTCTCTTTGTGACATTAGGGCAATTTTATGACCAATAGCTGTGCCCAAGTACCTTTTGGCTTTGGGAAATTGAGGATTTTGATGACTTCATCAAATCTAAGGGTTGAAGCAGCCCTACTTTTAATGTTAAACTAATTCTTAGACCCAGCACTATACAACTGGGCAATGCATTATGGAGCTGAACCAACAAAATAAATGTTTTATTTCCTACAGCTGAGCAGTAGTCCACCAATGCAAACAAGTCAAACAGAGTCACTAATCCCACTAAGCCCCTAAACTCTAATTTTAATCTGATAGCAGTGGAGGTTTGGAAGCAGGTTATTTGGTCAAAGTGTTCAACCGGCAGAAGAGTATAACGTTGCATTGAATGGGAGTTGGTGGTTGTGTGTGGGTGAGGGGGGGTTGGAGGCAGTGACGAGAGAGGGGTGTGGTGAAACCGCATCAGGAACACTAATGCTGACTGCATGCCTCCTCTAAGCAAGAGGGACAGTTTATGTCAGCAGGAGAAATTTGTTGTTGAAATCACAGAAATGGCTCAGCCTGGGTATAAGGTGAGCTATTGTGTCAGGTCCTGTGACATACAAAGTTTGGGTCAGGTGAGGCTGTTCTGATAAACACATCAGTCACATGAAAGCTGATCACTCACAAACGGGGGAGGAACAGAACATACCCGGCCACTTAGAACAGCCAGAAAGACTGTCAAAAACCATGGGTTCACCCCTTCCATCTGGCATCTAAGAAACCTCGGAGTCTGAGATGGATGCAGTTAATGTCTCAGGCTTGATATCATTACCACTTGAAGAGTAGGAGGAATGTCTTTCAAGATGTTCTGGGTGCAAGAGACCCAGCTAGAGTCTGGTACACACTGCCTGTGTCTGATTCAGAGCTGGAAGAACAAGAGCTGCTGCAAAAATGTCCAAGAAGAAGCTACAAGACATTGAAAGGCCAACAACCCCGGGCTTGGTTGGGGGGAGGGGGGTTGGTGGCCCGGGTTGGGGGGAGGTGGGGGTAGAGGAAGGGGGAGTGGTGGATGTAGTGATTCGAATGAGAGCCAGATGGATCTCATTGAGTATGAGATCCCTGATTGCGATTGTGAACCTGGATCAATCTGGGACCCCTGACGCATGGCTATGACAGTGTTAAATCTACCTCCATAGTTGTGCTTCACCCAGATTTGCCAGTTCAATCCTTATGTCGAGAACAAGAAGGTGTTCACATCTATATAATAGGAACATAAGGATGTGAGAAATCCCTTTTAGAAAGTCTGGACTGGTTCTTCAAAATCTGTGCCTTCCAAATGTTAAAACAAATCAGTGAGATCCTTTATGATTTTATTGTCTGCTTGTGCAAGAGGATTATTCTTCCATGATCCATGATTCAATCTCATCAAGAGATGTATGATAAGAGAGTACAGAAAATACTGCATGTAGTAAACTTCTTGCTATGGAACCTGTGTCACTGAAAGCTATGATGAATAATAGCCATTGCATCACGCTCAAATATCTGCCTCAAGGGATAGATTAATCTAATCTTTACAGCCAAAACTTCACTCCATATTGCCCAGATCAATTTCAAAGGCCTTTATTTTGCACTGGCAATGATTCCAAAGCTGTTAGAGTTCACCATTATTATTCTTGGTATCTGACAGCAATCTCATGTGTCTCCACCTATGCAGCTACATGCAAACTCCTGAAGATATTATCAGTGATTTCTGCTCTTCCACAGGGTGTTTTGAAGTCAATGGAGATGAAAGTCAATTAGATATCATTGAACCGATGTGAATTTCTATTTTTTGCTTGTTATTTGCTTGGTCGAAACATATCAAAAAGTGAGGTGTAACTAGATTTTTCATTGTGCAATAAATCATGGTGACTTCTTCACATTGTCTCTGGTACCTGCAAGTGAAGTGGATGGGCATGTTAGAAGATATTCTTGTGGGCCTGCTCCTGGCCTGGCTAAGGTGGCCATCAACAGACAGTGAGGCATGAAGGGGCTCTTGAAGCCTGGCTGCCTCCACCTCTTCAATGGTTATGTTTGTGCCCAGCTGTCCTTGGGAAGTTGCAAATTGTGTTTACTCTCAAATACATCAGAGAGGATGGGCATGGTTGGGACTGGAGTGTACTATATCCTGTACCAACCCAATTTTGATTTAACCTCTTCTTCTTTCCCTACCCTTCCTTCATGTTTGTTATTGTTGCTCTCTCCCTGGTGGACATTAGTTGTAACTTGTTGTTGGTTTTAATTTATTAACTAGGTGATTTGGTGATGGCATTTTTAAAAAATAAATGAAGGATGATAGGTTGCAATAGTATGTGGAAAGACCTGTAAGACAGAAGAGATAATAAACTGTATCCACTATGAAAGTTTCCTGGTTTCTGTCTCACCTTGGATTTAGATTGACATATTTCAACAGGCAGGTGAGCCTGTTGCATGAAGCCACTGTTTCTGGAGAATTAGAAAGACTTTTGATTTGGCAACAGCATGAAATTAGCATCCCCTCCGTTAACTTTCTTCCAAGTTGGTGATGAACACTGCCATTTCACCAACAACTTGAATATCATCATCATAGTCTTTTACGGACAGATTTATTTTGAGGCACTGCACCTTCTCTTTAAAGACGTCATATTTTTCAAATTATAATCACACAATTAATTCTGGAATAATTGTACCAACAGCAAAACAATTAGAGTGTCAAAATCGAATCATAAAGCCTGTTATGGCAGTGTAATAAACTCATCACAAAGAAGTATCATAAAACTAAATGTAATCTTCTTCAAAGCCGAAACAAGACTGGCTTTTTCGAGGAGCTATATTTTGCCAGGAATTATTTATTTCAGGGACATATGATGCAACATGCCCTGCAGTGTAGAATTGCAGGAAAGGTTTATTAAACACATTTTTCATGCATATGTTCTGTACAGTGCAAACTATGACTTAACTGTGAACATTATTTCTTCACTATCATTTTAGCGCTTTAACCGCAAACGTTATTCAAAATAGTTTTAAATTCAATAGAACTGAAGTGAATGGAAAAATATTGGCATTTTAAAATTAATTTTTGTAATGTCTAGTAAGTTAGAGGAATATTTTGTACCAAAATCTTAAATAAATGAATAAATAAAGCAAACAAGTTCTGAAAATGAGCAAATATGGTATATGTTCAGTTTTTAATATTCAAAGTTATTGACCTGATCACAATGCCTTGTCTGATGGAGATAGACTGTGGCAAACACTGGAAAAATATGGTTCAACTATCTCCTCCTCATCCTGCATTACATTTCCTAAGTCACGATTCTTGAAAATTAATCTTTGGACTTTTTAAATCTCCAACTCCATGTCTTCTTTATTAATTTTAATCCCATTGTCCAGTACTTACTTGACCCATTACCTTGTATGCCTTGGTATCTCTAAATCCTTGTTAAGTGTTATGAGAGTTTCTGTCTCTTTCACCACAGTCTGTCCAATCCCTCTACATTGATTTATTTTAAGACTGAGTTAGATTGATCTAATGTTGACAAAGAAGTCAAGGGATATTGGGGGTTGATAGAGAAGTGGAACTGAGACCACAATCAGATCAATCTTGTCAGTATTAAAAAAAAGGAGGAGGCTTAAGGGACCAATTGGCCGACTTCTGCTCGACATTCGTAGGTCTATGTATGTTTGAAGTTGTTTTGCCCTTATCCCTTTCATGAAAACATTTCACAATGATTTTTGCCAACTTTCCTACAACTTATTTTGTCAAAATACCAGCAAATTTCCATTTTCATTTTCAGGATTCACCTTACAATGGCAACAACCGAATCAATTTGATGAGAAATATTCACACAAAATATTCACGCAGAGTACATTACACATGAATGTACGTACCCATGCACATCCTGCATTAATTATATTTTGTGGATCATGATACAATGCACCCGAATACAAACCCCCTCCAAATTTGGATTGTTTTACATTACACGAAGGAATAGTCAATAATGATGAGCTACAAACTTTACCGTATGGATTTATTGCCATCAGTTTAGAAGAATAACATCTCTTAGATTTGATGCAAACTTTTTTTTGATAAAGACACAACTCAAAGTGTTACGAAATGTAACATTAATCAAAGATCCTGTTAAAGGTGTAATTGGGAAATTGATAGCATATGCTAGATTATAAAATGTAAGGATAGTGTGCAATGCCACAGTCAGCTTTGAAATATGACATAGCACTGTCTGGAATAACATAACTGTATTGCACCCAATGATTGTTAAATTGTTCATGATATATTCATACATTTTGTTAATAATCCCATAAGAAAGTGATGCTCTCTTCATGTATGTCTCGCCTAGAGCTGACTCTGTGCTCGTCTGATAAATAAAGCGCCGTGATATTTGTACTTCAGTGTTAAAATAAGTTAGAAATCAAACACATTTAACCATCTGGTGCCTCAGTCTGTTGGCTTTATGCACTGTATGTATCAGACATCTGCCTGAAATACCTGGAAGTCACTGTTTGGAACAGTTGGAGGAAAGCATAGTTTTAACAATTGCTGGCAGAATCTAAGGGCATACTCCTGAGGGAAACATTATTAATTGGCCAATCAGGGCAACAGATGAGTTAGTTCATCCCAATAAATTTCAAAGAATCCAGGATTCCAGTGAAATTGTGAATGATTAGAAATTGATTAATGAGGCCAGTTTCAGGGCTCTTGCGATGCAATGGAGAACTGCAAAATAGAACCAATTTTAACCAATAAGACATCCCAAATATGGGTTAAAATGGGGATCATGTTTTATCCTGGAGGATCCCAGATCTGGTTGTATATGCTGTGTCATTAGATCTTTGCCTGGGCTGCCTTGTGCAGTAATCTGCAGTGGAGACCTGAGCCGGTCAGACAGTCTCAAAATAAGAGTGAGGCCATTTACAAAAGTCATAGAATTTTTATTGTGCAGAAGGGGGCCATTTGACCCATTATGCCTGCACCAGGTTTAATTTGAGCATTGTTACCTACTATCAATTTCATGCCTTTCCCCAATCCCTTGTACATTATTCCTATTCAAATAGTTATCCAATGCTCTCTTAAATACCTCAGTCTCCACCATATTCCTAGGGAATGTATTTCAGACTCTTTCTATTCGCTATCTACAGAAGACTTTCTTCTTTCCTTGCATTTGCTCCTTTTGTAAGTCACTTAAATCTGTGTCACCTTGTTTTTATGAATGGGAGCAGCTTCTCCCTATCCACTCAATCCACTCCAATCATGATTTTAAAAACCTCTGTTCATCTCCACTTAATTGCTTTCTCTTCAAGGGTAATAGTCCTAATTTCTTCAATCTATCCTCACAACTGAAGTTTCTCTTCCATGGAACCATTCATGTTCTGTGCTCACTCAAAAGTGTTCATATCTTTCCTGGAATGTGGCACCCACAATTGTATATAATACTCCAGGTGTGATCTCACAAGTGTCTTTATAAGACTGAGATGAGGAAGAATTTCTTCATGCAGAGCGTGATAAATCATTAGAATTGTCTACACTAGAGGGCAGTTGAGGCTCAGACTTTGAGTATTTTTAAGGCAGAAATTCTAGATATTAAAGGAGGCATGGGATTGAGGGTGATTTAGCAATTTGGATCAGAAATTGGCTAGCTGTAAGAACAGAGGGTGCTGGTTGATGGGAAATGTTCGTCCTGGAGTTCAGTTACTAGTGATGTACTGCAAGGATTTGTTTTGGAGACAGTGCAGTTTGTCATTTTTGTAAGTGACCTGGATGAGGGTGTAGAAGGATGGGTTAGTAAGTTTGCAGATAACACTAAAGTCAGTGGAGTTTTGGACAGGGTGAAAGGATGTTGCAGGTTACAGAAGGGCATGGATAAGCTGCAGAGCTGGGCTGAGAGGTGGCAAATGGAGCTTAATGCGGAAAAGTGTGAGGTGATTCACTTTGGAAGAAGTAACAGCAATACAGAGAACTGGGCTAATAGTAAGATTCTTGATAGTGTAGATGAGCAGAGAGATCTCGGTGTCCATGTACATAGATCCATGAAAGTTGCTACCCAGGTTGATAGTGTTGTTAAGAAGATATATAATGTGTTAGCTTTTATTGGTAGAGAGATTGATTTTTGGAGCCACAGGGTCATTTTGCAGCTGTACAAGATTCTGGTGCGGCCGCACTTGAAGTATTGCATACAATTCTAGTCACTGCATTACAGGAAGGATGTGGAAGCTCTGGAAATGGTGCAGAGGAGATTTACTAGGATGTTGCCTGGTATGGAGGGAAGGTCTTATGAGGAAAGGCTTGAGACTGTTTTTGTTCGAGAGAAGAAGATTAAGGGGTGATTTAATAGAGGCATACAAGATCACCAATGGATTAGATAGGGTGGACAGTGAGAGCCTTTGTCCTCAGATGGTGATGGCTAGCATGAGGGGACATAGCTTTAAATTGAGGGCTGATAGATATAGGACAGGTGTCAGATGTAGAATCTTTACTCAGAGATTAGTAAGGGCATGGAATACCCTGCCTGCAACTGTAATGGACTTACTAACATTAAGGGCATTTAAATGGTCATTGGATACCCATATGAATGATAATGGAATACTATAGGTTAGATGGGCTTTACATTGGTTTCACAAGTTTACACAACATAGAGGGCCGAAGGGCCTGTATTGCACTGTAATGTTCTACGTTCCAAAGATATCAAGGCTTTTGCAGGTGAGGACCTAGAAATGATCATTATCACTAATGAAGTAATGTTGGGCAAGCTAATGGGGCTAAAGATAGACAAGTGGCCCTGATGTACTGCATTCCAGAGCACTAAAAGTAATGGCAGGGGAAATAATAGATGCACTCGTGATAATTTACCAAAGTTTGTGGACTCTGGGGCAGTTCCTGCAAATTAGAAAACAGCAAGTGTGATGCCACTTTTAAGAGAAGAGGTTGACAAAAGATGGATAACTGTAGGCCTGTTACCATAACTTCAGTAGAGAGGAAAATGCTTGAATCTGTCATCAAGGAAGAATTAATAAGACATCTGGAAAATAAGAAATTGTCCCATTGGGCAGATACAGCATGGATTCATGAAATGCAGGTCACAACTAAGTAATGCACTGGAATTAATTGAGAACATTACAAATGGACAATGGGGAACCAGTGGATGTGATGTATCTGGATTTGCAGAAGGCACTCAACAAAGTGCCACACAAAAGGCTGATGAATAAGACAAGGTGTATGTTTTAGCATGTATGGATAATGTATTATCATGGATAGAAGATTGGTTAACTAACAGAAACCAAAGAACAGAGATAAATGGGTGTTTTTCTGGTTGGTGATCCAGTGGCTAGTGATGTGCCTCAGGGATCGGTGTTTGGACTGCAATTGTTTACAATTTACATAGATTTAGAGTTGGGGATCAAGTATAGTTTGTCAAAGTTTGCAGATGACACTAATATGAGTGGATGAGCAAAGTGTGCAGATGACACTGAAAGTCTGCACAGGGGTAAGTGAGTGGGCAAGGGTCTGGCAGATGGAGTACAATGTTGGTAAATGTGTTGTCATTGATTTTGATAGAATGCGGATGTAAGTTTGCTTGCTGAGCTGGATGATTCATTTTCAGACATTTCATCACCTTACCAGTTAACATCATCAATGAACCTGCAGTCGGGTGGTGGTGTTTTGTCCCACTTTCTATTTCCTTGGGTTAGTGATGTCATTTCCATTGTTTATGTCATTTCCTGTGTTGATTATGTCATTTCCTGTTTTTTTACTCAGAGGGTGGTAGATGCGATCCAAGTTGATGTGTTTGTTGATAGAGTTCCAGTTGGAATGCCATACTTCTAGGAATTCTCATGCATGTCTCTTTTTGGCTCTGAGAATGGATGCATTGTCCCAATCAAGGTAACGTCCTTCTTCATCCGTATGTGAGGACACTAGTGATAGTGGGTCATGTCTTTTTGTGGCTAGTTCATGTATCCTGGTAGCTAGTTTTCTGTCTGTTTGTCTGATGTAGTATTTGTTACAGTTCTTGCAAGGTATTTTGTAACTGACATTCGTTTTGCTTGTTGTCTGTGTTGGGTCTTTTAAGTTCATTAGCTACTGTTTTAGTGTATTGGTGAGTTTGTGGGCTATCATGATGCCAAGAGATCTGAGTAGTTTGGCAGTCATTTCTGAGATGTCTTTGATGTAGGGGAGAGTGGCGAGGGTTTCTGGATGTGTTTTGTCTGCTTATTTGGGTTTGTTGCTGAGAAATCGCTGGAGTATGTTCATTGGGTACCCGTTTTTTTTTAATACGCTTTATAGGTAGTTTTTCTCTGCTCTCCATAGTTCCTCTGTGCTGCAGTGTGTGGTGGCTCATTGAAATAATGTTTCATTATTTTGATAGGAAAACCAGAAAAATGGACTATTATTTAAATGGTGAAAAATGGCAGCGTGCTGCAGTGCAGAGGGACCTGAGTGTCCTTTTGCATGAATCACAATCGGTTGGTTTGCAGGTGCAGCAGGTAATTAAGAAGATACATGTAAGATTGTACTTCATTGCTAGTGGGGTGAAGTTTAAAAATAACGAGGCTATACTGCAGCTGTATAAGGTGCTGGTGAAACCACATCTGGAGTAGTACATACAGTTTTGGTCTCTTTACTTCAAAAAGGATATACTATAAACCAGTTATGAGAATTGAACCCTCACTGTTAGTGTCATACTCCTCTGTAAACCTACAATCCAACCAACTGAGCTAAACCAATTCTCAGGGCTATGGTGGGTAAGTGGAGCCACAAAAAGCTCAGCCATAATCTTATTGAATGGTGGAGCGGGCCTGCTGGACCAGATGGCCTACTCCTGCTCCTATTTCTTACGTCCTTTTGTCCTTATGAGGATAGTGTGGGAAACTGGTATCAAAATGGCTGATCAATCATGAACTAGGTAAATGGTGGAGAAGGGTCAAGGGGCTGAATGACCGACTTCTGTGCCTACTTCCTATATTCTGTTTGAGTGTCAATCTATTAATGAAGGAATAAACAGACAAGAGCCCTGTGCCCAGGCAGTGAAGTTAAAAACATAACCATGGAAAGTTTGTGTTATGTAGGATATTGGATAACATGCCACATGAAAGTAATATATGGGAAAATAACAAATACATCTTATGAACATGACTTGGCAATAAGACAAGAGCAGTATCACCACCACTCTGTACTTGTTTCCATAGTTCTGATTGCTCTAGGCTTTCTTTTAAGGAAAAAACAAGTTGTATGTGATAGACAAGCACAGCATGGAGATCCACAACTTGACAAGTCATGATATGTCACAAAGGGAGAAGGTAGAAAAATCCAGAAGGGCAAATTTGGTTGGTATTGTGTATTAGGTATGTGGAGAGGAGAATAATCAAATAACTGGTGATGTATAGCTGACTAGATGGCTAGTGTGTAGGCAAATGCATTCAAAATAAGGGTACTAATTTCCACTCATTTGCAGATTTTCTGTATTGCGTTATAATGAATAGAATCCAAAACTTCCAGTGTGCCTCGACTGTTCACTGTTTACACTCCCAGCCAATGATAAGTCTGCTGCTCAGCACTGCCAGTCCCACTTCCAGTTCATGGTGCAATGCTGCATAAATGGCATTGAGCAACAACTCTGACAGTGAGCTCAAAACAGTTGAAGCACTGGATCCCTTTGGCTATAGTGCAATATCAATTGGCGTCAATTCCAGGAACAGACCTTTTTCTTTCTACTAGGCCTGCAAGCTCTATCCCCATGGTCATGGTATATCCTATAGTGTAATTTTCAAAACAAGACAAGCACTTAACACATCCACAACCCTTTTAAAACATAAGGGCAAAGGAAACTGTCAGGATGCAATTAGCTCTTGCACAACTCATCAAATATTCTAAAGCTTGTCTCACTGCATTCTGTCATTCTTGCATTCTGAACAAAACGAGGTATCAGATCTTTAGAAATCAATTAAAGTGCACACAGGTTGCATGAGAATTAAAGAGTGATGGCACACAGCAGCTCTCTGGTTGTAAACATGTCGCAATAAAATTAGCAATACAGCGTCCCTGGAAGAGATGGCAATATCAAACTGGCTGCAATAACTGGGTTGTTGTTGGCTCTGGTTGCTACAAATCAGTAGCTCCCTGATCTCCTGTAGCTTATAGTTGACTTCAGACTGAGGTCTCCAGTGAAGCTGAGGCGATATAATAACATGCCTCTACCATATTGCTGATCCTCTCTAGAATGCCTCATGAAGATATTTGCAGCTGGCCCAAGCAATTTAAGTGTCTGTTCAAAGAGAACTATTATTGGGAACGTAGCGATACTGGCACAGGAGGAGGTAACATAGATCGTACGTGATTTGCAGTTCACCTGTCATGCCCATCTTAGATCATCCCTGAATTTCTTTGGTTCACAAAAATAGCTCAATCTCAGATTTAGAGTTAACAGTCGATTCATGGTTAATTTTTTGTTACAGGAAAGCATTTCAACTTTTATATCTTTTGTATGTAGACGTCTTTCTGAAAGATCCAGCTCTAACTTTCAGACTTATCCCTTTAATCCTAGGTGTCCAGCCAGTAGAGGTAATTTCACAACATCAATCCAATGTATTTGATTGTGTGAAATCTCGGTCTTCTTACCTAATGAAGGATACACTTGCTGTGGAAGGAGTGCAGCAGAAATTCCATAGGTTGATATTGGGGATGGCAGGACTGATTCAACCAGGTCTATATTCACTAGAGCTCAGAAGGATGAGAGGGGATCTGATCGAAGTGGATAAAATTTAATGGGTTGGACAGAATGGATGCAGAGCATGTTTTCCCAGCCTCATCATAGAAAGTAGACCATTTAAAACAGTGGACAGAAAAATTGTCTTCACTCAAAGCTAGTAAATCCTGTGGAATTCTCTACCACAAAAGGCTATGGAGGCTGCCCTGGACTACACCTCCTCCCACCCTGCCCTGGACTACACCTCCTCCCACCCTGCCCCCTGCAAAAACTCCATCCCATATTCCCAATTCCTTCGTCTCCGCCGCATCTGCTCCCAGGAGGACCAGTTCCAACACCGCACAGCCCAGATGGCCTCCTTCTTCAAGGACCGCAGATTCCCCCCAGACGTGATCGACGATGCCCTCCACCGCATCTCCACCACTTCCCGCTCCTCCGCCCTTGAGCCCCGCTCCTCCAACCGCCACCAAGACAGAACCCCACTGGTTCTCACCTACCACCCCACCAACCTCCGCATACAACGTATCATCCGCCGTCATTTCCGCCACCTCCAAACGGACCCCACCACCAAGGATATATTTCCCTCCCCTCCCCTATCAGCGTTCCGCAAGGACCACTCCCTTCGTGACTCCCTTGTCAGATCCATACCCCCCACCAACCCAACCTCCACCCCCGGCACCTTCCCCTGCAACCGCAGGAAATGTAAAACTTGCGCCCACACCTCCACACTCACTTCCCTCCAAGGCCCCAAGGGATCCTTCCATATCCGCCACAAGTTCACCTGTACCTCCACACACATCATCTATTGCATCCGCTGCACCCGATGTGGCCTCCTCTATATTGGTGAGACAGGCCGCTTACTTGCGCAACGCTTCAGAGAACACCTCAGGGATGCCCGGACCAACCAACCCAACCACCCCGTGGCTCATCACTTTAACTCTCCCTCCCACTCCACCGAGGACATGCAGGTCCTTGGACTCCTCCACCGGCAGAACATAACAACACGACGGCTGGAGGAGGAGCGCCTCATCTTCCGCCTGGGAACCCGCCAACCACAAGGTATGAATTCAGATTTCTCCAGTTTCCTCATTTCCCCTCCCCCCACCTTGTCTCAGTCGGTTCCCCCAACTCAGCACCGCCCTCCCAACCTGCAATCTTCTTCCTGACCTTTCCAGCCCCACCCCACTCCGGCCTATCACCCTCACCTTGACCTCCTTCCACCTATCCCACCTCCATCGCCACTCCCCCAAGTCCCTCCTCCCTACCTTTTATCTTAGCCTGCTTGGCTACTCTCTCTCATTCCTGATGAAGGGCTTATGCTCGAAACGCCGAATTCTCTATTCCTGAGATGCTGCCTGGCCTGCTGTGCTTTGACCAGCAACACATTTTCAGCTGTGATCTCCAGCATCTGCAGACCTCATTTTTTATTCAAAAAAATAGACAATCTTTTTAGATTTTAAAGAAATCAAAGGATACAGGGTGAAAGCAGGAATTTGGCATTAGGTAAAGGATTAGCCATGATCATATTATATGGCAGAGCAGGCTCAAAGAGCTGAAGGGCCTTCTCCTACTCCTAGTTTCTATGATTCTGTGTTCCATTAAATATATTGAAATATTTGAACAAAGCACCACTTACTCTGGTATATTTAAGGGAATAAAACCCTAATTGCATCTTTTCAGCAGTTAGCCCCTTGGTATCAGCTGTATCTCACTGGGCAGCATGCATCTCTCTGAAGCAAAAGCTTGTGGGTTCAAACCCTATTCCAAAACTTGTGTACAACTAATGTTTAGTATTCTAATCCAGCTCTGGGGGAGTGCTGTGCAATGGGAGGTACTGTAATGCCTCATCTTCCGCCTCGGAAGACTTCAACCCCAGGGCATCAATGTGGTCTTCAACAGTTTCCTCATTTCCCCTTCCCCCACCTCACCCCAGTTCCAAACTTCCAGCTCATCACTGTCTCCATGATTTGTCCTACATGCCTATCTTCTTTTCCACCTATCCACTCTACCCTCCTCCCTGACCTATCACCTTCATCCTTTCCCCTACTCACCCATTGTACTCTATGCTACTTTCTTCCCACCCCCACCCTCCTCTTATTTATCTCTCCACCCTTCAGGCACTCTGCCTGCATTCCTGATGAAGGGTTTTTGCCCGAAACGTCGCTTTTACTGCTCCTCGGATTCTGCCTGAACTACTGTGCTTTTCCAGCACCTCTAATCCTCAGTTGAATACTACAATTAATGGATCCACCTTCAGAGTCATGCCATTTTCTTCTACCAATTGTAAGCTGACACCAGGTTCTGGGCCAGGGAACATGCATTAAATGTGCAGATAACTCAATACCAGAAAACCGGCTAACCTGGGAGAGTTATAGGACTCCACAGGATCAAGATTTACACAAATTAGAAGGGAAAAAATTAGCAGAGAAGGAAGAAAACTCTTGCTTCACATAACAATGGGAGAGACAAAGTTAAAGGAAAGAAACAGGTCCAATTAGTAAGGAGATTCTTCAGAATACTCTTCATCATCCTCAATCCTCAGATGATCTTTCTCAGTCCAAGCAAATTTAATAATCAAATCAAAAATTGAGTATAAATATCAGCAAAGAACTTCGCTGCTTTTAGATAAGTGAGTGTCAAATAAGATATTTCCAGATTTGCAGATATGCCCAGTTTTCCTCCCATTAAAACATGTAATCAGAGACTAAAGGTACTGCATTTTTAATAGGATCCTGTAGACCTTGGCATTCAGGTACATAATCTGTGAAGATCATGTCACATAAAGACAGGATGTTAAAAAGGTGTTTGGCACACTTGCCTTCATTGATTAGTCCTTTGAGTATAGGAGTTGGGAAGTCATGTTGAGATTGTACAGGACATTGGTGAGGCCTCTTCTGGAATATTGTGTCCAGTCTGGTTGCCCAGTTATTGGAATGATATTAGTAATCTGGAGAGGGTTGAGAAGAGATTTATCAGGATGTTGCTGGGAATGGCATATTTGAATTATAAAGAAAGGCTGGATATGCCGGGACTTTATTCAATGGAACATAGAAGATTGAAATGTGACCTTAAAGAAATTTATAAAATAAAGAGGGATATAGATAGAGGTAATGATAATTGTCTTTTTCCTGAGATGGGGAATTTCAAGACTAGGGGGAAGGTGAGAGGAGAGAGATTTTAAAAAAGATATGAGTGGCAATTTTTTTACATAGAGGGTGGTTCGTGTGTGGAATGAACTTCCTGAGGAAGTGGTGAATGTGGGTACAATTAAAATACTTTAAAGTAATTTAAATAGGTACATGAATAGGAAATGTTTTGGAGGATATGGGCCAGGAGCAGGCAGGTGGGACTATTTTAGTTTGGGATCATGATAAGCATGGACTGGTTGAACTGAAGGGCCTGTTTCCATCGTATATGTTGTGTGTTGAATTCTATAGAAATCTACCATCTATTAAGTTAGACTGGAGTCTCACAAAATCCATCATTTTTCTTGAATGGTATGGAATCATCCAATATGGATCAGAATTCCATCCAGGTCAGATTAAAAGTGAGCTATTTGCCTTCCCAGAGGGAAAAACTAGTTTAAAAATCTCAATACGCCTAGGAAATGCAGGTACTCGTAATGGGTTGTGAAGGGCCTGTGATCTTCTTTGAAGCTGTGACAGGTGCTATAAAACTGCACATTATTTATTACTTCATATCCTAATATAATTAGTTCAGTTCTTTTCTTGACATTTTTCCTTTTCTATTTAATCATGAGTAAATATCGCGGCAGCAACCATTTAGGGTAAAGTTTGGTATTTGCTCATTTTGGGACAATGACAGCTGTTGGGTTCCCAAATGCCTAACACGGCTGAGTTCACCGTGGTTTTTCAGAACAATGAATGGGCCTGTTTAAATAATAAGCAGGTGGAGCTACCTGCTATCACTGCTGTAATTACACAGTAATAAGCTTTGCTACACTTCAGTGGAATAGTCAACAAAAATTGGCAATGCTGGGCAAGTGACAAGATCACAGGTTGGTGCTTCTGTGCCTTCATGTGGGAAGATTTCAACGTGCATTTTTCTGGCCAGTCTTGCTGTGCTAGGCAAACTACATGCCCATTTACAGCAATTTGCATCTCAAAATCAGAACGTCAAATAAATTAATTGCTTTGTTCACAACAGCAGCAATACCAGCTCCAAATTGAATATTTATTAACAAGCCCCAGTATCATTATTGGCTCTGGTGATTGATAAAGATTGATGCAGTTATGGCATGAAATTGCCTTGCAAAACAATGTTATGAACTCATTCATCTCGATTCTGGATATAGTGATATTCTTCCCTCTTTTTATGGTCTGCCGTCTGTGCTACAGCTGTCTTTAAGATTTACTGTCCTCAGTATTTTGTCAGCATATTTATATCCATCTGCCTGTCTGGAAAGCTATCAATAATTCAACAGGTGTTTCCTACTAGTGGCTCACCGATGCCTTGCATCAATTTTTCATGTTCCTTTGTAATCTTCCACTAATGACCTTTTTTCAAGTTATTCCCGCTTTTAAGTGAATAAAGGTGTGAAGGGATGTCTCTCTCCGATTCACAGTGCCTGTACTTGCCTCAGCCTGAATCTCTCTTTAAATAATTCTGTTTCTCCATTCAGCTCAGCAGGTTGTGGTCTGACACTCCATTGTCCAGCGAGCGCTGCATTGCCACTGGGATTAATTTTCAAAATGGGACACAGAACTTCTGTCCCAGAAGGAGGCAGCTGTTTCAGAAAACAGTTTTTACATTTGTCTTCAATGTAGATGACACAAATATATCCAGAAATTATTGTAAACCAAGAGAAGAAAGGGAGGGAGGATCTTAAAACGCCAGGGAAAGGGTAATAAGAGTTTAAATTCAAGGCTGGCAAATTCCAGATTGTTCTGGACTTCATCCTAGGGATTAAAATAAATGGTACTGAGATGATAGATACATTGGGTTTAATTTTCAAAAATTCCAAAGATTCTGCAAATAGTGAATGGGACACTTCTTTTTAAGAAGGGATGAGACGGAAAACAAGAAATTACAGGCTAAATAGCCTAACAGCTATGATGTGGAAAATGCTCAAATCTATTATTAAGAAGACTAGTAGTGCACATACAAAATCTTTATGCATCAGGCAGAGTTAACATGTTTTTGTGAAAGGAAAATTCATACTTGACTAATTTGTTAGAGTTATCTGAGGAAGTAACATGCAACATGGATAAGGGAAACCTGTAGATGTATTGTACTTCACTTAAATGTTTATTTTTTGAAGTACAATCACTACTGCAGGTTGAACAGATGCTAACATGCACAAAGCAAATTCTCACATATGTCTGTGATATAATGACCAGAGAATTTGATTCATTTCATGATGTTAATCTTGGTGTAAATAATAATTAAGACACCAGGAAAAACTCATGTACTCTTCTTCAAAATAGTGCTGTGAAATATTTCACATCTCGCTCAGCAGGCAGATATGGACCTCAGTTTAACAGTTCATGTGAAAGACTGCTCTTCCAACAACACAGCACAGACAAAGTCTTTTCCCTGGGATGGAGTCCAGAACTAGAGGGCATAAGTTTATATGGTGAGAACAGAAAGATATAGCCGGGACCTAAGGTGCAATTTTTATGTACAGAGGACGGTGCATGTATGGAATGAGCTGCTAGAGGAAATGGTGGAGGCGGGTACAATTGTAACATTTAAAAGGCATCTGGATGGGTATTTGAATTGGAAAGGTTTAGACAGATATGGGCCAAGTGCTGGCAAATGGGACTAGATTAGGTTGGGATATCTGGTCAGCATGGTCGAGTTGGACTAAAGGGCCTGTTTCCATGCTGTGACTCTATGACACTTAGTACTACACTGATGTGTCAGTCTGGAATTTTGAGGTGATATTTGAAACCAGTAAATGTGTAACTATGGACACATATCTATGAAGTGAGGGGAATCCACTCTCCTGAAATGGACTACTGATTCCAAGGTTAGTTGTAAAATATGACTGGTGAGAGATAATGCAAGATGCAATTGCAGATTGTATTTTAATCAGAACATTTTTGCAGGGATGGAATGATCTAATAGGACATGTGAAGGTGGTGTTCCACAGTTTATTTCTTTTCTTCTCTATTTGTATAACCTCACCTTTGTTACTATATGTTCCATCCTTTGGTTTTCTGTTTCCACAATTGTTACCAAGTCAGCAGGGAAACCTTCACTTTATTTCCCATCTCTTACCACTGAAATCCTCAAAAGTTCACGATGCTCCTCATAACTTCAGTTCTCCTTCCTAGTCAGGTCTGCTGCTTCCAGCCCCATATAATGCCAAGCTGGCTTACTGTTGGAGGTGCCTTATAGCAGAAGGTGTCCCACAGCTGGAAGTGGATAGACAGCACAGTATGAGGTCCTACCACACAATAGGTGCCAGTATCCATTGCATTTGCTATTTTTGGATGAGACAGAAATGTAAGCGTTGAAGAGGGTGAAGTTTCAGGCAGCTTAAATCTCTTTTGGTAATGTTCACAGTGGAACACAACTGGATCAGCTGTTTTATGTTGATGTGATTCATACTTCCACTGGTAATATGAGAAGTCTGGATTTTTTTCCACCATATTCATGAACTCTTAAAAGAAAGAAAAAAAATTGTGCTTCTGTAGCACTTTGTTTGACCATCACATGCCTCAAAGACTTTTACAGTCAACATAGGCTTTTGAACTATGCTCCTGTGTGATATACACAGCAGTCAATCTGTACTTAGTAATGACCAGCTAATCTGTTTTTGTGATGTTTATTGAGGGAAAAATACTAACCCGGACATGTAAATAGCTCCCTTAATGTCTTCAAAAGAGGGCTATCAGGTCTTTTACATTGATCTGAGCAGACAAAACCAGGATTTGGTTTTATGGTCTCATCAAATTGACATATCCTTCTAGCAATGAATCTGGTAAAGTTATCACATAGGACTACTTGCAGCACCAACAGCATGAGCATCAAGTGATAGAGCAAAGCAATTTCCCAAACAAGGATCAGATCTTATTGTGAATGGTGGTGGAAATTAAGCAGCTCACTGTTGGAAGAGTTGTGATACAGAGAAGCCGGTGTTGGACTGGGGTGTACAAAGTTAAAAATCACACAACACCAGGTTATAGTCCAGCAGGTTTAATTGGAAGTAGTAGCTTTCGAGCGCTGCTCCTTTATCACAGCCACCTGATGAAGGAACAATGCTCCGAAAGCTAGTCCTTCCAATTAAACCTGTTGGATTATAAACTGGTGTTGTGTGATTTTTAACACTGTAGGAAGAGGGTCCAGAAATCTTCAATGATGGGGCGCACAGCACATTTGGGAGGTCTGTTCAAAAGTCTGATAACAGTAGGAAAGAAGTTATTCTTGAATCTGTACATACACATTTTCAAACTTTTATATCTTCTGCCCAATAGAAGAGGGTGGAAGAGAGTATAACTGAGGTGGGAGGAATCTTTAATGATATTGGTTGCTTCTCAAGGCAGCAGGAAGTATTGATGGGATCAATGGTTAGGAGGCTAGTTTCTGTGATAGACTGGCCTGTAAAGTAGTAAGCTGAAAATGTGTTGCTGGAAAAGCGCAGCAGGTCAGGCAGCATCCAAGGAACAGGAGATTCGACGTTTCGGGCATAAGCCCTTCTTCAGGAATGAGGAAAGTGTGTCCAGCAGGCTAAGATAAAAGGTAGGGAGGAGGGCCTTGGGGGAGGGGCGTTAGAAATGCGATAGGCGGAAGGAGGTCAAGGTGAGGGTGATAGGCCGGAGTGGGGTGGGGGCGGAGAGGTCAGGAAGAAGATTGCAGGTTAGGAAGGCAGTGCTGAGTTCGAGGGATTTGACTGAGACAAGGTGGGGGGAGGGGAAATGAGGAAACTGGAGAAATCTGAGTTCATCACTTGTGGTTGGAGGGCTCCTTGTGGTTGGGTTGGTTGGTCTGGGTGTCCCAGAGATGTTCTCTGAAACATTCCACAAGTAGGCGGCCTGTCTCCCCACACCTGGACCAACCAACCCAACCACCCCATGGCTCAACACTTCAAATCCCCCTCCCACTCCACCAAGGACATGCAGGTCCTTGGACTCCTCCATCACCAGACCATAACAACACGACAGTTGGAGGAAGAGCGCCTCATCTTCCGCCTAGGAACCCTCCAACCACAAGGAATGAACTCAGATTTCTCCAGTTTCCTCATTTCCCCTCCCCCCACCTTGTCTCAGTCAAATCCCTCGAACTCAGTACTGCCTTCCTAACCTGCAATCTTCTTCCTGACCTCTCCGCCCCCACCCCACTCCGGCCTATCACCCTCACCTTGACCTCCTTCCGCCTATCACATCTCCAACACCCCTCCCCCAAGTCCCTCCTCCCTACCTTTTATCTTAGCCTGCTGGACACACTTTCCTCATTCCTGATGAAGGGCTTATGCCCGAAACGTCGAATCTCCTGTTCCTTGGATGCTGCCTGATCAGCTGCGCTTTTCCAGCAACACATTTTCAGCTCTGAACTCCAGAATCTGCAGTCCTCACTTTCTCCTGTAAAGTAGTAACCATTGCTGCCTCTGTGCACTGTTGATGGAAGGATTGAATATTTAATCTAGTGCCAATGAAGGGAGCTGCTTTTGTATGAATGCTACACGCCGTACCAACCAGTGGAGAAATTTCACCTTTTTAAGAGAATAAAATTGGAGATTAAAAGCTGATCTCTCCAATCATGTCTGCAAAGCTTTTGGACTTGGTATTCTTTCCTTTATTGGGTTGAGAAGAGATTAACAAGGATGTTGCCAGGGTTGGTGGATTTGAGCTATAGGGAGAAGTTGACTAGGCTAGGGCTGTTTTCCCTGAGGGGTGACCTTATAGAGGTTAATAAAACCATGAGGGGCATGGATAGGGTAAATAGACAAAATATTTTCCCTGGGGTGGGGGAGTCCAGAACTAGAGGCCATAGGTTTAGAGTGAGGGCAAAGATATAAAAGAGACCTAAGGGGCAACCTTTTACACAGAGGGTGATATGTGTATGGAATGAGCTATCAGAGGAAATAGTGGAGGCTAGTACAATTGCAACAGTTAACAGGCAGCTGGATGTGTATATGAATAGGAAGGGTTTGGAGGGATATGGGCCAGGTGCTGGCAGGTGGGACTAGATTGTGTTGAGATATCTGGTCGGCATGGACACGTTGGACCGAAGGGTCTGTTTCCATGCTGTACATCTCTATCACTCTATCATTCTATGACTGTCTCTGATCATGACTCTCTGCAATTTCTCATGGCCTTGGGAAAAGCAGTTACGATACTCTGCTGTGATCTATCCAGATAGGAAGATTTCTACAGTTGTCAATAACACCTCTTCATTTAAACCCCATTAGGAACACAAGGGGTAGGCGTAGGTTTACTGATATTAGACTAGATATTAGTGGCATCTGCCCAACAATATGGAAAATTATCCAGGTATGTTTTGTACACAAAAAGCAGGATGAAAGCAACCTGTCCAATTAGCATACCATCAGTCTACTCTTGACAATCAATAAAGTGATGAAGGTGTTATTACAGAGCTATTACGCTGCATCTGCTCAGCCACAAGCTTTCACTGATGCCCAGTTTGGGCTCTGTCAGGGCTATTCTGCTCTTGGCACCTTTTCAGCAGTGCTTCAAACATTGACAAAATATCTGAATTCCAGAAGTGAGGTGAGAATGTCAGTCCGTGACCGCAAGATTGCATTCAACCTGGGCATTAAGGAATCTGGGCAAAACTAGAATTAATAGATTTTGGGGCAAACTCTCTGTGGTTGGAGTTATATCTGGTATATTGGAGGATAGTTGTGGTTGTCGGATGTTTGTCATCTCAGCTCCAGGACATCTCTGGAGGAGTTTTTACTACAACAGAGCCTCACCCTGATCAATGTGAGAGGTGATTGCCTAATTAGCTTTGGGCATGAATTGCCATGTGGTCCAAACAAGATTGAGGAGAATGGTCGTCAGTGATTTAGCACTGCAATCCTCTCCTGCTATCTAGTCCTGCCCCAGTATATTGCAGCCCCATGGCCATTCTTTTTCCATATTTCTTATGCTGAGATGTTGACCCCAATTGTACATAGCCTGTTGTCATCTGGTTGCAACTCGGTAATGCATGGCAATTCAAAAATTGTCATGGCTGATCTCACCAATCAGCCCTTCCAATATTTGAAATGGGGAAGATACAGAAATATAACCAGAGACCAGGATCATAGCACTGGCTTTTGGATTGTTCTCATGAAGAGCTGATACCTCTTCGAGGTCTCCTTCAATGCTATAAACCTCTGTGGTTCTAATGAGCACACTTGCCTCTGAGACATAAGGGAAGATCTTGTTTCTAGATTAGATTAGACTAGATTAGACTTACAGTGTGGAAACAGGCCCTTCGGCCCAACAAGTCCACACCGACCCGCCGAAGCGCAACCCACCCATACCCCTACATTTACCCCTTACCTAACACTACGGGCAATTTAGCATGGCCAATTCACCTGACCCGCACATCTTTGGACTGTGGGAGGAAACCGGAGCAACCGGAGGAAGCCCACGCAGACACGGGGAGAACGTGCAAACTCCACACAGTCAGTCGCCTGAGTCGGGAATTGAACCCGGGTCTCAGGCGCTGTGAGGCAGCAATGCTAACCACTGTGCCACCGTGCTCTTTCAAAGCAGATTTCACGTTACAGGCCAGAGAAAAAGCAGGAACATTGAATATTTGTTGTTTATTTATCACTCTTTTATTTCATTGTTCTTTGCATTGCATGCTGAGATAATGTTAACATAATTTACTGAGGTAATTCTTCCCAGCTGCTGTTTAGTTTTTGCAGCTGTTGTTCTTTATTTATTACCTACACTCTGTATATAGTTCCACATTATCCAATACCATTTTCCTTTCCTCCCATAGCCAGATAATGTCTCAAATGTTTGTGGAAATCTTGATAGTACATCTCTTATTTTAGGAAAGGAGGTTTTAGTTTATTCTATGATATTAGACGAGGGTCAACTAGCTTTATCAAACAGGTAGTGTGAGCATATAATGTTTTGCAGGTTGGACTTGTAAAGCAATGTAACCTGACTACCCAGTGCTTTGAATGGAGGCAGGTTGATACAGATGCTAGTATAGATTCTACCACAGCTGAAAAAGTCACCCTGAAAATCTTTTCACCCTGTTACTACATCAACATGGGAGTGCAGATCATTTGCTATAAAGGTCACATTTCTGTAGAGTGAAACATTTCAGAGAAAAATGTTCTGAAAGCACCCAACCAGGCAGAAAAGGCAAAAGAGAAACAATAAGAACTACACGAATGAATCTGTGGTCTGAATGTAGATTGAAAGGTACATTTCTGTGAGACCTGTTTTGTAGAAAATAGTTTGTGCTCAACTGAAAACAGGCTTCAGAAATATATCACACAGGAAAACTTTCAAGCTTATTCAGAATAAAAGGTGATGACTTCCTTCTGTGGGAATACACAGAATTTGGGAAATGAGTTATGAATGTGGTAGAGTGGTTTGTTAAAAACTCTTTGGTTGCTGAAACACCGACTCTTGCAGTGATTTAGTGACGATAACTTCATGACCTTCTCTGTGCTGGGAAGTAGACCAACAGCTGTTATGCAATGAAAGGTCACAATATACAAAAACAAAGGTGACAGAGGAGACTGCAATGACTACAGAGGTATCTCACTCTTTAGCATGATGAGGAAGGGTCAGACTTTGCTCAGGTCAGACTTAAAAGACTCAGATTGAGTATAGTTGGATACACAGTGTAGATTCCATACTAGCAGATGTACTGTGAACATGGTTGTTATAATCTGGTACTGTGATCCTTTCTTACTTTCATACTGGATTGGTAAATTGCATGGGTTCAATTGATTTATAGCTTTACTGAACAGATAATCTGATCATTTGCAGTTACAGAGCAACTGATATATGTATTCTTAGTCTCACATGACACTTGCATTCTGGTCATGTGTTATCGTCCTTGGGTCATTAACACACTCACCTCCTTTAAAACCTTCTTTAAAACCTTTCTTTTCCTAACATAAAATTACACACACTAAGAATGATGATTGGATCCTAGATAGCAAGGCTGTCACATGGCTTAAGCTCCGTTTGACACACATATCTCTGAAAGGTCTGCCTATATATATATATATATATATAGCCATCAAACTATTTACACAGAAACAAGAATTATAAAATTGACAGGGGTCTAATAAAGTGCATAATGTATAGGTGGTTGACATTCCTTCCAATGTTTTTATGGTATAACCTTCTGGAGATCTAATCGTCACATTTGCTTGTTACCCACTTGCATGTGTATTAGTTTCTTGCATGTTGTTGGAGTGTTGGTTAGTATCACGATGATCTTCCACACCTTCATTATCCCACTGTACCTTTGTACATTTTCATTGTATTGTTGGTGTATTGTAAAGTGTCCCAAGTTAGCTTCTGTTGCTTTGCAATGTTGCACACAGGATCTAGACTCACTGCAGACTTTGACTACCTCTGCAGAGTAGCACGCTACTCTGCATTTCTGTCCTATGTGCAAGTTAGACAGTTCTACAATTGAATGTCAGACAATGTACCATCTTCATCTTGCCTCATTTTTAAAAAAATAATTTGTCCTTTATGTTTGAGAACTTGGACAGTTGATGGCTTGGTACAATTGACTTGACTTGCCTTCTCTATAGGTAATGGTAGGCATATATCTAGAGATTTAGCAAATCAATACAGAAATCTGATCATGTTTTGTTGCCCTGCATTTCATGTTAAGTGCTTTAATGTTGTGAACCATTTTCTTGATGAGGCGATTGGATCTAATATAGCAAGGCTGTCACATGGCTTAAGCTCCATTTGACACACATATCTCTGAAAGGTCTGCCTGTATATTGTGGCTTATTGTCAGATATAATCTCTTCAGCAATGCTGAAAAGACTGAATATTGCACTTATTGTATCTACAACGGACCACATGAAGTGTTTTTTAATTTTCTGATAGTTTGGAAAAGTGCTCAGTGATCAGTAGAAAATCTTTACCATAAGTGGTGAATACACCTGTTGTGACTTTGGTCCAAGGGATTCACGGAACCTTGTGGAGGTGTAGAGATTATTTGTGTTGCTGTGGTTAATGACTGTAGCATGTCACTCACATCCTCACTGTCTTCTTGACCTTCAGTCAGTATATTGTTTCCTGTGCCAGATATCTTGCTTGCTTTATGCCCATATAACTTTTGAATCAAATTAATCTTTTCTTCCTTCTGCTGCTGGTTGGTGGAGAGAGGTTGTAGGGAGCTGTTGAGCAGTGCATCCAGTTGCAGCACAGTGGCTCAGTGGTTAGCACTGCTGCCTCACAGCGCCAGGGACCCAGTTTGATTCCAGCCTCGGGCGAATGTCTGTATGGAGTTTACATATTCTCTCCATGCGTGGGCTTTCTCTGGGTGCTCTGGTTTCCTCACACGGTCTAAAGATGTGCAGGTTGGGTGAATTAGCCATATTAAATTGCCCATTATGTTCAGGGATGTGTATGTTAGGAGCCTTAGTCATGAGAAATGTAGAATAATAGGTAGGGGAATGAGTCCAGGTGGGATTCTCTTTGGACTTGTTGGACCAAATGGCCTGTTTCCACACTGTCGGGTTTGTATGATTCAGTCCATTCCTCGTGGCCATTGTGCTCGTAGCTTGAGAAACTGTTCCAGTGTTGATGAATTGGGATCTGTTGTTTTCTTCTGATGTTTGGTATCACCTGAAATGACGGCAGACTGAATGATCTCTCAGTCCTTGGGAGTTAATTTGGATTGTCGATTAGTTCTCAGAAGTGGGGATGAGCCCCAGTCCTTGACAGTTGGTTGGTCTCCTGACTAGGTAAAAACAATGACTGCAGATGCTGGAAACCAGATTCTGGATCAGTGGTGCTGGAAGAGCACAGCAGTTTAGGCAGCATCCAACGAGCAGCGAAATCGACATTATTCTAGCCCTTCATCATGTGGTGGCTGGAATATTGACGACGATGAGATGGCTTTGGAAAAGGGAGTGTTCTGGGTCCAGTTAGCAATTGGGGCTGCTTCAGCATATTTCCTCCTTGGTGTTGTAGCCTCAGAGACATCTTTGGCAGCTGCGGAGTGTGGCGGCATCCTCTAGTCATTTAGGAAATTAAGAATCCATGGATGTTAAAAAAAAAATGAAATTTGTCCAAACTTTGTATTATTTATTTCTTTGTAAAATTTATTTAATTAGAATTGCACCGGAATATGTCAACTTACACACATATTACTATATTTTCATAAATACATATAACAATAAATTACTATACAAATTGTGTTGCTGTTCCACTGTATTCTAGTGAGGAGCTCCAGACACAAATACTTGTTTCCCTCTAAGAATTACACCACTGGACATATCTAATTATTGTTGTATTGCCAAAAGATTCTGAGCATGATCAGTATTTCGTGCATCATGTTCGACTATCCCTCTATGATAGTGCTGTCAATAGTAGATCATTTACTGTTTCTTCCTGTCATTAGCTGAATTTGTGATGATCAAGACTCATCATGTTTACTTTAAACCCATAAAACGATGGAGTCATAGAGTTGTACAACAGGGAAACAGACCCTTCAGTCCAACTTGTCCATGCAGACCAGATATCCTAAATTAATCTAGTTGCAATTGCCAATATTTGGCCCATATCCGTCTAAACCCTTCCTATTCATATACCCATCCAGATGTCTTTTAAACGTTGTTATTGAACCAGCCTCCACCACTTCCTCTGGCAGCTTGTTTCATACACACACCAACTTCTGTGTTAAAAAGTTGCCCCTTGGGTCTGTTTTAAATATTTCTTCCCTCATCTTAAACCTATGCCCTCTAGTTTTGGATTCTTACACCCCAGGGGAAAAAACTTTGCTATTCACCCTATCTATGTCCCTCATGATTATATAAACCTCTTTCAGATCACCCCTTAGCCTCTGACACTCTAGAGAAAGTAACCCCAGCCTATTCAGCCTCTCCCAACAGCACAAACCATCCAATCCTGGCAGCATCCTAGTAGATCTAGACCTATTGAACCATTTCAAGTTTCACAACATCCTTCCTATAACCGGAAGACCAGAATTGCATGAAGGTGACCTAATGCCTTCTTCACTGAACTATGATCTTACATGCCAAGGTCTCTTTGTTCAGCAACACACCCCAGGAGCTGACCATTATATGTATAAGTCCTGCCCTGATTTGCCTTTCCAAAATACGGCACCTCACATTTATCTAAATAAACTCCATCTGCCACTCCTCAGCCCATTAGCCCATCTGATCAAGATCCTGTTGTACTCTGAGGTAACTTTCTTCACATGTCCACTACATCATCCAAATGTGGCAAACTTACTGACTACACCTCCAATGTTTACATTTATCATATATACTCGTATATGGCTCAAGTTTTGAAGACTTATTTTAAGCTGAAATTAGGAAGCTGGCTTATATATGTGGTATTGAT
The DNA here is from genome assembly GCF_020745735.1 of Hemiscyllium ocellatum. NCBI lineage: Eukaryota > Metazoa > Chordata > Chondrichthyes > Orectolobiformes > Hemiscylliidae > Hemiscyllium > Hemiscyllium ocellatum. The sequence continues at coordinate 94,379,445 of NC_083403.1, forward strand.
TTTGAGGGGATGTAATTCATGCTTGGCATGAGTCAAAAGATGGACAGATCTCAATGTAAAATGATAAATAACAAAAGGAAAAAGAATTATGACTATTATTGAATATTTACCTACAAAATAACTGTCTCCATTTTGCCTGCTAAGGTAGAATGGTACTGTTGTACCGTATTCCAGTTACCAGTACCATAAAGTGCAAGTAGGTGTACACATATATACAGAAGTTAATAAGCATGCCAGCAGGTGGTCAGACCATCTACCAGGGGTATATGTACAACACACAATTCATGGCATAAAAACAGAGAAGCAATAAAGACAAAATAAGTTTGATGGTATTTTATTAAAAAGAGACTGCATGAAACTGTTAACAATAATATACGATAATCATTTTACATCAAAAAACTGATATTTGCAGCAAAATACTCTTCTCACCATATATAACAAACATTATGGGATAGCTGCTTAAAACAAAAGTTACTGGTACGTGCAAAAGTCCATTAGAATCCTTCAAATTCATTGTGCTCATCAGTTGCACAACTGAATAATTCATTCTAGTCGTCTGGGTCAAGCATATCATTATATGGATCACCTTCATTTGCACCCTCAAGGGGATCAACAATTGATTTGTCATTCCTTCCATCTGACCATAAATAATCATCCTCCATACTATCTAAAGCATTAGAAATTATACATTTTTGAAGGGTTTCATCTCCTTCTAGTACTCAACGATTCACTCATGTAAAGTTGCAAGTTATGGAACACGCATGTTGCCACTCTTTGTGAAGCTTTTGTCCCCTTCTTGCATTCAAGTGTCCCATTTCTTCCATACTAAGATCTTAAAAGGTTGATTGATGCTCACATCCAGTGGCTGCACCATGTTTGTAAAGCCTCCAGGAAGGATTGCAATGTCAATATTGTTAGTTGAAAATTCACTGAGAACAGTTCCCACTCTGTGTGATCTGAACATATTGCAAACCAGTAAACTTTGGTCCTTTCTGGGTCCACCTGGTTGCATATTCCAGACCTCCCTAGTCCAAGTTTTGTAACCACCTTCTTACATCCATCTTTTTACATGAACAAGGCCAACAGTGTCTTTTGGAAATTTCTGTTTTGGCAGAGTTTTCCACTTAAAAATCACCATAGGCTTTAATTTTGTTCCATCTGCGATACAATGAAGTACCACCATGAATCAACTCCTTTCATGGCCAGTAGTCTTAACCAAAACTGTTATTGCTACAATCTTGTCCACAGTTCTGTTCTCTGGCATATCAAAGTTCATTGGGGTTTTGTCTATAATGCCAATGCATGAGAGCCTATACCTGTTTTTCTTCCGACTTCTGATTACAAAGTCTTGGAAGCATATTAACTTGTCATTAAGTTCTGCTGGTAGATGTTGGGCAATCTTGGTTTTCTGTCTAAGTACTAATTCATATCTTTTCATATCTTTTCATAAATCTACTGCAACATCCAGCGCTGGCTTTGAAATCACTGAATCCATCTTTTTTTGCTTCATTTTTGGCGCGCATTCTCATACATTGTTGAGTTACTATGCTTCCGTTCTGATGACACTGAATTACCGAGTCAGCAATCTTTTCTTCTAGTAGTGGCCCGTTGTTCAGCTTTCCTTGGTTGGCATCCTTTTGTTTTGACATAGCCTTTAACTGTCTGGATTTTTTCCTTCAATCTTGAACAAGTTTTTCAGAAACACAGAACTCCCTTGCAGCTATGCTATTGTTGTTCTTCTCTGCAACTTCAATGACTTTTAGTTTAAACTTTGCTGTATATTTTTTTCTTCATGATGCCATTTTGTCAGAAAAATTTGGGGGAGTTTTACAATAAGTTCCGAGCACAACTGTGTGCGACACCTACTTCTAAGAAACTGAGGCAACAGTGGGAAGACAAGGTTGAGGGCTGCTATAAGGAACCATAGATTTGGCATGCACAGGTCAAATATATGTACATAACTATTACATAAATATATACTATATATATCAATATTCAATTTAATGATTTGAAAATCACGTTGTGCAAATATATGCTGGGGCATGTAATGTTATGGTGCAGGTATTGAATCAAAAATGTGTATTTGAATCAAAAATATGCTATTCATGCTCTTTCAGGCTGTATATATGGTCAGGAAGAGATCCCTGAAAAACTAGGGTCAACTTATACATGAGATATATGAAAATTACCAGATTTTTAAACCAAAAATAAGGGGTCTACTTATATACAAGGTCGACCTATATACAAGCATACTTGGTAAATCATTTATATAAATGACAAAAAGCAGTGGACCCAGCACTGAATTTTGTGGCACACTGCTGATCACAGGTCTCCAGTCTGAAAAGCAATCCTCCACCGCCACACTCTGTCTTCCACTTTTCACGTCTTCCACCTTAATGCCATACTGGCTATCAATAAGCTCAATCGAATTTCTTCATTCTTATTCAGATTTGGTAATCTGTCTAGTGTGCCTGATGTAAATATTTCATTCGGTTTTGTAGTTTTACTACTGTATATTTATTTACTAGCCACCTTTATAGTTAGGGTTATACACTTGTTAGTGGTTTGTGCCACATCATTTACAGTGGTTTGTGGTTGGTTTCCAGGGTGAATTGCTTGTTGAACATGATACCAAATAATACACTTGCAATAGACCTTCAGATCAAAATGCAACCGATTTGTTTGTTTGTTTCTACACCTTTCTAAGATGCATTGATTTCCAGGAATATCTTCCTCCTTGAGTTGTGTTGCAGTATGTGTTTCTATCAATAATAGTTTTTTGAGTGATTCAAACGTGTTTGGTGCTCCTACTGAACAAGTGGGATGTTTCTCCATAATCATCTTCTAACAATGATGCCTTGTCAGAAAGTCTGACATGTATGGACTAGGAATTTAAAAATTCCAAAACATCTGTAAGGGTGTTATTTGTCTTGAGGAATTTTCTGGGACAGAATGGATCCTAGGACTTCACAGTATCATAGACTCAGAGATTTTCAGCACGGAAACAAATCCTTCAGTCCAACTCGTCTATGCCGACCAGATATCCCAACCCAACCTAGTCCCACCTGCCAGCACCTGGCCCATATCCCTCCAAACCTTCCTATTCATATACCCATCCAGATGACTTTTAAATGTTGCAATTGTACTAGCCTCCACTACTTCCTCTGGTAGCTCATTCCATACACGTACCACCCTCTGCATGATCCAACCTCATTCAGCGGGTATTTCTTCCTGTTGAGCATGAGCCCATATTGACGGTCTTTAATGAGTGTATATTTCAATTATGTTCATCATTGCTTCTCCCCATTACTGCAATATCATTGACACTGCAGACATATCAAGGAATATTTCCTGTAAGTCTGTTCACACACTGCTGGAATAGATCCTGACTGACAGGTGGACGGAAAGCTCTTGACCCAAATAGTGTTCTAAAAGTAATGGTTCTGTGAAATAACTTTGCCAAGTGAACTAAACAGAATTGATATCTCAAATAGTTTTATTTAATGGACAAACTGAGAATCTGCAACTGCAGAGCAACTTTTTAATGCAACTTTTTTATGCAAGCATAGTACTGCTTGAAGTCTTCATGGCTACTGGTCATATGGCATATTCTGGTCCTTGGCTCATTGACATACACTGCTCTTAAAACAGTATTACAGCAGTGATCTTCCCTACAGCACCAGCTGCAAGAGAAACTGAGGGGAATAGGGTATACTACTCCTTGCTTTCATGAATTTCTCTAAGGGATTTGACACCATCAACAGGACTTTGGGGAAAATGGGCTGTTATCAATTTTACCTGTTTCTTCCTTGACAACAGGCTGTGCAATGTACAGTTTGATGATTCCACCTCTGACAAGGTGAAAAATGGAGTGAAACAAGGCTATGGCCAAGCATCTACACCATTTGGAATCTACTTCTCCACATTCCTGTTGTTTTGTTTTCACTGCAGATATGAAGGGAGTCTACTAGAACACAGACTCTGACAGCAAGCTCTATAATCTATTAAAACTGAAAAGAATACCACAAACATCACGTCCAGATGAGAGAACTATCCACTGATGATGCTGTGTTCATTGTTCACATTGAAACTCAGCTACAAACATTCACAAAAATGTTTCTCATACTTCAACTTGTTCTGACTATAAGCGTAAGGAAAACCATAGTCATGGAATAAGTTATTGCATCTCTGCATGAAATCACACATTCAATAATGTCCTCAGTGGTGAACAAATTCTCTATCCCGGGCCACCATGACAGAATGTTGGTGCCCTGATACAGAGTTTGCTACCCACTTAAGGAAATGGCTAGCATCTTTGACTGATCCTCGAAACATACATGAAATAACATTAAGGTCATGTTAAGAACCAAGCTAATAGTACATAAGCCTTGTGGGTCCCAGCAGCTTGCTGTCTGTCTGTGGATGACTTGAAGCTACCAAAAAAACGCGTTCGGCGATATCCAATTTCGCTGACTGCAGCACATCATGGATGCATCTTGGTGGATTAAATTCAGGAATCTCTCAGTTCTCTCAAAGGTAGAGCTCCCAAGTTCATTAGCACTCATCAATTAGGGACAAATTTGCTGGTTCGAGCACATCTGCAGAATGGGAGACAGACACATACTGAAGGAAGTTTTCTATGGTGCAGGAGCTTGAGCAAGATGGCCAGGACAATGCCCAAAGCACCACTTTCAAGATGCTTGCAAATGTGATATAGTCCGTGGACATTAATTATCCCAGTTGTGAGTGAATAGTTGACTACAGAGTAGAATTACACCATCTCCAGTAGACTGGCACATACCATCATGATGACCAGGCGACTGTGTCTTCACAACAGATGCTAATACTAGAGCAGTGCCTCACAATATATTATGTGTGCTACTTTTGGCAGAACCTGTCTCTCCAGGATTTGTGTCTTTAATCATCAGCAAAAATGCACTATGTAGTGTTATCCTAACTGAAGTGAACTGTTTGCTGTGAGGCCATCATTTTTTTTTGTGGAAGGATGATGCCATGTAGTAATAATAAAGCATTTTGTATGGGCTTATTGTTTTATATCAAATATAGCACCCATCTCTGGACTACACTGGAATTTTCAGGCTAGATTCTATATTTAAGCCTTTGGAGTCAGCCGTGTACCTATGATTTTTGGGTCAGACAAACCACAACTAAACTCTGACACAATTTGGATTGAAGATGTTTCTATTCTATTTTACCTGTAATGAATTATTCAAATGATCCTTGGCCTCATGTTATTTTTCAACTGATTGTGTGTTTAGACACATTTTTGATTATCGTACAGGAGGAACTATCTATAAAACTTCACAGAAACAAGCACACTGAGCAATATGGGAATTTTTGGATAAGATACAAACAAGGATAATATAGACAAACATGGAATAATAATCATGTCAATCAATTGTTGTTTGAAGATTGGAATAGATCTGTATATGGCATCATAACAATTAAGTCATTTTGTTTGCAATATTGGCATTTATTTTTGGCCCGCAGCAATTAATCTTTTCAATTTGTTCTATTGATTAAAAGATACCATATCAGACAGTTTAGCAATCAAGACAAAGTAAAGCAACTGTTTAACAGCATGTCACATAGAAGTACATAGAAGAGGAAATATGGCAAATTGCTAGCTTTTATGTGAGAGAATGAAAACAAGCTCTCACATTTGTCATTTGTGGTATGTAGCTATTTTCCACTATTTTATCGACTGTTCCAACTTACTGATGCATAAATTTGCATGCTTTATGAACCTATTAATGTTATATTTTAAAAGTTGACTCATAGATGAAACATTTCAGGAGAATTTATTGTGGATTTATTCACCATCTTTCGGCTTCAGTTGTTCCAATAATAGGCACAATAGGCACCAGTAAAACTTGACCTAAATTTAAGGAATGAGCTGAAAATGTGTTGCTGGAAAAGCGCAGCAGGTCAGGCAGCATCCAAGGAACAGGAAATTCGACATTTCGGGCATAACGCCTTCATCAGGAATGAGGAAAGTGTGTCCAGCAGGCTAAGATAAAAGGTGGGGAGGAGGGACTTGGGGGAGGGGCGATGGAGATGTGATAGGTGAAAGGAGGTCAAGGTGAGGGTGATAGGCCGGAGTAGGGTGGGGGCGGAGAGGTCAGGAAGAAGATTGCAGGTTAGGAAGGCGGTGCTGAGTTCGAGGAATTCGACTGAGACAAGGTGGGGGGAGGGGAAATGAGGAAACTGGAGAAATCTGAGTTCATCTCTTGTGGTTGGCGGGTTCCCAGGCGGAAGATGAGGTGCTATTCTTCCAACCATCATGTTGTTATGGTCTGGCGATGGACACGACGGTTGGAGGAAGAGCGCCTCATCTTCCGCCTGGGAACCCTCCAACCACAAGGGATGAACTCAGATTTCTCCAGTTTCCTCATTTCCCCTCCCCCCACCTTGTCTCAGTCGAATCCCTCGAACTCAGCACCTCCTTCCTAACCTGCAATCTTCTTCCTGACCTCTCCGCCCCCACCCCCACTCCGGCCTATCACCCTCACCTTTACCTCCTTCCACCTATCACATCTCCATTGTCCCTCCCCCAAGTCCCTCCTCCCAACCTTTTATCTTAGCCTGCTGGACACACTTTCCTCATTCCTGATGAAGGGCTTATGCCCAAAACGTCGAATTTCCTGTTCCTTGGATGCTGTCTGACCTGCTGCGCTTTTCCAGCAACACATTTTCAACTCTGATCTCCAGCATCTGCAGACCTCACTTTCTCCTCTAAATTTAAGGAATGCCCATTTCTCACTTTCTTTTTGAAATGAGCTCTACGCGATGTCCACAAATCTACACATTTTTGTCACATTCTACACAAGGGTTATGGAAAAGTAAGAGAACAAAATAAATGGAGGTAAAGGTTTGATCTATCCAAGCCTAATTAATTCATGTTCCTTGATGGATGATTTCTTTTCACTTCAAAGGTCAATGAATTTGAACGGAAATCCAAATGTTAAGTAGGTACAGGATAAGAGTAGGCATGATGGATGTGCTTGACATGACAAATGAACTATACAGTATTAAAATTTAACACTTTTTCAACAAAGAATACTGGCAACATATTTTATCTGACTGCAGCATTCAAAACAATCAGCAATTCTGCTATAATCATAGACTACCATTTCATGCTTGCTGCAAGATTTCACTGACATCGTTCTAACCCTCAGGGACCTTGTTAGATAAATCATTAAAATCATCCCTATATTTGTGCTAAATTGTGCTGATGATTTGAGAATTGATCTTGGAATCCCTGCTACAGCTCAGACAGAAATCAGAATCTCTTCAGAATCTGTGACAGGTTTCAGGGACTGAAGGTGCCATGAATTTAACCTTGCCTTTAACTGAAAAGGTCACAAACATTGAAGATATCACTGGGATGGAGTCTCATATTCTTGCATTCTGCTAGTCAAATTGAAAGCAGAATGCCCAAATGACCAGCAAATCTAAAAGTGGTTTATCTGGTGACCCAGGTTTATTTTCTGAGAATAAGGGTTCAAATCTTAATGCAGCTAGTGGAATTTAAATTTAATAAGATTTTTCTTTTAAAATCCGTAGCTCACAAAACAATTGCTATTGGGGAAAGAAATCTGCCATCCTTTCATGCTTTGAGCCTGCGTGTAATTCCAGACACACAGCAATATGATTGACTCTTTAATGCAATCAAGGGCATTTAGGGAAGGGCATTACATCCCATAAAGATAAAACCATACACAACAGGAAGAAAAATATCATTCTGTCCTGACACAAGGTCCTGAAATAAAAAGTTTATCTATCTTTTCTGTTCTGAAAAGTTGAAAAAGATTATGCCTGTTTGCAGCATTTCCCATGTTTAATTGCATTTTCTGGATTTTTTTTGTCATAATCAGCACTCAAAGAATTCTGGAGAAAATAATCTCACAGATGCCATACATACCTAGGGGAAATAATATGAACAGACAGTGTTTCTAATTTTCCTTTTTTAGCTCATTATTCCCTGAAAGAAGGTCTGGACCTTACTAAATACGCAATTGAACGCATGGAAAATTTGGACCATTAATCCACTCTTCTTTCATAATGTTGTGCTGTGAAATGTAAATGCACAAATGTCTTATTTTAAGATTGTTGATGCTTGTGATGCAATCAGCGAAGTCATTAATGTTGACAAATATCAGTTAATTTAATGATAGAATCTGGAACAAATGACAGAACCTTAAAATTCATGCAACTCCCTAAAGTGCTAATATCAGGAACCATTTCTTCAAACCACAGTGGAATGGAAATCTGAGACTTCTTCTCACCAGAAACCTGTTCAGCCTAATAACCGAGACTGAGTTTTGTTAGACAAGTCTAATTAAGGTTACAAGAAGGAGCTAAGATACAGATCTGTGTTGGCCAAATTCAGCAGTAGAACATTTTATTGGCTGAATTGCCTCCTTCTTTTCCTATACCCTACATCAAGCTTTCATTCTAGCCCTTAATGTCTTACCACTATCCTGACCTCTGTTCAGATTGCGGACCCCTGCAAAACTATCCAAACAATGGGTCAGGGTTTTAGCTTACTGCACAGCATTCTCGACCACTGAATGATAATCCAGATTTAACCAGGATTGGGTTGTTTTACATGGCAAAACTGACTACACTCATACCTCAGATGGATTCTAGACAAATCGATATCATAAATTACAGAAGTACCTGTAAAAGAGAAAGTGGAGAATGGAAGACAGACAACATTGAAAGGAACATAATTATGTGGACAGAGAGAGATAGCTGTGAGACAGAAACTGAAGAGTAGCAGTAGATGCTAGGAAAGTCCTGGATGATTGGAAGATCGCTGTTGTAACCCTCTTGTTCAAGAAAGGATCAAGGCAAAAGATGGAAAATTATAGGCCAATTAGCCTAACCTCGGTTGTTGGTAAAATTCTAGAATCCATCATTAAGGATGAGGTTTCTAAATTCTTGGAAGAGCAGAGTCTGATTAGAACAAGGGTAAAAAATGAGGTCTGCAGATGCTGGAGATCACAGTTGAAAATGTGTTGCTGGTTAAAGCACAGCAGGTTAGGCAGCATCCAAGGAACAGGAAATTCGACGTTTCGGGCATAAGCCTTCCTGATGAAGGGCTTATGCCCGAAACGTCGAATTTCCTGTTCCTTGGATGCTGCCTAACCTGCTGTGCTTTAACCAGCAACACATTTTCAACTCTGATTAGAACAAGTCAACATGGATTTAGTAAAGGGAGGTCATGTCTGACAAACCTGTTGGAATTCTTTGAAGAGGTGACAAGTAGGTTAGACCAGGGAAACCCAGTGGATGTGGTCTATCTAGATTTCCAAAAGGCCTTTGATAAGGTGCCACACGGGAGGCTGCTGAGCAAGGTGAGGGCCCATGCTGTTCGACGTGAGCTACTGGTATGGATTGAGGATTGACTGTCTGACAGAAGGCAGAGAGTTGCGATAAAAGGTTCTTTTTCGGAATGGCTGCCGGTGACAAGCGGTGTCCCGCAGGGTTCAGTGTTGGGGCCGCAGCTTTTCACATTATATACAAATGATCTGGATGAAGGGACTGGAGGCATTCTAGCGAAGTTTGCTGATGATACAAAGTTAGGTGGACAAGCAGGTAATACTGAGGAAGTGGGGAGGCTACAGAAGGATCTAGACAGTTTGGGAGAGTGGTCCAGGAAATGGCTGATGGAATTCAACGTGAGCAAATGCGAGGTCTTGCATTTTCTAAACGGTGAGAAAATTTGTAAAGCCAAAGTACAAAGGGATCTGGGAGAGCTACTCGAGGATTCTCTAAAGGTAAACATCCAGGTTGAGTCTGTGATTAAGAAAGCGAATGCAATGTTGTCATTTATCTCAAGAGGGTTGGAATATAAAAGCACCGTTGTGCTACTGAGAATTTATAAAGCTCTGGTTAGGCCCCATTTGGAGTACTGTGTCCAGTTTTGGTCCTCACACCTCAGGAAGGACATACTGGCACTGGAATGTGTCCAGCGGAGATTCACACGGATGATCCCTGGAATGGTTGGTCTAACATACGAGGAACGGCTGAAGGTCCTGGGATTGTATTCATTGGAGTTTAGAAGATTGAGGGGAGACTTAATAGAAACTTACAAGATAATACATGGCTTGGAAAGGGTGGACGCTAGGAAATTGTTTCCGTTAGACGAGGAGACTAGGACCCGTGGACACAGCCTTAGAATTAGAGGGGGTCAATTCAGAACAGAAATGCGGAGACATTTCTTCAGCCAGAGAGTGGTGGTCCTGTGGAATTCATTGCCGCAGAGTGCAGTGGAGGCCGGGACGCTAAATGTCTTCAAAGCAGAGATTGATAGATTCTTGATGTCATTAGGAATTAAGGGCTACATGGAGAATGCTGGTAAGTGGAGTTGAAATGCCCATCAGCCATGATTGAATGGCAGAGTGGACTCAATGGGCCGAATGGCCTTACTTTCACTCCTATGTCTTATGGTCTTATGGTCTTATTTCAGGAATGATGTTTGCATTGTATTCATGGAGACAGGACAAATTAAATTAGAGCACCAGATTAGGAAAACAGCTGCTAGTGAGGAAGAAATCAGGAGGAAATAGGTAGCTCAACAGAGTGGGCAGATCATGCTAAACATAGTTCAATTCATGGACATAGAAAGCAATAGTATCCTTGAGAAAAAGCGCACTGAAAAGCACATGTTTACTGCAAGGATTTAACAGAGTGGGGAGATATGGAGATGTCTATGGTGCGGCTGAAAATAAGGACAAGTGAATTCTAGGAGTTAAATATGAACACTATTTCTAAATTTTGTATTCATTAAGATATTAATTTAGTTACCCTTGAAGAATTGCAGCAGCTATAGGAATCCCAGTACAGAAAGGATGTGTAACTGAGGAACACATATCAGATCAATACTTGAAAATGTTATCTCAAACAAATTATCTATTTATGGAGAGGATTTTTCAATTGTACAGAAACAATTAAAGAGGTTGTTTTCTTTCAAAGAGCTAAAAGTGATGAAATGTTTCAGAAAATATAAAGGGAAATATTTTTACCGAGTAGTCAAACTGGAAAGGAAGATATTAAACCCCCAGACCTTTCTGAGTGCTGGCGTGGTGATCCTGGGAGAAGGTAAATGGTGGAATCTTGGAAGATAGGGTGGTCAATCCCATTAGTTCCAGGGACATTGGGATTGGGTGTGGTGGTGAAGATATGGAAAGGTGGCATAGGAAGGTCAAAGACTTCAGGATGTTGGGGAGAGAATTGAAAATCTGTATGTATAAAACAGAATCATGGATGTGGATTGGAGGCCTAACTGAGGATGTGAGGTACTGCGGACTGTTGGTGTGACAACTAATGCAGTGGAATGTGGGGACCTTTTGCAGATAGAGATGGTGATCAGAAAGCTGGGGATAGTGGATCTCATTATGACATTAGCCACAATCAAAATCCAGCAGGTAAGTGCAAAACATATTCATTACTTGGATCCAGCATTCCTTGCCTGGATTTAGAGTTATTCAGGAAATCGACAATGCACAATTAAAATTCAAAGTGTTGACTAATAATGTCGTGTGTTGGAGCAGTTTGATCCTCTGGATTCTCCACTATTGTCTCACTCCTCCACTATGAAATCTGAAGAGGCGGGGGGGGGGGGGGGAGGTGGAGAAGAGAGAGTGCAAATTAAAATTTTAAATGCTTTAAACTCTCTCACCAAATAATGCTCATTTTGGATAGATATCAATCCCCCAATTATGTTTCATGAAACAAAATGGGTGAAATATAGAATGTGGAGCAGGAATAGGTCATTCATAGAATCCTTACAGTGTGGAAACAGGTCCTTCAGCCAAACAACTCCGCACCAACCTTCCAAAGAGTATCCCATCCAAACCTATTCTCCATTACTCTACATTTACCCCTGACTAATGCACCTAACCTACATATCCCTGAACACTATGGGCAATTTACCATGGCCAATTCACCTAACCTGCACATCTTTGGATTGTGAACCAATGGAGGAAACCAGACTACCCAGAAGCAACCCATACAGACACAGGGGGAATGTGCTAACTCCACACAGACAATTGCCCGAGGCTGGAATTGAACTCACGTCCCTAGTATTGTGCGGCAGCAGTGTTAACTGCTGAGCCACCATGCCACCCCTTCAAGACTGCTCCACCATTCAATATGATCATGGCTGATCATCCAACTCTGTTCCTGTTTTTTAACCCTTATGCTTTAATCCTGTTAGTGCTATGAACTATATCCAATTCCTCCTTGATTTCCGGTTTCCTCCGAATGCTCCAGTTTCCTCCCACAGTCCAAAAACGTGCAGGCTCTTCGGAGGGTCGGTATGGACTTGTTGGGCCAAAAGGCCTGTTTCCACACTGTAAGCAATCTAATCAAAAGAAAATTTTAAAATAGTTGCAGGAGTCGGCTATTTATCCCTCAACTCTTTCCAGCTATTCAACGATGTTGTGGTTGATCTGCCCAAGTAGAGGGTGTTTGATAGTTTGTAGAAAACATTAGGGATTGCTTCTTAGTGCAAAATGTTGCACAACCTACTCAGGAATGGGCTATTTGAGATCTAGTAATGTGTAGTGAGGACTAATGAAAGATCTCATAGTTAAGGATCCTCTTGTGGGGGGAGGGGAGTTGGTAGTGATCTCAACATTGTAGAATTCCAAGTTCAGTTTGAGGGAGAATAACTCGAGTTTTAAATCAGTATCTTCAACACAAATGAGGGCAATTACAGAGGCATGAAGGAAGGATTGTCTAAAGCAGGCTGGGAAAATAGACAAAGTGGAAAGTCAGTGGCAGATATTTAAGCAGATATTTCATAATGCTCATCAAAAATTTATTCCAGTTAAAAGGAAAGACTCAGTGAGAAAGATAAACCACCTGTGATTAACGAAAGATGTTAAACAGAGTACCCAATCAAAAATATAAGTCATACAAAACAATGTAAACTAGTGGTCAGCCAGAGGATTGGATATGTTTTAGGAACTAGCAGATGTCTGAAAAACTACAAAGAGGGATAAAATTGGTTCTGAAAATAACCTGGCAAGAAATATAAAAACAGAGAGAACATCTATGGGCATATAAAAAGAGTATTTAATGTAAGTGTGGGACCCTTGGCGGATGCAACTGCGATATTGATAATGGGGAATTGGATGTCAAGCAAAAAATTATTACACAAAATTAGGGCTTATTGATTGGGTTGGAGGGAGTGGGAGGTAGTTTCTCATTTATTGTTAGCAAAGAATTCCTTAATAGATGAAGAACAGAGAATAGGAACAAACTGGATATTTTCAGGCTAGTAGGGTGTAACTAGTTCCTTGGATTCCTGATGAAGGGCTTATGCCCGAAACGTCGAATTTCCTATTCCTTGGATTCCTGATGAAGGGCTTATGCCCGAAACGTCGAATTTCCTATTCCTTGGATGCTGCCTGACCTGTTGTGCTTTAACCAGCAACACATGTTCAACTGTAACTAGTTGATACTACAATGATCAGTACTCGAGCCAGCTATTTACAATCCATGACAATGAAATTCAATGGCATGCATGTACTTATCCAGGTCTGCTGCTGATTCAAAGTGAAGTAGGAAGGTAAAAGCTGAGGAGAAATTAAAGAGAGACACTGTGGGATCCGGACAGCTTGAACATGACAGATGTAAGTTTATGAAGAGATCATATGAAGTATTCTATTTTGGTTGCAAAAACAGAAAGCAGAACATATTTTGAATGGCTTGAAGCTAGGAAATAGTAATGTTCAAAGGAATAGTGATGTCACAACACATGGTTCATATAAACACACACATCCAGCAAGCAGTTAGGAAATTAAATGGCATTACTATGAGATTGGTGTATAATAGAACATAAGCATTCTTTCTGTTATAAAGGGTATTGTTAGGGCTACACATGAAGTCAGAGACACCATTTTGGTCCCTTTTCTAGGGGAATATATACACATGTTAAAGTTCATTAGCATAAATCCTGAAGAGAAAGGTTTGTCTTAAAGCAGGTAAAGTCAAAAATCACATGACACCAGATTATAGTCCAACAGGTTTATTTGAAACTGCAAGCTTTTGGAGCCCCAGTTCCTTCTTCAGGCAGTGAGTGCTTACCAGCTACCTGAAGGAGCGAGGGCTCAGAAAGCTTGCGGTTTCAAATAAACCTGTTGGATTATAACCTGGTATCATGTGATTTTTGACTTTGCCCACCCCAGTCCAACACCTGCACTTCTACATTAAAGCAGGTAGATTGAGTAGACTGGCCATATTTTCCATTTTTTAAAAAAATAAAATGTTATCCCAGTGAAACATATAACATTTTTTGAAATCTTGAAAGATTTGGGAGAAAGTTTCCCCAGGTTGTGGACTTTAGAATTCATTGCCACTGTCTCAGATTTCACGCAGAGGCATTGAGGATGGAAGTGAAGAGAAAGTCCTGTTAGGGCTGCCTTTGGCTGAAAGTGGTTCTCAGTTGGCTGAGGAAGTTTGTAGCTGAAACAGCAGCTTGCACAGTCATTACATATCTTCATAGCAGGAGTATATCCAAGGTAATTAGACATGCAGGATTTTGTGAATTTTATACTGTGGGTTCTTTTACACACTAACATATGCAGATGCTTGTGTAGAGAGCCATGGTAGAGCTACCTATAGTAACAAACAGTGTGGCATAGCAAAGTGTGGCCATGTATTGTATTCTGGAGCATACAACACAATGTAGTTATCTACCAAACAGCCAAATGGAGATTTGAATATATAACCATTATGGGATATAACTGTGTTACTGTTAGAGTTCAAACTAAAGTAGTTTGACAAGGCATCCTCTTATCAACACATGAGTGCTGTTGGAATCAGGTTGAAGAGGCCACATTGCAACTTGCCAAGGATAAGGGTGGCACAGTGGCTCAGTGATTAGCACTGCTGCCTCACAGTGCCAGGGACCCAGGTTTAATTCCAGCCTCGGTTGACTGTCTGTGTGGAGTTTGCACATTCTCCCCATGTCTGCGTGGGTTTCCTCTGGGTGCTCTGCTTTCCTCCCACAATCCAAAAAGATGTGAAGGTTAGGTGAATAGGCCATGCTAAATTGCCCATAGTGTTCAGGGATGTGCAGGTTAGGTGCATTAGTCAGGAGTAAGCATAGATAAATGAGGAGTGGGATACTCTTTGGAGGGTCAGTGTGGATTTGTTGGTCCGAAAGGCTTGTTTCCATACTGTAGGGATTCTAAGATTATTCATAAGGGATTCCAGGAAACATCATGAGATCAACAGTTGGCTGAAAACCTGTATCAGTCACATGATTACAACTTGACTGGATGTGTACGAAATCAATTATTCATGTGATTGGTTTGTTAACAGCCAAAGGCAGACAAAAAGCAAATGTATACAAATGTATATTTCTTTTCTTCAATGGAGAAGTCCCAGGAGTGCCCAGAGGCTTTCTCCCCACTGCTGTAAAACAATAAACTCTTTGATGTTGGAAGTCAGTCTCAGTGTTGAGCTATTCATTTAGTCATTTCATTACTACTTGAATAATCTTTTGTGAATCTTTGGAATTTTCAATGTCAAATAGCTGAGTATGCCCAACTGTTGAGTATATTCAAGGTAGAGATTGATACATTTTTGGATAGTAATTAAATTTAAGAAAGACTTGGGGGGGGGGGGCACAATGGCCTCGTGATATTATGATACTGTTAATCCAGACCCTTCCACCGACACTCTCATTCGTTTGGCCGAACTGGTCCTCACCCTTAACAATCTCTCCTTCGAATCCTCCACTTCCTCCAGACCAAAGGGGTAGCCATGCGCACGCATATGGGCCCCAGCTATGCCTGTCTCTTTGTTAGCTCCGTAGAACAGTTGATCTTTCGTAATTACACCGGCACCACTCCCCACCTCTTCCTCCGCTGCATTGATGACTGCATTGGCACCACCTCGTGCTCTCACGAGGAGGTTGAGCAATTCATCAACTTCACCAACACATTCCACCCTGACCTTAAATTTACCTTGACCATCTCTGACACCTCCCTCCCCTTCCTGGACCTCTCCATCTCCATTAATGACAACCGACTTGACACCCTCTCCTCCCTGACCCATCACCTTCATCCCCTCCCCCATTCACCCATTGTACTCTATACTACTTTCTCCCCACCCCCACCCTCCTCTAGCTTATCTCTCCACGCTTCAGGCTCACTGCCTTTATTCCCGATGAAGGGCTTTTGCCCGAAACGTCGATTTCGCTGCACCTTGGATGCTGCCTGAACTGCTGTGCTCTTCCAGCACCACTAATCCAGATTCTGGTTTCCAGCATCCGCAGTCATTGTTTTTACCATGTTAATCCAGACATCCAGGTAATGTTCTGGGGACCCAGTTTCAAATCCTGCCATGGCAAATGGTAGGATTTGAATTCAATAAAAATCTGGAATGAGGAGTGTAATGGTGACCATGAATTGTCGGAAAAACACATCTGGAAGGAAACAGCCATCCTTCACCTGATCTGCACTACATGTGACTCCAATCCAACAGACTCTTAACTGCAGTCTGGGATAAGCAGTAAATGCTAGCACAGCCAGTGATGCCTTCAACCCATGAATAAATAAAAAAAGGATCAGTCAGATGGAATGATGTAAGTTATCAGCTATAATGTAATTGAAATTGCTGAACAGGGTTAAAAGATCAAACGGTCCTCTTTAGCTCCTATTTCTTAAGTTTGTAGCAAGTAACTTGTTGCACTTTTTTTGAGTTTGTGCACAGCCTCACTATTAGCATGTGGGAGCAGCAACGCTGTTCGAAGAGCCGTCTTTTCAATGAGCTGTTGAACTGAGGCCCTGTCTGATCTCAGTTAGACATAAGCGATCCCATGGCACTCCTTCAAAAAAAATGTGTGGTTCTCTCTGGTCAATCAACTGCGAAAGCAGATTTATTTTGTTGCTGTTTGTGGGATTACACTTTTCACAAAATTGACTGCCATGTGTTCTGTATCACAAGTAAAACTCTTCAAAAGTACTTCATTTGTTTCAATGCATGTCTTGAGGTTGTGGGAGTGATAAGTAAATGCAAGTGTTGATTTTTCTCTTTTGTAAATTTTTTTTACAAAAGTCTATGATATACGATGTATCCCGTAACTGGCCCAAAATTTGTAACCTTTGGCATCAAAGATAAAACTATTCCTAATTGATGTGCCTGGAATTTCAGTAAAATCTGCGCCTGACAAAACAATAAATATATTAACCTGACTTCAAAATAACTTTCCTATTTATACACTGTTAAAAAAACATTCAAAATTTCTTTCCCACTCCTTTGTATATGTTTCGTTCTGGACAATGACAACATAAAAATATAAAACTATAAGTTCTCTTGGCCGTTTTTCTAGGATCTTAGTCATTGGACTCAAATAAGGTTAAAGATGGATAAGGACATTTTAGAGTTGAACCTCTGACACATTTGCTACTTATGAGTGTTCATGTCAACGTCACCTCCTTGCAAAATTACCAGTGGATTATATCTTGATAATTCTGAAATGTGGCTCAAAATAATGGCCCAGTTTTTCCTGGGGTTGGTCAACTTACAGCTTGCCTCAGTAGATAGTGTTTTTCTCTTACCTTGCTGCTCATAAAATGCTTGCACTGTAAATTGTATAAAGGAGTAACACAGGATGTAGGAACTCTGTGAGCAAATGGACTAGCAGTCTATCTCCACAGTGAAATCTCAGGA
Source organism: Hemiscyllium ocellatum (assembly GCF_020745735.1). Classification (NCBI taxonomy): domain Eukaryota; kingdom Metazoa; phylum Chordata; class Chondrichthyes; order Orectolobiformes; family Hemiscylliidae; genus Hemiscyllium; species Hemiscyllium ocellatum. Next base: position 94,397,163 of record NC_083403.1, read on the forward strand.
GTTAGAAAAAGAAAGGAGGAGGAACAGAGGGAAAAAAAGGACAAATTCAGTACAGAAAGAGAAAAAGAACGAGGGAGGGCAATATTAGATAAAGAGAAAGAGGGAAGAAATTAGACAGAAAGGAAAGATGAGTAAAAGAATAAATTAAAAACTGAAGCTGAAATATTTTTTAAAGTATTTGAACAATTTACAACGTGTTAGAATGAGATGCAATAGATGCTCTGTATGTTTCCATTTTTATCTTTCGTATCACGGATCATGGTTTCTTTTTAACTCAACCATAACTTTCGTGAGATTGAAAGCTATAGAAAATCATTTTGTAAAGGCCTTTTCTATCTGGGAGAAATACTAAGTGCACTGCTTCTAACCATCCTATTTAAGATTGACCATCCTTTGAGTGAAAACAAAATGGAAACTTCTAAATGGGCAACTGTCAGTTTAATAGGAGAAAGTGAGAACTGCAGATGTTGGAACTATCAGTTTAATGTGTGAAATTTTTTACACTTTTCTGACTGAGTATTATGCCTTTGATCCTACTTCTCAACTGGCCCATTTTGAATTGGAGAGATTCAGTGGCATAAACGTTTCATTCCTAGATGTTTGAGTAACAACGGTAGCTTTCCATGTTAAATCTAATTTCACAGTACAAGTGCAGTGACTTCATGAAACACAGGGTGAGTAAGGAGGGCAATTTGCCATTTTAACAAAGCCAAATGCAGACAGGACTACTCCAGCTTGTGGTAAACCATATGTCATTGCTTGTTACTTTCCCTGCAAGTTCAAGGACAGTGGCTGCAAATTGTTGAAGGTAGGAAATGGGGTCGAGTTTCTCATTTACAGTCATCCAGAAACTTCTCAGAAGAATGGGCAGAAATTCTTGATACATATGCAAACTAAGCTGCCATTAATCCTGTCCTCAACTACAGTGCCCCTGAACTGAGAGGAGATCCCATTGCCACATTTTCCTATTCCTTTTTTCCTATTGGAATTCTAATGTTGTACTTTGGTAGAACAGGGAAAAGAAGAAATAATTAGCACAGTTCATGTTATCAAATGATTGTTTCTAAAATGCCCACTGTTCTCAAGACTTACAACTGAGAATAAAAGTGATTTGAGTGTCTTCTTGCATTTATCATGTTTAAAAAAAAATTGAACTGCAAGCATTGGGGAAATGATTAAGGATTTAATTTGGATGAACTAAATCAACATGTAAAGGGAATTAGTGGAAAATTAGGGACAGTGTAAGTTCAACTGTTTGTTAAATCAATTCCCTCACTAGGAAAATTAGCTGACAAAATTTCACAACGAGTCATCAGTATATTTAAACCAAACATTCTTCACATCACAGCGAAACAAAAAAAAAGTACAATAGAGGAGATCAAAGATCTATGCAGCTGATTTTACTTATAATGGAGTATGTGCCTCTGTATAAAACTTCTAAAAAATAGACTCTAATTAATGAAACTCATCTCATCTCGTTCAAGTTTGTTTTGAAATTCAGTCTTGGAAGTGTTGATTTTTCATGACCATAGGAATGGGGTCAAAAATTGACAAACTTTGCCTTGTTTTTACATAGCAAGCATAAATATCCTGTATTAAAATGAGCCCAGTCAATCGTCCTATATGTGGCACAGGATTGCGTTGCGTCATGACTCTACGAGCATGTTTCAGACATAAGTGTCATATTTGACAGCTCCTTGTATTTTAATCAGATCAAATTGGTTTTGTAACGTTTCTGGAAGCCCGCCTTGTTTCAGAGTTCAGAAATTAAGGAGACAAGAACATTACGATAATTAAGGGTTAAATGTTTTCACGACTGAAAATACAATTGTTGAATGCTGTATTATGGGTTGATTGGTCCAATGGATCATTGGACCTCATCTTGCAAAGTTAAATTGACCAACGTTGTCTTTAGTTAAAAATCACACAACACCAGGTTATGGTCCAACAGGTTTAATTGGAGGCACACTAGCTTTCAGAGCGCCACTCCTTCATCAGGTGATTGATCACCAGATGAAGGAGCGGCACTCCGAAAGCTAGTGTGCTTCCAATTAAACTTGTTGGACTATAACCTGGTGTTGTGCGATTTTTAATTTTGTACACCCCAGTCCAACACCAGCATCTCCAAATCATGAGCATTGTCTTTAGAATGTGCTGAGTTATTTTTCCATTTGAAACAATGCTGTAATGCATTCATAACCAACCTAAGATGTGCATTGGAAGGCTCCTATCACAACTTGGTGAGAATAAATGTTGAGTTCCCTAACTTCAAAACAAATACTGTTGAAGCTTGGAAAATAAATCCTAATATTTGCTAAATTATTTTAGTTGACAGACCATTTGCTTTGAAATAGTAAATTAATCACCACCTGATTTTTACTTTTAATAGTCTCCTTTGTCTGGAATTGAGCAGGCTTGGCAGCTGACCCTATTATGAATGCGCATTTGAGTTTCAAAAGCATTAATGCATTTAATTCCACAAGAAGTTGTGCATACAATTTGATAGTTTAACGTGGTTTGTAATTGATTATCTCTCTTTGATATGGTTTCTGAATGGATGAATGTTTGTTTTCATCACTGAATGACCATTTAAGAGGATTTATATATTTTTCTAATGGATATTGAAACTTTTATTCTGTGTAATATGAATGGCAATGTGTTTGATTGACATTTCTCACAGGTTGTTGGAGGTTTAATTTTAGAAGTCCATCTCAGTGGTCTTAGCTCCACATACATAGAAACACTAAGTGAGTAGATATGGAGGATACGTGTGGATGTGAAAGAGGCATGAAGATTATGAAATAGAATGAAACAGGTGGAGTACACAAAGGGAGATGAGGAGTCAGTGGATCATGAGTATATGAGGATTTATTGTGGTGAGCTAGTCTGATGTCTCACCAGCCCAAGACAGGTCTTCCAAACAGCTTCACCTGTTTGATGCATTGCTCTGATGCTGCAATAAGTATGGACAGAAGTGATATGCTTGGGTTTCAAATGCCTACTCATATTTTCCAAGCCCATCACAAAAATCAAGCCAATTAAAACATTTGATATTAGATTTGATAAGAAGTGCTCAGAAACTTTCTTCAATTAACCAATATATTTCAGGAACTAATCAATACACTCTGCATTTGGGAAGGGAAAATCTGGGCAATGTATAATCAAATTGTGTGCTGATAGGTGGAAGATTAGAACTTAGTATGACCTCATATATGAAGGTTAGAAAATCTAAATGACTTGTGAATTTGTATAATAGCTAGAAATAACTATGTAGTTAAATATATTATTTCCTCAGTGCTTTAGAGTTGAATACATCAAGGTATAATTTAGCTGACTGTAGTGTTCTTCAGAAAGTGCTCAATGTCTAACTCATAGTTGTTAATTTTGTGCCGTCAAACCACCAGAAACAAATGGTTACTTGGTTAGAATAAAGGGTTCCATGAATCCAAAATGAACAGTTACATGCTTACTTTAACCAAGCGACTATTTGGTTATGATAGGAAAATGTTCATTTCTGGGAGATTATTTCACAACAACTTTTATTAGATCTTAGTGGGTCATCAAGAGCAGTTGGCATGGCTAGCCACGTGCGAATATCTGGAATCTCTCTTCACTTGTTTGCAGGCAGAGATTAAATGCAAATTTTGCTGATGGTTGCATCTCCAGCTCAAGGGATTTGGGATATATATTGCTCAGAGACGTTATGTGCATTTTTAAAGACTTCCTGAATGCAATAAAAGACTTAAATTGTGAACAATATTTGGTGCTGACATTGTGACTTTGCTAGATAGGTGATAAGGTTGACGGCCTGTTTTACATCTCTTCCTCATTAAGTTTAATGCCAATACAATTAATAGAGAAGAAAAGCAGGATGTATCATCTATAAGATGCACTTCAGCAACTCACCAAGGTTCCTTCAACAACTCCTTCCAAATTTGTGACCTCTACCATCCAGCAGGACAAGGACACCAGATGCATGGGCCCACCTCCACCTGCAAGTTACCTTCTAAGCCACTCACCATCCTGGCTTGGAAATATATTGCCATTCATTCAATGTCACTGAGTCAAAATTCTGGAACTCCCTCCCTAATTGTGCTGTGAGTATTCCTATACAACGTCAACTGCAATGATTCAAGAAGGCAGCTCACCTCTACCTTCTTTTGGGTATTAAATTTCTGGCCTAGCTAACAATGCCTCCAACCTATGATTCAATAAAAATAAAGTATGTTGTAATAGAAATGAGTCCAGGAACAAGAACAAAATTTCAAAAATAAATATATAATGAAGAACCTTGGTCTGCTGTACATTGATGAGAAACTATAATATTTTTTTCACTGCATTGGTTAAGTGAATACGTTAATCACAATTTTTATCTTAGTGAACCTTTAGCTGGGATTGATAGCTTCTCTATTTCTGCTGAATGCAGCTTAATAATAAGTCTGGAATCTATATAAAACACAGATTAATGAATATTATTTTCAGAATTTTTTCAGTGTTATTTCAAGTTCAGTGCAGATTTAGATGCCAAATATTGTATGCAGGTTAGACAGTACCAATTACACTGAAAGTAATCACATTTTTACAGTCTACCAAACTTCTTATATGTGGGAGTAAAATTACTCCTCTGTCCTCTTTGAAATCTCATCATGCTTGTAATTATCTCCATATATGTTCATGGTCTGGTCGTTCAGTCAGTGCAGTTATGCTAATTCCTTCACAATTGTTATTACCAAATGTGAAAATATTAAAACCACCTTGAAAATAAAACAGACAAAGTGCCTTGAGGCATTTAAATAATGAACTCAATCATTCATCACCAGCAACTCATAATCAAAAATTTAGATTTCTCAGTTGTCACTGATACAAACCATTAGTTTGCACATTTATGTTGTTTATGGAAGTCTTGATTTTTAAAAAAATTGTTGAGCTGTGGAGGTTTGCTCATCCTCAGTTGCTCTTGAGAATGTGATAGTGAGTTGTCTTCTTGAGCGACTGCAGGCAACCCCATAATGCTATTAGGAATAATGCTCCAGGATTTTGACCAAGTAACATTGAGGGAACAGTGATATTTTTCCAAGTCAGGATTGTATGTGGCTTGGAGGGGAATTTGTAGTAGAGATGTTCCAATGCATTTGCTGCCCTTGTCCTTCTAGGTCATAAAAGTGCAGTCTGAGGTGGCTCGTGAGATGCTGCAGTGCACTAAGCATATACAGTAGTTCACTTTACTGCTGCTGATATGTATTGATGGTGGACAGAACGCATGTTTTCTTTGCTGGATGGAGTGGTCAACATGTGGATTGTTTTGTTCTGGGTAGCGTTTGGTTTCCTGAGTCTTACAGTAACTACACTCATCCAGGTAAGTAGAAAGTATTACTTTGCACTTAATTACTTTATAGATACTGGACTGGCTTTGGGAAGTCAGGAGATGAGTTATTCACTGATATGCTTCTTTGTGGTTTTCTATGTATTAGCCTATGTAACACATACCAACAGAAACTTGGGTATGCATTGAGTCAGATATCTCAAAATCTATTAACAACTAACTAATACACTAATGTGACATCTCAGACTAGTATTGTAGTCTGGATTATATGCTTACTTAGATTACTATTATGCTATATACCATGTCAGCAGTTAAGGAAACAATCAGTCTGCTAGTTAATCAGTTTTCAGACTGACTGCTTGCTAAGCTGTTGACTGAATAACTAATTGTACAGACAAAAAGATGGAGACCTCTTATACTAGAGCACCACATGTCATTATGACATGCAGCCAACTTAAAGGCATGGTGCCGTTCTAAGATCAGCGCAATTATATAACAAAAAGTTTAATTCAGATAAATGTGAGGTGCTGCATTTTGGGAAAGCAAATCTTAGCAGGACTTATATAATTAATAGTAAGGTCCTAGGGAGTGTTGCTGAATGAAGACCTTGGAATGCGGGTTCATAGCTCCTTGAAAGTGGAGTCGCAGGTAGATGGGATAGTGAAGAAGGCGTTTGGTATGCTTTCCTTTAATGGTCTGAGTATTGAGTACAGGAGTTGGGAGGTCATGTTGCGGCTATACAGGATATTGGTTAGGCCACTGTTGGAATATTGCGTGCAATTCTGGTCTCCTTCCTATCGGAAAGATGTTGTGAAACTTGAAAGGGTTCAGAAAAGATTTAAAAGGATATTGCCAGGGTTGGAGGATTTGAGCTATAGGGAGAGGCTGAACAGGCTGGGACTGTTTTCCCTGGAGCATTGGAGGCTGAGGGGTGACTTTATAGAATTTTTCAAAATTATGAGGGGCATGGATAGGATAAATAGACAAAGTCTTTTCCCTGGGGTTGGGGAGTCCAGAACTAGAGGGCATAGGTTTAGGGTGAGAGAGGAAAGATATAAAAGAGACCTAAAGGGCAACTTTTTCACGCAGAGGATGGTACATATATGGAATGAGCTGCCAGAGGATGTGGTGGAGGCTGGTACAATTGCAACATTTAAGAGGCATTTGGATAGGTATATGGATAGGAAGGGTTTGGAGGGATATGGGCTGGGTGTGGCAGGTGGGACTAGATTGGGTTGGGATATCTGGTTGGCGTGGACAGGTTGGACGAAGGGTCTGTTTCCATGCTGTAGATCTCTATTACTCTATGACGCTATGGCTTGCTACAGAATTTCCAGATTCTGACCTGCTCTTATTGATTTAAAATTATCTAGTTGTTCCAGTTCAGTTTTTTGTCAATGGTGACCGCAGAATGTAAATAATGGTCATGCTATATGAATGGTTAAATTCTTATTAGAGCTGGCCATTGACTGGAAAATATCAGCCCAAATCAGGTATTGCTGAATATGGACAGTAATGGCTCTAGCATCTGAGGAGCTGCAAGTGGTGTTGAACGTTGTGAACATCCCCCTTCTGACCTTAGAATGGAAGGCTGAAATCTGTATACGTACAGCAATTTTAAATTGTGAATTCTGTCTTTCAGAAAAATGAAATATTTCCTGACATTTGCTTTCAGCTACAAAGTAGGGAATTAGCATTAATGCAGTGAACAAATTTTATTATTACCTGTAATTTTCTTGGAGATGTTTAAATGAGTGTCAAAAATACACTTTTTAGTTTCACTGTTTTGTAAGATTGATTTTATAGAGAGGGTTTAGTCACTTCCAGAATGTCAATATCAATCCTGCATTACTCATTCCTTCAGTACTTAAATTAATTATGAAAGGGCAAATCTCATTTTCAGCCAGCGTGTGGTGGGAATGTATGTCTGATTACCACAAAGTCGCGAACAATTGCTTTCACTGATGCATTTAAACACACGGGAAGAAGATTATGTTGGTAGTATGAAATGAAGTCAGACACAAAAATACTTTGTGAGCAGCTTAAACACTGAAACAGTCAAGATTTGAGTGGTGCCAGAAAAGTACAGCAGGTCAGGCAGCATCCGAAGAGCAGGAAAATTAACGTTTCGGGCTTCATCAGGAAATCTTGACTCTAATCTCCAGCATCTGCAGTACCCACTTCACCTTAAACACTGAAACAGTCCAGTTGATTCAATGGTTTGTTTTGGAGATGTAATTTGCCTGTAATTATTCCATGTATAAGAAAGATCTTTGTAACAAAAGGTTTTGTTTGTCCACAAAATAACTTAATTTTTCCTAACTGTTTATGTAGGTCAGCAAGAGTGACAGATGGTATAATGAATCCATTGCATCTGTCCCTGTAACATGCTCTACTCAGGAAATGGGGTCAGACATCATATAGCCAGAAATGTGTAGCTACAATTCCCTCAGCCCACACACAATTTGAAAGCAGCATTCTCAAGTATATCAATCTCCATAAAAGAAGAGTAGATATTAACAATGGAACCAGAGTAGATCATTCAGGCCTTCAAAACTGCCCTACCATTTAATTAATTCATAACTAACCATTGCCACTGTCCTGTACTACCTTCACATCTCTTGAGTTTGTTAATATCCAGAAATGTCTGTCCTGAACATGCTCAATGATTGAGCTTCTGCAGCCTTCTGGAGTAGAAGATCAAAAGATTCACTACCCTCCAAGGGAAGAAATTCCTCCTTCACTCAGTCTTAAATAGCCTGACCCTTATCCTTAGATTATGTTCCTTGATTTTAGATTCACCATCATGGGAAACATCCTAGCTGCATATTTCTTGTAACGTTTCAATTGCTTTCGGTTCCAACTATCTTTTGAATATAACAAAAAACAATTGAGACTTGTCATTGGTAATTGCTTTGTGTAGAAACAACACTGCAAATTTGATATTTTCTTCTCTGAAAAAAAACACTGCCTGTTTAAGCTTTGGTGGTATTGCCTAGAGTAGACCTAGCAGGTGTTTGTGGTCCGTCATTATTACAAATTTACATCCGTAAAGGGATTGGTGGAACTTCTTGACTCCAAATGTGACTGCCAAACCTTCTTTCTCTATCTGGATGTATTTACACTCTGCATTAGTCAAAGTCCTGGATGCATTTGCTATTGAGCGCTCCTCTCCATTAGACTATCTATTCACCAAAACTACCCTAATGCCATCCGAGATGTTGATGTCAATATCACATCTTATTCGGGTTCATAGTGCACCAATACTTTAAAGGATGATAGCTGTTTCTTCACTTCCTTGAAAGCTATGGCTTGGCTACAGGACCATTTCCGAGGCTGACCTTTCAAGAGTTGTTGCAAAGATACCAGGATGGAGGCCAGGTTGTGTATGAACTTTCCATAATAATTCACCAGCTGCAAATGTGTTGCTGGTCAAAGCACAGCAGGTTAGGCAGCATCTCAGGAATAGAGAATTCGACGTTTCGAGCATAAGCCCTTCATCAGGAATACTGATTCCTGATGAAGGGCTTATGCTCGAAACGTCGAATTCTCTATTCCTGAGATGCTGCCTAACCTGCTGTGCTTTGACCAGCAACACATTTGCAGCTGTGATCTCCAGCATCTGCAGACCTCATTTTTTACTACATAATAATTCACCAGCCCAAGAAAAGACCGAAACACTGGTACAGATGTGGGAATGGGGCACCTTTGATCGCCCTCACTTTATCTTCCAACATCTTGTCAACTCTATAACCTAAGCAGGTCACTTGGGGAGTCTGGAGCACATATTTTTCCCTTTTCAGGCATACGCCTGCCTGGGAGGAATGTCTACAGACTATGCCCAAGTTAGTTGGTCAAGAAAAAGAAGGACGCATATGTCAGATATAGACAACAGAGATCGAATGAATCCTTAGAGTATAAAGGCAGTAGGAGTATACTTCAGAGGGAAATCAGGAGGGAAAAAAGGGGACATGTAAAAGCTTTGGCAAATAGGGTTAAGGAAAATCCAAAAGGGTTTTATAAATACATTAAGGACAAAAGGGTAGCTAGGGAGAGAATAGGACCCCTCAAAGATCAGCAAGGCAGCCTATGTGTGGAATCACAGGTGATGAGGGAGATACTCAACAAGTATTTTGCATCAGTGTTTACTGTGAAGAAGGACATGGAAGATATAAAATGTGGGGAAATAAAGGGTAACATTTTGAAAAATGTCAATATTACAGAAGAAGGGGTGCTGGATGTCTTAAGATGCATAAAAATGGATAGATCGCCAGAACCTGATCAGGCTTTCCGTAGAACTCTGTGGGAAGCTAGGGATGTGATTGCTGGGCTTTTTGCTGAGATATTTAAAGAAAGTGGTCAGGAAAAGCCAGGGAACTATAGACCAGTGAGCCTGACATCAGTGATAGGCAAGTTGTTGGAGGGAATCCTGAGGGACAGGATTTACATGTATTTGGAAAGGCATGGACTGATTAGGGATAGTCAACATAGTTTTGTTCATGGAAAATCATGTCGCACTAACTTGATTGAGTTTTTTTGAATAAATAACAAAGAGGATTGATGAGGGCAGAGCAGTGGATGTGATCTATATGGAGTTGAAAAATGTGGTGCTGGAAAAACACAGCAGGCCAGGCAGCATCCGAGGAGCAAGAGAATCGACGTTTCAGGCATAAGCCCTTCTTCAGGATCTATTTGGACTTCAGTAAGGCATTTTACAAGGTTCCTCATGGTAGACTGGTTAGCAAGGTTAGATTACATGGAATACAGGGAGAATTAGCCACTTGGACACAGAACTGGCTCAAAGGTAGAAGAAAGAGGTGGTGGTGGAAGGTTGCTTTTCAGACTAGAGGCCTGTGACCAGTGGCGTGCCACAAGGATCGGTACTGGGACCATTGCTTTTGTCACTTACATAAATCTTTTGGACGTGAACATAAGAGATATAGTTAGTAAGTTTGCAGGTGGCACCAAAATTGGAGGTATAGTGGACACCGAAGAAGGTCACCACAGAGTACAATGGGATCTTGATTAGATGGACCAATGGACCAAGGAGTGGCAGAATGAATTTAATATAGATGAATGTGAGCTGCTCCAATTTAGAAAAGCAAATCAGAGCAAAACTTAGGCACTTATGGAAAAGTCCTGGGGGTGTTGCTGAACAAAGAAACCTTGGAGTTCAGTTTTCTAGTTCCTTGAAAGTTTCAAGATATATGGGCAAATGGGACTAGATTAACTTAGGATATCTGGTCAGCATGGATGAGTTGGACCAAAGAGTCTGCTTCTGTGCTGTACATCTCGACAGCTCTATGTTATTACTTTGTCAGATAAATGGCGACCTGGAGTAGAACTTGTAAAATGTTCTCAATTTTCAACTGAAAGGTTGTGTAGGCTAGTGATACTTCAAATCGTAGTCTTGCATATTGGTGCATACTGGCAGCAATTACAAAGGCTTGCTAGTCTGGATTCTGAAAAAAAAAATCAGTCATTTAGTCAAGGCTTGGCTTTGTTTTGAGGTTTTGCTGTGGGTTGACCTAGCTTGTCTCTGTTCAAGATATCATCCAAGGAAAAGGAAATTCGACGTTTCGGGCATAAGCCCTTCTTCAGGAATGAAGAAGGGCTTATGCCCGAAACGACAAATCTCCTGTTCCTTGGATGCTGCCTGACCTGCTGCACTTTTCCAGCAACACATTTTCAGCTCTGATCTCCAGCATCTGCAGACCTCACTTTCTCCTCTGTTCAAGATATGTCTTGAGTGAGGCTGTGCAATACCCTTCACTCCTGCAATGTTCCCCAAGTTTTTCATTAAGGGTTAAACCAAAATCATGAAAACCAGTTAATCTCATCAAAGATCCTGATATGCATTCCCTGGTTCTTGAACTGCCAAGTAAAACTGAAAGTGGAATTAACTGAGATTTGGTGTTGTACTTTACCTTAACTAAATCTATCAACTCTTAAAAGCTTTTTGTATCTGGTGCCTCAGGGAGAGTTAAGTTCCTAATAACTCAAAAAGCTACGGGTCCACAAGCTGTCAGGAAAATTACTTGTTGCTTTTCATCTGTGCCAAAGTCATTTGCCTGGAAAAAATAATGCATTTCTTGCACATACTAGGGCAGGCTTCGATAACAGGTTTGAATGAGTCAAGCTTCCCTAATAGTGACATGATGGCAGAAATGCTTACCACAACTCAAAGATGACTGTTGTGAGCAGACTTCTTTAGGAGCATGCCTTTCTCTAGTCACCACTGTTAGCACTGCTGTCTCACAGCACCAGGGACCTGGGTTCAATTCCAGTCTCAGATGACTGTGAGTGTGGAGTTTGCACATTCTCCCTGTGTCTGTGTTAGTTTCCGCTGGATGCTCCTGTTTCCGCACACAGTCCAAAGATGTGTGCAGGTTAGGTGGATTGCCCATAGTGTCCAGGGATGTATAAGTTAGGTGGATTAGCCATGGAATGTGCACGGTTAAAGGGATAGAGTAAGGGGGTGAAGCTGAATTAGATGCTTTTCAGTGAGTTGGTGTGGACTTGTTGTGCCAAATGGCCTGTTTCCACACCATTCTAGGGATTCAGTGATGATGAACTTCATAAACACTGGTATCCCATTACCAAGTCATCCTTTATCCACATGTGGAGAGTCTGTGACACTGATTTAGCTCACTCAGAGCCAGCTCTCAGAGTGATCAGAACCTCTGACACTCGGTTTATATCTTTCAGCCAGGGCTCCCTAATTAGACCAGGTTAACAACCCCAATATGAGAACTCATATACAATGAGGTCCACCTGGCTGACCTCGTTATAATCACTACAGTTGGTTTGCAAGTCCAAGCAGCCTCCTCTCTCTGATGACCACACAAAGTACAGCCTCTGACATTCATTGCTTTGAAAGAAAGGCTATACCCTCATATCAAAAATGCCTCGCTCTGGTCTCCTTTTTGTGGTCTTCCCTTCATTGAGAATTTTAGATTCTTGACCTAATCTCCCTTCTATTTTAGAAGTAAATGGATGGCTTGCAGCATAACTGTTTACAACTCAACATTTTCACTGCCCTCCCGGTTCTATGGGAGACTCAGAATCCACTCACTCTGTGCTTAAACATGGAGGTACTGGTGTAGGACTATGATGGACTAAATTAATAATCACACAACACCAGGTTATAGTCCAACAGGTTTATTTGGAAATAGTAGCTTTCAGAGTGCTGTTCTTTCATCGGGTAAATCATGGGACAGAATTTGTGGCAAAAGATCACAGTGTCATGCAACTAATTTGAAATATTGAACAAACCTAGATTGCTGTTCAGTCTGTCATCATTTGATCCTGCTCCACTAGCTAACTAATGAAGGAGCAGCTGTCCGAGAGCTAATACTTCCAAATAAACCTGTTGGACTAAAACCTGGTGTTGTGTGATTTTTAACTGTGTGCTTAAAGCCAGCAACAATTGATTACAACCATCCATACTCTGTCTTTTTCCCAGTATCAGGAACTAGGTCTGTTTAATCTTTTTCCTACATATTTCCAAGCATATTTCAGAACTGGTCACATGACCTCTGTGTTTACCTTTCCCATTTTATGGCAACCTTTTAAACTTCATAGCCATAATAATTTCAGACTTCCTGCATTCACATTTTTGTTTGTAATTCTTGAAGCAAACTGATCATGTATTTTTCATATATGAAACCTGATGGATTAAATTACATATCTACACTTCAAATTCAATATTTTTTATATTAATCAATAAATTTTTAATGACATACTCTGGAAAGATGATGAGATCTTTGAGATAGTGTCAAGTTGATTTACCAGACTGATACCAGACATACAGCACACTAAAAATGCAGAGAGACTGGAAAAACTGGAATAGTCCTTCGAGGGGAGCACAGAGGGCAGTTTATGTAAGCTGTTCAAAGTTAAGAGGCAAGTTAATAGTCTATCTTCATTGAAATCCTTATTTCTACTGCAATCCTTTAAAGAAAACACAAATACCTCCATCTTCTAACAAAAGGATATAAGAATGAAAAGGTAGCCAGAGAGTCAGTCACACTGTATGGAAACAGACTTTTCAGTCCAACTAGTCCATGCAGTAACCAAACTGCAAAAATCTAACTGGCAAAAAGTTAGGGAGGAATCAAGAAGGTATTTATGTGCAGTGAGTTTTTAATGATCTGGAGTGTACTATTCAGAAAGCTTGTAGAAGTAATATAATAATATCTGTGTAAAGGGAGTCACAGTTACACTTGAAAAGGAGAAATTTTGCAGGATAGTGGAATTAACCAAACAGCCCTACCAAAGGGTAAGCACCTAGAGCTCAATGGTCTCCTGGGCCATATGATTCCATCTTAAACATATGTCTGTGCATCATTTTGTGTTTCTTATAATGACTTGTGTAAACACTAAGTACTGAAAGAATACTTCCTCACTTCATTTTCCACATGATCTATTTGTCTGACTTCAGGATTGCACTTGTCAGAAAGTTTGTTTGTGTGCAATTGGAACTAGTTATAGGCAACCCTCATTCATCTCTCATTGATAGACATTTGATAAGACAGGAAGCTTTTTATCCCATCTTTGAGATTTGGATTCCAAATTGCCTGAGGCAAAAAGACCCTATGTAAACCCATTTGCTATCTGTTCCTTTACCGACAACCCATTCTTAAACATACACTGTATAAAATTTGGCATCCATAGGCACGATTTGGGCATCTCCCATGTCTTTGCTGTACAACACCAGAGATGTTTTGATAAAGTCAACACTGAGAAACTGATTAAAGAAACAGAATGGTTGACAACCTAACAATGCATATTTCAGAAAATTTTACAAAAGTAAGACAAGGAAAAATAATTTTCCCAACAAGTTATGGACAGAATGGTAGAAGCAAATTCAGTACCAACTTACAAAGGTCACAATGGACACACAACTATCATACTTTGTTCAAACAGTGTTAACAGTGAAAGACGTAAGAGATGTATGTGTCAGATGTGAGTGAATTAGTGTTTTTCACTTAGTGTAAGCAGTGGTTGCTAGTCACCTTTCAGTTGTAACATAACTGGGTTTAACACAGCACTCTGTAGTTGCTCTAAGTGCATTAATGAATCAAAGTGACAGCAATAATGGAAAACCTTCAAATATATAAATCTGAGACAAATAGTTCGTCTTTTTCCAGTTACACATTTGTGTGAAGTTTATATGACTGAATCATAGCTTGTTCATTTGAATGTGATCTTTCCCTTATTCTGGTGTTTCGATTTAAGATGTAATTTAGATCAGTCCTGCCTCATTTTTAAATGAAATACATTCCAAATTGGATAATTTACAAACACAAGAAAAGTTAAACTTTCCATGAGAAATAATTCAACTTGTATCAACATTTTGTAGCGATGTAAATTTACACTTAGGAAGCGTTAATTTATTATGAATAATAATGATGTGCTGCCCCTTGTCATTTTCCTGAAAGGGAGGAGGACAGATGTAGAGGCTACCCACCAATAGACAATAAGATGATAATTCATTTTGTGAATGGCCATTCTCAGCCAATAGTAAGAGGTTGACTTGCACTTTCCAGTGGGCCACCATGTTACAATGGATAACAGACATGTGATCCAGGCAGGCATAACAAGTCCTTGCCCACCTTGTCTGGTTTGATCTGAAGCTGTAGATTGTTGACAAAGGGAGCAGCCTCTTCTCAGTGGTGGGTTGGCTGCTAGATCGATATTTTCCAATTCTGAATCTTGAATGGTTAGAAGGAGGATGCTCCACATTGTCTCTCATTTCCCTGAAATGGCATCCTGCTACTACTCTCATTCTGGAAGACATCTTATTGGGCCTCCATTTTCAAGCACACCCCCACCTCACCATCAACATCCATAATTGCGTGGTGAGTCTGCCTCCTGGCCATTAACTCTCCAGTTCAGGAAGAATTACACTAAGAGACTACTCCCCTCTTCCCACACACATTCACACACTGCTGCCCTATATCAGCAGAATTTGGAAATGCACAGGGAAAATCCTAACACTCTGCCCTGCTAGTGAATTCATCCACACTGTTGACGAGGTGACCTTTTGGGTAAACTGAGGTCACGCCTGCCTGCTTGAGTGAATGTCCAACATTCCCTCAGTACACTTTTAAAAAAAGAACAGGGGTATGGTCCCCAGTATCCTGGTCAATTTCTATCCTCCAACCAATATCACAAAAGAGAGATTATCTGACCATTATCGTACTGGAAGGCACAATCTTACTGATTGGCGGAGCAAGCATCTGGGTCCAAATAGAAAATTCCTGGTCCTAATATGCTCATTTAAAAAAAAATCAACCTGTACAGATGGCATATCTCTGTGACAGATGGGATTTAAATGCAGACCTTCTAGTCCAGAGCTAGGGATACTAACATTGCAAGATAAATGCCTCTTTCATATGTTTGTATGTTAACCGCATTCATAATATTTAAAATGTTGGAGGAGTCTCCATATTGGTATGTGATGCTGATATAACCAAAGCAGAAACTCTTGGATGTAAGTTTGCTTGCTGAGCTGTGCGAGCTCAGTGAGCAAACTTACATCCAGAACCTCAACCTGAACTACAAATCTTCTGTTGTGAAAGAGATTACTGATCTTCCTTTCATACAATGCTTTCTTGGTGTGAATTATTTTATTTGATCAATTTCTAGAGTAACTGGTGTGAATACCTTTTCTATTTTGGTCACATTAAAACTTCTGTTCCCAGCTTGCAAACTTGGAGTGTCTTTACATAGTGCTCCACAGGAACTTCATCAAACAATATTTGTAATCAAAACACTCAAGAATATCTTCAGGAAAATAATCAAAAAGATAGGAGAAAGAGTTTGGTTTTAAGGAGTGTCATAAAAGGCAAAAAGAATGGTAGTGAAGTGGAGAGGTTGAGGGAGGAGGTTCAAAGCTTAGGCTGCTGGCTGCTGGAGGCATGGCCAAAAAGACCATAAGCTATTGGAACAGAATTAGACTCTTTGTCCATTTGATCAAACCCCATTTTCCAACCTTCTCCTGACAACTTTTGATCCTCTTACTAATCAAAGACCAATCTATCTCCTCATAGAGGTTTATAAAATCATGAGGGGCATGGATAGGATAAATAGACAAAGTCTTTTCCCTGGGATGGGGGAGTTCAGAACTAGAGGGCATAGATTTAGGGTGAGAGGGGAAAGATATAAAAGGGACCTTAAGGGCAACTTTTTCCACACAAAGGGTGGTGTGTGTGTATGGGATGAGCTGCCAGAGGAAGTAGTGGAGGTTGGTATAATTGCAACATTTAAAAGGCCTTTGGATAGGTAGATGAATAGGAAGGGTTGAGACGCAAATGGGCCAAGTACTGGCAAATGGGACTAGATTAGGTTGATTATCTGGTCGGCATGGACGAGTTGGACCGAAGGGTCTGTTTCTGTGCTGTACCTCTCTATGACTATATGATGCTATGATTCAAATACACACAATGACTTCGTCTCCACAGGCTTCTGTGGCAATGAGTTCCATAGATTCACATCCTCTGATTGAAGAAATTCCTACACATTTACAGTCTAAAGGGTTGTCTCTTAACTCTGAGGTTGTGCCCTCAATTCCTAATCTCTGCTATCAGTGGAAATATCTTCTCTGTGTCACTCTATCCATGTTTCTCAGTATTATGTAAGTTTCAATGAGATCACTTTCTTATCCTTATTCCATTGAGTACAGACCCAGAGTTCTCAACCACTCCTCATATGACAAGTCCTTCATCCCTGGGATCATTTTTACAAACCTCCTCTGGACTTTTCCAAGGCCAGCACATCCTTCCTTACATATGGAGCCCAAATCTGCTCATAATATTCCAAAAGCTGTCTGACCAGAAAATTGTACAACCTGAGTAGTACACCCTGCTTTTATACTATAGCTCTTGTAAAATGAGTGCTAATATCGCATTTGCTTTCCTAATTACCAAATGAACTTGCATATTAATGGTCACCAATGGTGGTGAAAATTGATTATTTGCAAGATGCCAGAGTTGCAAGATGCCAGATGTGGTGATCTCACAGGTCTGTGAGGCTCGAGAAGATTGTGGAAATAGGGAGGAGAGAGGCCACAGAAGAAAACAAAGATGAAAGCTTTTAGTTCAAGACATTGCTTGAACAGGAACTAAAGTCCTTCTGTGAGCAGAGATGGATATATGGGATCTGGCATAAGTTCATTTAAGGGATGAATTTATGTTTATGGTGACTGTAAAGTGTAACACATTTAGGTTTAAGCCTCACAGCTCATCTCAACTGTGATAAATTGCTTACTGTAGAATGTAACATTTTCTCGTCAATCTGGATGATGTTACATCATTAGATTCATTTGCACAGGCTAAGTTACCGACCCTTTGAACAGTAAACCACCCAGTCCCATTTCCCTCTCACTAATGCACCTAACACTACGGGCAATTTAGCATGGCCAATTCACCTGGCCTGCACATCTTTGTGACTGTAGGGGGAAACCAGAGCACACCCACAGAGAATGTGCAAACTCCACACAGACAGTCACCCAAGGTTGGAATCGAACCTGGGACCCTGGTGCTGGGAGGCAGCAGGACTAACCGCTGAATCACTGTGCTGCCCTAAACGTGATAGTTTCTCTCAATATGTCAGTTGAGCATTTCTGCCTTTAAAATGTATTTTAAAGGTTTTGATATAATAGAAAGATATTCAAGGCACTGATAAAGCCTAATGCGATTGAAAACTGGCAGCAGGAATTAAAATATTTAAGATATAAATCATATCTTAATAAAAATACAATACTAACAGCTACCAAACTTCAACTGACAATAGCATCCTGCTAATGCCAACCCTTTTGAATTTTCTTTCACTGTCCAACCAAACACACCCCACACCCAGCTCTGATGCTTTCACATGAAGTCCCAACAAAGAATAACACATCTATTCATCAAAGCTGCATCCATTAATATTTTTGAGCCCGCTGCCTCAATCCTCTAAGAAACTTTATTTTAATGGCTTTCTGATGTAAAGTGTTTCTTCTCTTCTCACAGCCTGTATGATTACACCTTCTATTCTGACCTTTTTGAATATAGGACCTTTCTTTTCAAAGTCTAGTTATTTCAAATTGTATACATCGAAAAGCAAGCATTCATGCACATCCTCACTAATGCCTCACTTTCACTCTAAGACTACCTCTGCCACCCTTATAGGCAGAGAGTTCCAGATTCTCACCACCATCTTGATTAAAAACTTTTCATATTTTCTCTAAACCTGTGCCCTTTAAATCTATGCCCCCGATCATTGACCCCTTTGCAAGGGGAATTGTCTTTTTTCCATCTACTTTGTCTATATCCCTTATAATTTCATGCATCTCAATCATGTCTCTTCTCAATATTCTCGAGGGATATAAAGAAAGCTGGGAATTAGGAGATAAGAAGGCGCCATGAAATGACTTTTAGCCATAGGGTTAAAGAGAATCGCAAAGCATTCTATATATACATTAAAGATAATAGATAACTAGGCAGAAGGTAGGACCACTCAAGGGTAAAGGAGGGAACTTGTGCTTGGAAGCACAGGATGTGGGTGAGATCCAAAATGAGTACTTAATGTTTATATTTATCGAAGAGAAGGAAACAGGAGAATAGTGAGATTTGTGCGCAGCATGCTAAAATGCTAGGGCACTTTGAGATCAAGAAAGCATTCCTGATGAAGGGCTTATGCCCGAAATATCGAATTTCCTGTTCCTTGGATGCTGCCTGACCCACTGCGCTTTTCCAGCAACACATTTTCAGCCCTGATGGTATCTCCCCCAGGTTATTGAGAGAGGCAAAGCAGCACATTGCTAGGGCCTTGCCCAAGATCTTTCTATCTTCACCAGCCTCTGGAGAGGCCCCAGAGGGCTGGTGAGTGGCTAGCATTGTTTCTCTATTCAAGAAGGGAAATAGGGATAATTCAGGAAACTGTAGATCAATGAGTCTCACATTGATGGTTGGGAAACTATTGGAGAGAATTCTTAGGGATAGGATTTATGCGAATTTAGAAAAGCATGGCCTAAGTAGGGACAATCAGCATGGCTTTATTCAGGCGAGGTCATGTCTTACTAACTTGATTGAGTATTTGGAGGAAGTAATGAAGGTAATCAATGAGGGTAGAGCAGTGGATGCTGTCTATGTGGATTTTAGTAAGGCTTTTGACAAGGTACTTCATGGTAGGCTTGTCCAGAGATTAAGTTGCATGGGATCCACAGTGACTTGGCCACATGGATCCAGAATTGGCTTGCCCATAGAAGGCAAAGGGTGGAAGGGTGTTTTTCAGGCTGGAGGTCCATGACTTCTATAAATGATTTGGATGAGAATGGTGATGGATACATTAGTAAGTTTGCAAATGAAACAAAGTTCAGTGCAATTTTGGAAAGTGTAGAAGGTTATCAAAGGATACAGCAGGATATAGATCAGTTGCAGATATGGGCAGAGAAATGGCAGATATTGTTTAATCCGTAAGTGTATGGTGTTGCACTTCGGGAGATCAAATGTTATGGAAAAGCATAGAGTTAATAGTAGGACCATGAAGAGCACTGTGTACAGAAGGATCTTGGGGTTCAAGTCCATAGCTCCCTGAAAGTGGCCGCATAAGTAGATAAGTGGGTTAAGAAGGCATATGGCATCCTCGCCTTTATTGGTCAGGGAATTGAGTACAAGAGTTAGGATGTCACATTCAAATTTATAAGGAAGGATATGGAGGCTTTGGAAAGAGTGCAGAAGCAGTTTACCAGAATAGAAACATTAAAACATAGGTGCAAGAGTAAGCCATTCAGCCCTTTGAACCTGAACCACCATTTAAAACAATCATGACTCATTATGCAATCTCAGTATTCCATTCCTGCCCCTGAACCACCATTTAAAACAATCATGACTCATTATGCAATCTCAGTATCCCATTCCTGCCCCCTCCCTATACCCCTTGATCCCTTTAACTGCATCGGGCCATTTACATCTCCATCTTGAATATACCTAATGGACTGGCCCCAACAGCTTTCTGTCGGAGAGACTCCCACAGCTTCACAACTCTCTGAGTGAAGAAATTCTTCCCCATCTCCTTCCTGAATGGCTTACCCCTTATTCTTAGACTGTGATCCCTTGTTCTGGACTTCTCCAATATTGGAAACAGTCTTCCTGTATCTAGCCTGTCCAGTCCAATCAGGATTTTATGTTTCTCTAAGATTCCCCTCATTCCTCTAAATTCCAATGAGTACAAGCCCAGTTGAGCCAATGTTTCCTCATATGTCAGTCCTGCCATCTCAGGAATCAATCTGATGAACCTTCGCTCAACTGCTTCAATAGCAAGAATGCGTTCCTCAGACTAGGAGACTAAAACTTCATGTGATTTTCAAGGTGCAGCCTCACCAAGGCCCTGTATAACTGTAGCAATGCATCCTTACTCCTATACACAAATCCTCTCCTTCTGAAGGCCACCACCATGCCATTAGCTTTCCTCACTGCCTGCTGCACCTGCGTGTCAACCTTCAGTGACTGTTCCACCATGACTCCCAGGTCTCATTGCAACTCACCTTTTTCTAAAATGCCACCATTCAGGTAATAATCTGCCTTCTTGTTTTTGTGGCCAAAGTGGATAACTTTACATTTATCCACATTATATTGCTTTTGTCAAGTATTTTCCTTTTCAGCCAGTCTGTCCAAATCAACCTGCAGCCTCTCAGCATCCTCTTTACGTTACACACTGCCACCCAGCTTAGTGTCATCTGCACATTTGTCTGTTGTCCAAATAGTTAATGTATATTGTGAACAGCTGAGGTTGCAGCACGGAACCCTACATCTCCTCACTTATCCCTGCCTGCCACCCTGAAAAGGATCCATTTATTCCAACTTTCTGCTTCCTGTCTGCAAACTGTTCTCTACCCATTTTAATACATTACCTCTGAAACCGTGAGGTTTAATTTTGCTTACTGATCCCTTGTCAAAAGCCTTTTGAAAATCCAGGTAAACAACACCTAATGATTTCCCATTGTCTACTCTACTAGTCACACCTTTAAAAATTCCAAAAGGTTTGTCAAGGATGATTTCCCTTTAGTGAAGTAACATTAGCTACCCTCCAGTCCATTGGAACTCTTCCAGAGTCTATACAAAGTTGGAAAATGATCAGCAATACATCTGTTATATATAGGGTCACTTCTTTAAGTACTCTGATATGCAGAGCATCAGACCCTAGGGACTGATTGGGTTTTAATCCCATCAATTTCCCCAATACTGTTTCCTGACTAATGATGATTTCACCCTTAACAATTTCTCCTTCGAATCCTCCCACTTCCTCCAGACCAAAGGGGTAGCGATGGGCACCCGTATGGGCCCCAGCTATGCCTGTTTCTTTGTTGGCTACAAAGAATAGTCCATCTTCCGTAATTACACCGGCACCACTCCCCCCACCTCTTCCTCCACTACATTGATGACTGCATTGGCGCCACCTCGTGCTCTCACGAGGAGGTTGAGCAATTCATCAACTTCACCAACACATTCCACCCTGACCTTAAATTTACCTTGACCATCTCTGACACCTCCCTCCCCTTCCTGGACCTCTCCATCTCCATTAATGACGACCGACTTGATACCGACATTTTTTACAAACCCACCCACTCCCACAGCTATCTGGATCATACCTCTTCCCACCCCACCTCCTGCAAAAATGCCATCCCGTATTCCAATTCCTCCGCCTCCGCTGTATTTGCTCCCAGGAGGACCAGTTCCACCACAGAACACTCCAGGTGGCCTCCTTCTTTAGAGACCGCAATTTCTGTTCCCACACGGTTAAAGATGCCCTCTAACGCGTCTCGTCCACATCCTGCACCTCCGCCCTCAGACCCCACCCCTCCAACCGTAACAAGGACAGAACGCCCCTGGTACTCACCTTCCACCCTACCAACCTTTGCATAAATCAAACCATCCACCGACATTTCAGCCACCTCCAAACAGACCCCACCACCAGGGATATATTTCCCTCCCCACCCCTTTCTGCCTTCTGCAAAGACCGTTCCCTCTGTGACTACCTGGTCAGGTCCATGCTCCCCTTCAACCCATCCCCCATCCTGGCACCTTCCCCTGCCACCACAGGAATTGCAAAATCTGCACCCACACCTTCTCCCTCACCTCCATCCAAGGCTGCTTTTTCTGACCAACTTACAAGCCTCTTCTTTGGCTTTTACACGTTCTGACTTTGACATTGTTGAGTCACCTTTCATATTTTACTATTACACCAGACAGGGATGTACAATTGTTGAGTGCTACCTGGATTAAAGGGTAAAAGCTATAAGGAGAGGCTAGAAAAATTTTGGTTGTTTTTTGCTGGAGTGGTGGAGGCTGAGTGGAGACTTGGTAGAAATCTTTTAATTATGAGATTCATAGGTAGGGTCAATGGTCAGAATCATTTTCCCAGAGTTGTAATGTCGAAAACTAGGGGGCATGCATTTAAGGTGAGAGGGGCAAAGTTCAAAGGAGATGTGAGTGGCAAGTTTTAAACAGAGAAGTGGTAGGAGCCTGGAATGCACTGCCAGAGTGGTGGTGGCAGCAGCTACAATAGGGGTGTTTAAGGAACTTTTAGAAAAGCACATTAATATGTCAGGAATGGAGGGATTTGATCCAAGAGCAGGCAGAAGGGCTTAGTTTAATTTAGCATTATGCACTCGACAACATTGTGTTCCTGTGCTGTAGAGTTCTATGTTTTATCTCTTCTGTTCTAAGTCAAACAATTACTTTCTGTCCTACCTTTCTTCATTATTGAATCTCTCCAAACCATACAACATCCTCTGCATTGCATCCAGTGATACCCTATCCCTCCTCCTATCTCTCCTTTAATCTGGATTCCAGAACTGCACACTTTTCTCTAACTGTGGCCTAACCAATGTGTGGACAGTTCCAGCATAACCTCTTTTTTCTTAAACTCTATTCATTGGTTAATAGAGGCAAGTATAGCATAAGTCTTCATAGCTTAAGGGCCCATTGCATAATGCTGTACCATAAGTTAACTTTTATTGTAATGCAATGATTGATGTTCTATTTACAAAAGTTAACTGAACATTAAATTGACCAAGATTGCAAAAGTGCAAGAACAAAGACATTATTAAGTTTGTTAATGTAATCAATGAGATTTCAATATTAGGGAAATAGAGTGAGGATAAATACATAATTTTCAGCGTTACAGGAAGAAGGCACTCATTTGGAGAGCCAGTTCAGATACAATGGGATTAATGGCCTCTTTCTCTGCTGTAACAATTCTATGATATTCTCCCCAAGTTTCTTCACCTTTCTAATTTGCTTTCCTCTTTTAGACACCCCTTCAAACTTTCCTCTTCAGCCTAAGTTTACATGTCTCCAACTTTCTAATTTTGTCCAACATTGTTTACTTCCGGGAAGTACTATAGAACACTATGTTAAAAGTGCTATACAAATTCAAGTTAGTGTTGTTGTTCAGAAGTTTGCTGAATAGCTATAGATGTCAATATCTGTTTTTGGGATGTTAGAAATCTGCATGAACATTAATTACAGTAACCTGAGGCAAGGACATAACATTGAGGGGTTATTCACAATTTGATCCTTCTGTTACTTCTGACATTGCATATTGAATAACAAACTTTTGACTTTAATTGCCAGTTTAGGCTTATTTAGAAAAAGCATTTCAGTGCATGAGAACAATTGACATTGATCAATATTCAGTTTCACCACAAGTCTTACATAAGATAAAATATAACAGTCTCGCTCCAGTGCAGATTAACTTCAAATTATCTGCTCATTATCTCATTGCTGTGCAGGGAAACACTTGGCAGGTCAGACAGCACCTGTTGAGATTGATATATAAATGACCATATAAATTAGGAGGAGGATAATGTAATTTGGTCCCTTAGGTCTCTCCAACTTTCAGTAATATCATAGCTGTCAGACTGTGACTCTACTTTCTTGTCAACTCCAATATTCTCTGACTACCTTTTCAATAAAGAATCTGTTGATACGAACAAATATTTAATGAACAGAGTTAACAACTCCAGTCAGTGGATCTTCATCAGTCTCCATGTCCTCCTCAAACTGTCACTTCTATCTGGAGTCCAACTGGGAACATTAGTGGATAATTAAGTAACTAACTTGAGAAGTATATCCTTATTATCAATTATAGAGGAGCTCAGCACGACAGACTAAAAGATAAGGCTGAAGTATTTGCATCTACCTTCAGTAAGAAGTGCTAAATGGATAATCTGTCTTGGCTTCCTCCTATGGTCCCCAACATCACAAATGTCAATCTTCAATCAGTTTGATTTACTCCACATGATATTATGAAACAGTTGGAAACATGGGTTAGTTCAAAGGCTATAGGCCCTGACATAATCTGGCAAACAGTATTAGGACTTGCACTCCAGAGATAGCTGCACCCCTACATGACCTGTTCCAGTACAGCTACAACACTGGCACCTATGTACCAATGAGTAAAGTGCCCAGGTATGCACTGAACATGAAAAGCAGGACAAATTCAACCTGGCCAATTACTGCCCCATCAATCTGCTCTCAATCATCATTAAAGTGAGGGAAAGTGTCATTCATAGTCCACCTACATTTCTAGCTCTTCAGCAATTCAAGAAGGCAGTTCACCATCATCACTTTCTTCGAGACATTTACGGGTGAGGAATAAATACTGGCTAGTAGGTCATGCCCACATCCAATGGAAGAATTTTTTTTAAAGCAAACCACTCTTGCTTTTGACCTCAAAACCTTTTGTTTCTAAGTTTTACTTCCCTTCATTTAAAGGTATTACATTTAACATTTAAAAGTTTTACATTTAACTTACCTGTCCCATTGATGGGAAATTAAGTTAGATTCTGAGCATAGTTAATCTATTATCTTTAGCTCAATTAATATTACACTTGGTTCTAGGACAAAATGCTGTTCATTCTGTTATCACTCCAAGATGTGAGCATAGAGATTTGATTGACTCTTTGTGAAAATTAGCACTGAACTATCACATTAATTGGGCCTGCGTCACATTGCGGTTGTTGGGATGTTACTGTATTGGAAACCTTCAAAAATAATTCATTATATGGGAAGTAATTAAAGATGTTTGCGCTATGTGGTGGTGGTGGGGGGGAGGTGGAGGGTGGAGGGTGGAAGGGTTAATATGGAGGAGTGCTATTTGGACTTGTGGGCAGAGCGGTTTTGAGTCTCGAAGGAAGAAGATCTAACACTAGATTGTCCTCATAACCTCAGTAATGATGTTGATCATCTCAAATTAATTTGTAACTGGTTCTACCAGACTTTCAGTGATTAGTTGCTACTATTTGTTTCATTCAAGAGACACTTCTAGTTAGATCAGGAAGTAATTCCCACACTAGACCAAGCAGTCCTATAGTTTCCAGAACTTAGAGTATGGTCGCAGCAACTGTCATTATGAGCAGTAGCTTGTACAGTGCAGTGAGCTGGCATTGCCATGCAGTGTTACAAC
This sequence comes from Hemiscyllium ocellatum, assembly GCF_020745735.1. Taxonomy (NCBI): domain Eukaryota; kingdom Metazoa; phylum Chordata; class Chondrichthyes; order Orectolobiformes; family Hemiscylliidae; genus Hemiscyllium; species Hemiscyllium ocellatum. Next base: position 94,422,943 of record NC_083403.1, read on the forward strand.
AGGATGCTTGAAAAGAAAAGAGAAAATGCAAATTACTGTAGTCATGAGCCCCAAACCTTGTGCATCACAAAGGGTGTACAGTCTACGAAATACTTTTGAAAACTGCTGCCTCTGTCGTAATGTGGGAGCATAACAGCCACCAAGTCCAGTAGAGTGCTATATGAATGCAAGCTGTCTTTTTCTCTCAACCCTTCAAATGGTTGACAGTTCCACTGCAATTGTTTTTCCTGGACCAACCATTTTTTTTCATTGCCAACTTTGACCTTCTGACAATAAGCGTATTATCAGAATAGGCATTAATATATTCAGACATCAAAAATAGAATAACCATCATTTTAACCTCAAAACAGGAAAAAAAGCTCAAAGATAACTTTCATTTCAATTCAGTTGCTTTTCTAATTAAGTTTCATTTCTAATGTTTAACTCACAATTAGTTTAGTTATTAATTTTACAACTTATGGGATCACTGTGTCTATCCATCCAGTCCTGTATTTGTTTGGGTGGGTAGGGCAGGGGGCAGTGAGTAAATTGGATGTGAAGCAATCTTCTACTTTGTGCCAACCTTTAACACTGCAATATTCTGAGAGAGTTGTGCAAAGGAACAATGATCCTGAATGACAGGTCAGACGTCTGTTGATTCATAAGTAGAAAAAAAACTGAATGTGCTTGAAGGTTCAGAAGTAAAATAGAAACTTTCCAGACTCTGGTCCATCATTTCCTGCCTGAGAAGACAGCATGAGATTAGGATACAGTGATCACATTTGTGTGAATTTCCTTGGTTTTGGGGCGGCACGGTGGCACAATGGTTAGCACTGCTGCCTCACAGCGCCTGAGACCTGAGTTCAATTCCCGACTCAGGCGACTGACTGTGTGGAGTTTGCACGTTCTCCCCGTGTCTGCGTGGGTTTCCTCCGGGTGCTCCGGTTTCCTCCCACAGTCCAAAGATGTGCGGGTCAGGTGAATTGGCCATGCTAAATTGCCCGTAGTGTTAAGTAAGGGGTAAATGTAGGGGTATGGGTGGGTTGCGCTTCGGCGGGTCGGTGTGGACTTGTTGGGCCGAAGGGCCTGTTTCCACACTAAGTAATCTAATCTAATCTAAAAAAAATTCTTTCCACATACCCAGATGAGAAAGCCAGGACTTGTGTACCTCCAAAGCAGGCTGAGCAAATTAGTAGAGGAGCAAAGGTGTTACTTGTTGTACAGTAGTTATGATACTTGCCTCAGAGTCAGAGTGATTGCAAATATGCATCCTGTTCCCAAAGTTTTCAGTATTATCAATGGTTCTGTTTTTTAGAAGAGATGTTAACTCCAGTTTTGTCTGTCCTCAGAAACAGATAAAAGATCTAATGGCGTTGCTTTGGAGAGTAGGGGAATTCCCTTCTGACACCAGAGAAATAGATTATCTGGTGATTGTCCTATTGTTACATGAAAATTAGCTGTTACATTTTGTACATCCCTACTGACTACATTTCAAAAGTAGCTATTGACTGTGAAATACTTCAGGACATTTTAAAGAAGTGATATATCTGCAATTTGTTTTCTTTTGTTTTATTTTTCTTGGAACTACAATTCAAACTATTTAGTAGGATAAAAAGAAATATTGAGGTTGACAAGTAGTCTTCTCTTTGTCACTCCATAGCCCTTCCAGTGAGAGTTCAATATTTTGTCTTTCACATTGCATAAAATTCATTTAAGTAAATTGGGTCCAGTTAATTTAAAAGGACAAAATGTGACAGGTTTATGGTTATCAATGGGAGTAAATCATTGCATTTTCCCCATAACACATTTACTTGATTTGCAGAGAAGGACACAGTTACCTTTTAATATACGTTTATATATTTTAAGAATACGGAAAAGCAGAAATTGCAGCAAATCTATCTTGGATATTAGTTGTTAATTAATCTCACACAAAATGTAACATGCAAATAGGCTGATGATCTTTATTCCTGAAGAAGGGCTCATGCCCAAAACGTCGATTCTCCTGCTCCTTGGATGCTGCCTGACCTGCTGCGCTTTTCCAGCAACACATTTTCAGCTCTAATCTCCAGCATCTGCAGTCCTCACTTTCTCCTCCTTGATGATCTTTATTAGCTTATTCTCTAACTCTCATTCACATTTGTCTAAATGTTTCTGCACAAGGGCAGTGCATGTATAATCTGTTAATATAGAGGTAAGTGGTGTGTAACAGTTCTTTTGGAGAGTTTGAGTTACTATGGCAACAAGTCCTTTACCTGCTTGTTTTAGTCTGAAGGCAAGGATAATGGCAGTGAAGGTTTCCATCGTGTGGCTGACCAGGAATCTCTCCCAGTTTTACTGCCTGCTATTGTGTGTGTTGGAAGGCTTTGCACGTAATTTCTCAATCTATTAAGTCTGCCTTGTCTTCACAGTTGCTGCCAGTCCTGCTGAGTTTCTCTGGAAATTTCTGTTGTCTCAATTTGTTTGTTGTGTTATAAACACACTTTCCTTGGTCATCAATTCCCTGAGTTGGACTTGAACTGAGAGCTTAAGACCCAGTAACAAGGATACTACCCACTGAATTAAAACACTTCTGGTAATACAGGCTGAGCCAATAGTCTAGAATTTATTCTATTTCCCTCTCAAGCCTGTGTTGAACTAAAAAAACCTGCGATTAGAATATGAATTCTCTGAGGGATGCTGTATGGAGCTAGGATGGAAGACAGAGAAACATTTTGATGCCTAAATCTGCAGTAAGCAGCCTAGACTCTGAGGTAGATGCCAAATATCATGCACACAAAGAAGTGCACATCTTACTTCTTTATTACTTTAAATTTGAATATTTATCTCTTTATCTTTTTGTTATTCAATACTCTATTTTATATTAGCCTTCTCTTTTCAGCTTAAATTGTGCTTTACTTAATTATAAGATTGAAAAAGAAACAGATGGTGAAGAAGGAATTTGTACACGATTCATTGGTCAGAGCATTAAGTAGAGGTGTTGGAACGTCATGTCACAAACCATAGTAAAGTCACACATGGAGCATTGAGCACAATACTGGTCACCCTGTTTTAGGAAGAATGTTATTAAACTAAAAAGGGTGCTAAAAAGAATTACAGGGATGTTACTGGGACTGAAAGGTTTGAGTTAAAAGGAGAGGCTGAATAGGCTGGGGCTGTTTTCCCTGAAGCACAGGTTATTGAGGGTTGAGGGTTTATAAAATCATGAGGAGCATAGATAGGGTAAACAGCCAAGGTCTGTTCCCCAGGGTAGGGGAGTCCAAAACTGGAGGATATAGTTTTAAAGTGAGAGGGGAAAAATTTAAAGGGATATGAGGCTTTTTCACATAGACAGTAGTGCTTATGGGATAAGCTGCCAGAGGAAATGGTTGAGGCAAGTACAATGACAAGATTAAAAAGACATTTGGAGAGGTACATGGAGAGGAAAGGTTTAGAGGGATATGGACTAAAGGCAGGCAAAAGGCAACTAGTTCGGTTTAGGAAACCTGCTTGGCATGGACAAGTAAGGCTGAAGAGTGTGTTACCATACTCTATGGCGTAATAGTCAATGACATTAACATTGCAGCTAGTTTGTTTACACAGGCCAGGCTTTCATTGCTGCAAGTGTGAAGATTAAGTAGAGATCTCATACAGTATTTAAGTTGACAGAAGGACCTAATCATCTCCTCGATTTGAGTGGGGTGGGGTGGGGGTGTGGAAGGAGTTGGGGTTAATGTGCCCACAAAAAGTGGGATAACCTCAAGATTAAAGCTGAATTGTACATTAAGTTTGTTTAATCAGGAAACACTTTCTTACAGAAAGGGCATAGGAAATTTAGAATTCTCTCCCCCATAACAAGATGAGGTTCATGGGAGGGAGATCAATTGAAAAGTGGAATTAAGCGGCTAAAGGGGCCAAGGGGTATGGGGAGAGGACAGGAGTGGGATACTAAGACTGCATGATCAACCATGATCATATTGATTGGTGGTACAGGCTCAAAGGGCCGAACGGACTACTCCTGTACCTGTTTTCTATGTCTAAGTTGGAGTTCTGTGTATAGTGTAAAATGGGCAGTGTTAAACATGGGCAATTACCCCAACCCAACCCAGCCAATACTCTCAACCTCTACGATGCTTTGACCCTCCCTGATCTTCCAATAGCCACTCAACACCCTGTTTACTCTTTAATTTCCCCTTGACCCTCTGATACTAAATGTGGGCCTTTGAATCCTCTGACTCATGTCTCCTAACACTGGCTATGTAAAATGAGCTGATGTACGAAAAGGGCAATGTAATAAGGGGCAGAGTTAAACTGACACCCTATTTACTATCAGCCAGTTTTGCGCTTGAGACATACACCAGTCTTCATCTCACAATCTGCTTATTAATGGTACTATTTCATGGATTGATATTGACATGAAAATTGGAGAACAACTTTATTTTTCTCTGAACAATATCTTGGAATCTTTTAGATCCACCTGACAGAAAAACAATACTTTGGCTTAATGCCTCATCTGAAAGGCAGCATTTCAAGTAACACTGTCCCTCATTAGTGCAGCAATGAAGTGTGTGGCTGGATTATGTACTTAAATCTCTGGAGTCTGACTTGAACCTATGACTTGCCCTGAGGCATAACTGCCTTTACTGCACTGAGGCTGACATTCAGACAAGCTCTCTAATATTACAATGGCAAAGTGCTCCTTCAAGCAAGTGCGATCAAGACCTTTAACAGTATGAAATATTTAGTGAACAACAGCCAAGTGATTGTATAAATTTTTGAATTTGGTTAATAAAAGACTACAGCATATCATCATGAGCTCAGATTGAATCCCAGAATACATAATAATTTTAATCAGTGGTTTAAATGTCTGTGAAAATATTCCTATTAATATTAAAATCCTCTATTACTCTTTGGATGACCTATGCTATATTTGCCTGAAAGGGGACCAGCAACTGATTAGTGTTATAATTGACTTCCTTCATACTTTGATTGAAAGCGTTAAATAATATATGCTACAAAATTCATCACAATGTATGCCTTCAGAAGCATGTTTAAAATCTGAAATGCAGAAGTTGATCCACAACAGTTTTATATGGAACTTAATTCTATCTATTGCAAGGTGAATTTCCTGTTTCCATAAATGAAATAGGTCTGCAAAATTCACCTTTTTAGTAGGAATCAACCGGCCTTACAGTATTGCTCCAGAATTGAATGAATCTCTGGCTGCAGTGAACTCCCAAGCATGCTGAACAGATCACACTTTCATGTGCTAGGCATCCAAATTAGAATCAGTCATTGCATCCTTGAAAGATTTCTTGCCCTAATTTGCAAATATGCTTCCTCTGACAGTTATGACTGTCTGCGGCTTGCTTCTATCAGGATGTTTTCTTGCAAGGTAACTTCTAAAAACCCTGTGCAAAATCTTTTAATATTATACATGATTTGCAAATCTAAATGCTTCTGCAGTCTTTGGTAGGCATCAGCTTCTACCAAGGGAAATTGCATCACACAACAGTTAATCCTCAGCATCTACCATCTCTGAAACATATATAACACTTATCGCTCCAGTTGGTCTATGCCATCAATTTACTTCTCAATGATTGTCCCTCGTGTCCTAGTTCAGTCTCTCCAAACAGCAGGAAGAAATAATGAATTCATGAATAAATTAATATTTCTAATGAGAAGAATACATAACCTATCCATTCTGTGCCCCTGCTATGATAAACTAATAATGCAAAAGCTCAAAAGACCACGTCACCATAAAGTGTTCGCTGTCAGTTTCAAACATCGTTGTTGATTAAGTTATCACTTTTTCAGGCAGACTGTATATTGTATATTACTCAGATTTAATTACTTGGATGCGGTTTACTGGGCAGTGCAGTTTAGAGTCTAGATTGAAGCACTTTCCAATATCATGCCAATGGAAGTTGATCTGTAGTGGACAGCATCAAAGGTTAACTTAGAGGTCAATGAGATTTTGAACAGATGAGCCCAATAAGCCAAGGAGTGGCAGATGGAGTTTAATTTAGACAAATGTGAGGTACTGCATTTTGGGAAGGCAAATCAGGGCAAGACTTATACATGTAATTGTAAGGTCCAGGGAAATGTTGCTGAACAAAGAGATCTTAGAGTGCAGGTTCACAGTTCCTTGAAAATGGAGTCATAAGTTGATAGGATAGTGAAGAAGGCATTTGGTATGCTTGCCTGTATTGGTCAGTGCATTGAATAGAGGAGTTGGGACATCATGCTGTGGCTGTACAGGATATTGCTTCGGCAACTTTTGGAATACTGTGTGCAATTCTGGTCTACCTGTTAAAGGAAAGCTGTTGTGAAACTTGAAAAGCTTCAGAAAAGATTTGCAAGGATGGTGTGTTTTGGAAGAGGCTGAATAAACTGGGGTTATTTTCCTTGGAGTGTCAAAGGCTGAATCCTTGTTGAGGTTTACGAAATTATAAGGGGCATGGATAGAGTGAATAGCTGAGGACTTTTCCTCAGGGTGGGGAGTCCAAATTTAGAGGGCATAGATTTAAAGTGAAAGGGGAAAGATTTAAAAGGGGCAACTTTTTTAACACAGAAGGTGTTGAGTGTATGAAATGAGCTGCCAGAGGAAGTAGCGGAGGCTGGTACAATTACATTTTAAAAGGTATCTGGATAGGTATATGATTAGGAAGGGTTTAGACGGAGAGGGCTAAATGCTGGCAAATGAGACTGGATTAATTTAGGATATCTGGTCAGCATGGACGAGTTGAACTGAAGGATCTGTTTCCATGCTGTACAGACAGATAACTCTATGACCTGACTCTAGAAGAAAATCAGGAATAAGACGTAATTATGAAGCCACGAACAACAGCCCATTATCAACCTTGGAACAGAACTGAAGTGATTTCAAAAGGGCATTTGTGCCTGGCACATTGGTGCCCAATTAGAGTGGGGATGCACAAGGTGAAAGTAATAAGACTAAAAGCTAAGATCTCCACCAGTAGCTTCTTTCCATGGCTCAGTCAAAAATTGGCAAAGGATCCCAAAGAAATAGCCTAAACCTTCTGTTGAAGTTAAAATGAGAGATTGGGAGGGCTGGCATAATGATGTTATACTACAGAATCATTGTATAACCAGTGAATCATCGCGTGACCATTCTTGAATTTTTTGAATGAAGAATCAAAATGCTCATTAATTAATTCAACATGTTTTTACAGTTAAAAGCTGCTGCCCCTTAATATTTGCAGTAAACCCCCAAATTAAATGCACTTGGGACAGGATTGTTAACAAATACTCACTCCTGCCTATAGAACATAGAACAGTACAGTACAGTACAGTACAGCACAGTACAGGTCTTTTGGCCCTCGATGTTATGCCAGCCATCTATCCTACTCTAAGTCAAATTAACCTACATACCCTTCATGGTACTGTCTTCCATGAGTCGCTTAATGTCCCTAATGTATTTGACTCTACTACCACCTGCTGGCAGTGCATTCTGCACTCCCACCACTCTGTGTAAAAAAAACCTACCTCTGACATCACCCCTAAAGCTTCCTCCAATTACCTTAAAACTAAGCCCCCTTGTAACAAATATTCCTGCCCATGGGAAAAAGTCTCTGGCTATCCACTCTATGCCTCTCAACAACTTGTACACCTCTATCAAGTCACTTCTCATCCTTCTTCGCTCCAATGAGAAAAGCCCTAGCCTTCTGAACCTTTCTTCATATGACATGCCCTCCAGTCCAGGCATCATCCAGGCATCATCCTGGTAAATCTCCTCTGCACTCTCTCTAAAGCTTCCACATCTTTCCTTTAATGAGGTGACTTGAACTGAACACAACATTCCAAGTGTAGTCTTACCAGAGCTCTACAGAGCTGAAGCATAATCTCACGCCTTGTAAATTCAATCCCCCGCTAATGAAAACCAACACATCATATGCCTTCTTAATAACCCTATCAACTTGGATGGTAACTTTAAGGGACCTATGGGCATGGACCCCAAGATCCATCTGTGAATCAAATGTGTCCTCTTAAACAAATTAAGTGACTTTTTACTGAAGTGATGGTTTGACCCTGAGCTTCCTTGTTCGATTTCCATCAGTTAGAGAATATATTCCGTTGATCAGTGGGTCAGTTCTGCCACACAGAATGGAGTTGCACATCAGGACCCTGCAGACTATGAGGGAAATTGGAACTTTGGGAAAACACTCTGAAAGGCATGGTTTCAGAGGGTTCCAACTCACTTAAGTTTAATAGTTACTTGGAAAAGATAGAAGGATTAAAAACGTTCTCTAATTCTAGGACAACTATTAAACCGAGACTCCCCCTCCAACTCAACAGAGAGCCTCCCACCTCTGCCCAAACTCCTGCCACGCTAATCAGAATATCTAGGCCAAATATTTGTTTGATTTCCTTTACTGGCCACAATTTCAGTCATATTGTTTGGTCATTGCTGGCTATGTCAGCATATATTGCACATCTTACATTCAGGCTAATAAATCTTTATTATGGTCAAGCTAAATTGCCCGTAGTGTTAGGTAAGGGGTAAATGTAGGGGTATGGGTGGGTTGCGCTTCGGTGGGTCGGTGTGGGCTTGTTGGGCCAAAGGGCCTGTTTCCACACTGTAAGTCTAATCTAATCTAAACTAGGTAAGGATGGCAGATTTCCTTCTCTGAAGGATATGAGTGAATCTGATAGGTTTTTATGGCAATCCACATGAGTTACATACAGATTTTGATTGAATTCAAATTTCACCATTGGCATTGGTAGGGTGTGAATTCATATTCAGAGCTTTCATCCTGGACTCTGGATTACCTGAGTAACATTGCCACCACGTCCCCTTTAAATATTATTGCAAAAGACAGTCTTTCACAGATAACAGGCAAAAATCTGTCCTTCTGTAAAACATGTCATGTTTTTTACATCTTTGAATTGATAAATAGATGTGAACCTATCTGTATTGGTGGGAAGTGACTGTTTGGTTTTGTCCATGGTCCTAGCTATTACCTCTGTTAAACAAAATGACCCTGGATATTTTCAGAGATTCTTAGGGTGTCTCTGAGAACCTGACACTTGAAGACACATCAGAGCTCTTAAAACAAAGCTGTCTAACATTTTAACAGCTGAGGATGGATTTTCTTTCCCTGTGCTGCCTTAAATGATGCGTTTTTTTTTAACCTATTAAGCGTTATGGATCTAAGTTGGGTGAATTGGATAATTATCAGTCACAATCATATTCTGATGACAATTCAGGGATAAAATTGAGAATGATCCACCATCATCTCATTGCACAATCTAGAATTTGCTCCTGACTGTACCCATTGAGACCACGGTTTGTCTTTCCGTCATGCCACATATAAATGGTTGTGGGAGGAAAATAAATCCTTTTGTCACACTTTCAGGACCACCAATGAAGCACGAGAAAGTGACATGTAGTCTCAGCAATGGTCTGAATGTGGTAAATGGAAGGGGTGGTATTTTCCCTATTGCTTGCTTGACTTACTGAGGTGTTAGTATCAAATTGTGGCTTGTAAATTGCTTCTTTTGTAAAACAAAAATGGCCAAGAATAAATCTGATCAGAATCCATGAGGAAAATCTATACACAAAGAGTAATGGGAAAGGGGAATTGATTGTCTCAAGAAACAATTGTGGTGAATAGATTAGTCGTATTGGAGGGGTTATGGGATATGTGGAAGTAAGAAGTAGAAGGAGGTGCTCATACAGTTAGATGAAGATGTGTATGGAGAGATTTGAATGGTTTATTAATGGTGATTTAGGTCAGCTGAGCTGATAACCTATTTTGTGTTTAAAATTCCATGTCAATGAATGAAAATACGTCCTTTCCATAGTGGCAGATGACATTGAAAACAATCATCCTGTGGTTATAGTAACGTAAGAGGCTATCAGAGAAAGGCAGGAATGTAGAGTTGAGGTTACAGTCAGATCTGCCATAATCTTATTGAAAGTTGAAGCATGCTGGAAAGATTAAATTGCCTATTCTGCTCCGTGCTCATATAGTTGCATGTAATATGGCTGAATTCAAATTTGAAGGTGACCATTTTCTCTTGTCACCAAACCCCAATGTTCGAGATTCTTCAGTAATGGTATCACTGTCTGTAAAGGGGTAGCACATAGAGGGAGCTGAACACTTCAGCAAGTTTCACCTCATCTCCTTTGAGGGATGTGTTCTGAAATGATGATGGTATGCTGAGTATGGCAGTACATGTTCTATTGTCCTCTTAAAGATGAAGTATCCATTGGTTAAAAAAAAGGCATTTGTCATCATGAAATCATTATGAAGCTCTTGACGTTGCTAAGATACAGTAAGGAGGCTGAGACTGAAAATTGAATTACCACTGTAATTAATTCCTGGGGATTTTATCATATGCCTTGACCTCAGTCTCCAGCCATTAGTCAGCCAACACCTCCAACCTTGAAATGCCTTACCCTCCAAGTTAATGCAAGAAGACTCATTACTCAAAGGGATGATGCTTGACTCACATTGTATTTTTTTCCCACTATTTTCACTATTTTTATAACTAATAACTCCTCTAGTGTGAAATGTAATCCAATAATATGTTGCTACCAACTACAGCTGTGTAGTCAATTTCAAAAGATGAAGGCTTTATTATGTTAATTGTATTTTGAGGTGTATGATATGCTTCATCTGGTTAATCTAGAAATTGTACCAGTAACATATGGATTGAGGCCAGTTCCCCATACAAATCTATACCATGTTCAAAGAATTTTAAGGTTTTGTAAGTAATGTCGGCTGTGAAAAGCTAAACTGTGTACTGCTTTAGGAATTCAAAGCCTTGTATTGAATCATCAAAAACGAATATGAAATTGTCATTTGGAAGGAGCTGCTACTTTCAACAAGATTACATCTGAATATTTTAATTTTATTGAATGAACAACCACCACACTTATTAGGAGTCAACTCAGTGCAAAGAAACATGATTAATTCCACAAACAGTTGACATCTTTTCTTCAGAATTGAAAGAAATAGCTTGTAAATTAATAATGATGGGTTACCTCAGTTTTGTTTTTAGTGACAAAGTCGTAATTATAATTCTAACCTGGCAGTTAACTATCAGTCAGTATATAACTGGTGTATTCTTCATGGCAACAGTCAATCAAGCAATACTGTCTACTCAAAAGGTGTAACATATTGTTTCCTTTTGTGTTAATATTCTTGCAAATGTCCTGATGAAAATCTTCAACAAAATGTCTTTTTTCAATAATTCTGAAGTCTGGAACTATAACTGTTTCACTGTGGGCATTCTGCTTATGTCTTTTCACTTGAGGCAATCAAATCACATGAATGCATTTGTACTCGGGGACAGAGCAGGTCAGATCCAAATGAGAAAATGCCTGGTGCTTGTAGCAGTTGATTGTGAGTCTCTACTGTTCCTTTCTGTGCTGCACAGAAAGGTACAAAGTCAAGCTAGAACAGTTACAAATGCAACTTAGTAGCAATTGCATATGGACAAATGGTATACTTTCAAGCATATTACATGGTGGAGAGTGATTGCATTTGTCACGAATGTATATGTTACATTGGTCAGCATAATAAGGGGAGGGAGACTTGCAATGGGACATTATCTTGTAAATTCTGAAATATACTCGTCAGTGCTGTCTTTGAATCCACAGCAGCCCTGAGATTACACTGGATTCTCCATGTAAACTTTATGATACTCCGTTTAAAATTCTCTTACAACCTTTAAGGAAATGTACACAAACCTAATGAGGCAAATTAAGCATCAGTGAAGAAGAAGAAATAAAGACTTCTTGAAAACTTGACTAATCTTGTCTGGTTTGCAATACAAACTTCCATTTATTGTTGAGTTCATCAAATCTAAATCTAACATAATTTTTGAGTTTTTGACTTATGTCCCTGATAATGCTCAGCCCTGAATGTGAAGGCCAACATAAAGTACTAAAGACCAGTTTGATTGCTATATTTTATATTGCTCTGTGATTTCCATAATTTTTTTTATATTATGGAGGCTTCAGTAGCCTTGTTCAGGTATGCTAAAGGGACAGGACAATGTTCATGTTCAGCGAAATTTGTATACAATGTACCATTGGCATCTACTCTCCAGGATCGATGCTGGGTCCACTACTTTTTGTCATTTACATAAATGATTTGGATGTGATCGTAAGAAATATAGTTAGTAAGTTTGCAGATGACACCAAAATTAGTGGTGTAGTGGACTGTGAAGAATGTAACCTCAGATTACAACGAGATCTTGATCAGATGGGCCAATGGGCTGAGGAGTGGCAGTTGGATTTTAATTTAGATAAATGTGAGATGCTGCATTTTGGGAAAGCAAATCTTAGCAGGTCGAATACACTTAATGGTAAGGTCCTAGGGAGTGTTGCTGAATAAATAGACCTTGGAGTACAATTTCATACTTTCTTGGAAGTAGAGTCACAGGTAGGTAGGATAGTAAAGAAGGCATTTGGTATACTTTCTTTTATTGGTCAGAGTATTGAGTACAGGAGTTGGGAGGTCATGTTGCAGCTGTACAGTATGTTGGTTAGGCCACTTTTGAAATATTGCGTGCAATTCTGGTCTCCTTCCTACCAGAAGAATGTTCTGAAAATTGAAAGGGTTCAGAAAAGATTTACAAGGATGTTGCCAGGGTTGAAGGATTTGAGCTATAGGGAGAGACTGAACAGGTTGGTGGTGTTTCCCCTGGAGTGTCGGATGCTGATGGGTGACCTTATAGAGGTTTATAAAATCATCAGGGACATGGATAGGATAAATAGACAAGGTCTTTTCTCTTGGGTGGGAGAGTCCAGAACTAGAGGACATAGGTTTTGAGTGAGAGGAGAAAGATATAAAAGAGACCTAAGGGGCAACTTTTTCATGCAGAGGGTGATACATGTTTGGAATGAGCTGCTAGAGAAAGTGGTGGAGGCTACATTTAAATTGCAATTGCAACATTTAAAAGGCATCTCGATGGGTATATGAATGGGAAAGGTTTGGAGGATGATGGGTCGGTTGCTGGCAGGTGGAACTAGATTAGGTTGGGACATCTAATCAGCATGGACGGGTTGTCCGAAGGGTCTGTTTCCGTGCTGTACATCTCGATGACTCTATAACTCTGATTTCACATTGGTGCATGATGGTCATTTATACACCTTAGGTAAGACAGTTTCCATCTCATTTTCCCAAGACAGTGCTAATGAAACAATAGGAAATCCTCCTCCACAAACCCATCCACAAAAGGATGAATAGCCTCCTCTGTGCTGTATGGTTAGGCTGTGAACTATGATGTGATAATCACTCCAAGTCCCTACTCATGGTATGTCTGGCTGAATATTTGAAGGGAAGATTTTATTTCAATTCTGTTCAGTTCTGCCCACTATCATACTTCTTTCCCTACAGTGAAAGAATTTCTGGTAGCCCTGATTTTAGAGGCTCTATACACAAACTCCTCTTTAGTGAAGTATCATGATGAACAGTCAAGAGATTGTCAAAAGATTAGCACTGAGGTTAATGAGAGTAAATAGATTCAGGTACAAAAACAGAAACTTGGAAAACCTCAGCTCTGGCAGCATCCATCGAGAGAAAACAGAGTTAAGGTTTCAGGTTCCGTAACTGTTTTTTTTAGTAGGAAGCAGATCAAACTGAGATTGTGGGCCTATAATTAAGTTCATGGCACTTTTCAAAACATTGTTGAATAACAGACTGATGGAAATTCAGCCCCTCAAACCTGCTCCACCATTCAACTAGATCATGCTTGATCTTCAAATTCAATCCAATTTTTCCATATATCAAATCTATTGATTCTAAATCAAATATATTCAATGACTGTGATCCTTCAAACTCCTCCAGGATAGAAAATTCCAAAAATTCATCACCCTCTGAGTGAAGAAATTCCTCCTTATTACAGCCCTGAATTGTTTCCCTCTTATTCTGTGACTGTGTCCCCTCATTCTGAACCCCTGACCAATGGAAAAAAACATCATTCCAGCATATACACTGTTGATCCATGTGAGAATTTTGCTTGAGATAAGCACTCATTCTTCTAAATTCTGAGAAAGCAGGCTGAATCTACTCAATCTCTCATGACAGTATAATTCTGCCACCCCACGAATCAACCTGAATAAAGTCTGGATTCCTTCACCGTAGAGTTTCAAGGTATAATTCTTCACCTCATTATCCAGAAACTGTTGATATGTTGAAAATAATCCAATTTTCAGAGCTCTTCTGCCAAACAGAAAGAAGAATAAGATTGGCTGGAAGATAAAACACTTTGCTAGGAAAGAAACTTTCTAATAAGAAATGCCTTTCCCATCAGCAGAGGGTTTCTGAGTGTATCAGAGTTTCAGACTGTGAAAACGACCTAGCGAGTCAATAAATTTTCAAAGTAGATGGCCAGATATTCAATATGATATAATGTTTGGTCCAGCTTTTAGAACAATTGTGCACTGAAGAGCAACAGGGCTTAGTGAATGTAAATCTATCCAAAAGCATTGATTGACTAAACAAATGTACAAAGCTGTCTGCTAATCAGCAAAAATGGCCAGGTTATTGCTGTGTCTGTATCTGCTATTAGGGTGAACTCACAGATGGATATCAGAAGAAGTGGCAAAATGAAGAGAGCCACTAAAAGATGCAAGAACAGTTTTTTAGAACAGTTTTTAGAACAGTTAAGAAAGCGAATGTTAAACTTGAGATAAAAAGATTTACTGAGATCAAACTTGAAAACTGTAAACTTTCTTCTCACAATTTTGAAAAAAACGGGTGAATTGGAAAATTGCATTGGAGGATGTACAAGAAAGCCTTGCAAGGATAATATGAGAATTGAGAGAGTATAATTATCGGGAATAATCAGAAAGGCTAAGACCATTTTCTCTAGCAAGTGGAGCCTGGGCAGTAACAAAATGGAAATAAATAAAATTGGAAAGAGGCTTGAAACAGTAGACATGAAGAACAGATTTTCACTTGTTGGGGAGATAAAACTGAGAGAGTATCAAAATATTATTTAATTATTTAAAATAAATCAGATAAGGAATTGAGGACAAACATCTTCATTCAAGAGTGATGAGAATGTAGAAACTGCCAACACATGAAATAATTGAAGTGTGTAACTCAGATTTATTTAGAAGGAAAGTAGGTAAGTACATGAGGAGGAAGGAATAGAAGGCTATGCTGCTGAGTCCAAGGTGAAGTTGGGTGGGAAGCAATTTCTGTGGGTTATAAATGCCAGCTTGCACCATTTGAGCCAAATGGCTTTTTCTACTTGTAAATACTATGGAGTTTAAGGCCATTAGACCATAAGAAGTAAGAACTGGAGTAGATTATTCAACACCTTGAGCTACTTCACCATTCAACAGGATCATGGCAGATCTGACATTCCTCACTTCCACTTTCCTGAGCTTTTCACATAAATCCCAATTCCCCAACCATTCAAGAATTTGCCTATCTCGGCCTTAAATATACATAAGGACTCCGACCCTACAGTGGTGGCAAGGAGTTCCAAATTCACACAACCCTCAGGGAAGAAATTCCTCCTCGTTTGTACCCCTTAGTTTTGAGAGTATGCCCCTTGGTCTTACACTCCCTCATGAGAGGAACATTCTCATAGCATTTACCCCGCCAAGTTCGTGAAGAATCCCATATATTTCAATGAGATCACCTTTCATTCTTCTAAACTTTAATGAGTACTTAACCTTATCTCATAACACAGCCCTTCTATATCAAGAATTATCCTCGTGAACCTTTTCTGAACTGCTTTCAATGAAATATCTTTTTTTCTGAAATAAGTTGACAACATCTGCTCACAGTACTCCAGATATAGTCTCATAAGCAACTTGCAGTACAGTTGCAGTAAGATTTCCTTACTCCTTTGCTCCAACCCACTTGAAATCAGGGCCAAATGTCCATCAACTTTCCTGATTACTTGCAGGTGTGTGCTAGCTTTCTGTGTATTATGTACAATTACCTTCAAGTTCCTTTTGTTGTAGCTTTTCTCCATTAACATAATACTCTGTTCTTATGTTCTTCCTTCCAAAATGAACAAGGTCACATTTTCCCATATTATACTTCATTTGCCAACTTTTTGTCCACTTCCTTAACCTATTAATAGCTCTCTGTAAACTGTTTGCATCACTGTCACATCCTACCTTTCCACTTATTTTTATTTTATCTGCAAATTTGGTTCAAATGCATTTACTTACTTCTCTAAGTCATGAATACATATCATAAACAGTTGCATTCTCAGCATTATTCCCTATGGAACCCCACTGGTTGCAGGTGCCAACCTGCAAAGAACACTTTTTCCTCCCTCATTGTTTTTTGACCACTAGCTAATTCTCTACCAATGTCAATATACCCCTTCCAACATTATGGGCTGTTATCTTTTGACTTAAAATTTTGTGAGCTATCTTATTCAATGACTTCTCGAAGTCCAAAAACAACATGTCTACTGGTTTCCCTCTATCCACAAAGGTTGAGACTCACTTGAGACCCATACTAAATTAGTCAGACATGATTTCCTTTTTATGAATCCTGGCTGTTTGATTGGATTATGATTTTCCAAATGAGCTGCTATTGCTTCTTTACTTATTGATTCAAATACTTTTCCAACAGTTGATATTAGGTTAATCAGTCAAAAGTTACCCACGTTTTGCCTCCTTCACTTTTTGAATAGGGTGACACATTGGTAGTTTTCCAATCCTCTGCTATTTCCTCAGAATTCAAGAATTTTTGGAAAATTACACCAATGCATTCACTACCTCTTTTATGATCCTAATGTGCAAACCATCAGGACCAGGGGATGTACCTGTTTTTAGCCTCATTAGTAGATTCAATGCTATTTCTCTAATGATGGTGATGGTACTGAACTCCTCACTGGTATCCTTTAGTGTAAATGGAATGTTCAAAGTATCTTCAAATGTAAAAATGCCCAAAGTATCTGTTAAACTCCTCTGTAATTTCTTTGATCCCCATAACTGTCTCCCCAAACTTAAACCTCGTCTTTTTTTATATAACTACAATAGGTGGGAGAAAAAGGTTGCAATAAACATATAAGAAATTTGCAAATGGATGTGGGTAGGTTAGGTGAATTGGTGAAAATTTGGCAAATCATTTAGTCAGAAGATATTATTGAGATTGCATCTGGAATATTACATATGATTTTGGTCCCCTTGCTTGAAGAATGATGTAATTGCTTTAGAGGCAGTTCAGAGGAGATTCACTCGATTAATTCTGGAATTGAAAGGTCACTCTTTAGGAAGAGCGACGGAGCAGTTTAAGCCTAAGTTTATAAGAATGACAGGTGACCTAATTGAGATATACAATATGCTAAAGGGTATTTACAAAGTGTACACAGAGTGGATGTTTCCACTTGTGGGGTAATCACGAATGAGAGGTCTTAGTTTTAGGCTAAGGTGATGGGAAGGAATGGGGTTGTGAATCTGTGGAATTCACTACCCAGAGTCCAGTGAATGCCAGGATGCCAAATATATTTGAAAAGATAGACAGATTTTTCATTAGCATGGAATTAAAAGGTTATGGGGAATGAGCAGGAAAGCTAAATTAAAGCAGAGATTAGATCAGCCATTATTATGTTAATGGTGGAGCAAGGTCAAGGGGCTAAATTGTCTACTCCTCTTTATCGTTACATTAGGGATGGCATGGTGGCTCAGTGACTAGCACTGCTGTCTCACAGCTCCAAGGACCCAGGTTCAATTCCAGCCTCAGGTGACTGTCTGTGTGGAGTTTGCACATTCTTCCTGTATCTCTGCGGGTTTCCTTCCATGATTAAAATTATTTCAAATTTAACCATCATTTTGAGCCTACAATGCCACTTGAGCCAAGTGTAAATTACTGGCCTCTATTATGTTTTAATGTTCTAAAATATCTCCACATGAAAGACAGATTTAAATCCAACAAAATGTCAGCCATAGACAGAATTACAAGACAGGACCATTCTGCAGCAAAAAACTAATCATGTGGCTTTATTGTATTTGCACAAAAAGTCTTGTGAAACAAACATAAGTGCACATCACGGCCTACACACAGATTTGTTTTTACTGAGTCCTACTTGACAGAACAGGCTCAAGAAGCTGAATAACCCCTTACCTCGATTCTAACATTTTTACACAATGCTTTCATATGTTGAAAGCTATATTCAGAAAAATTCCTTACCTGAAGGGGAATGTTTCAGAATGAAGGAGGCAGTAACAGAATATGTTAGTCATCAGAAATAATTTTTTTGAACACTTTCTGGCTGAGCCATGACCACAGCTATTTTCACATTGCCTATTCTTCCAGTACATAACAATAGTTAGTCATAAATCTTCAGCAACTTCATGCTTCTTTTTCATCATCTAAAATATATTATTTTATGTGCCATTTGTAGACAGCTCTTTGAAAACAACTTCACTCTCTCAGGATGTTTATGCTTGAAGAAAATCAGCATCCATTTTTGTTACTTACCGAGAAATTATATATCAAGTCATTCTTGTACACATCATAGAACATAGAAATGCAGCGCAGTACAGGCCCTTCAGCCATCGATGTTGCACCGACCTGTGAAACTAATCTGAAGCCCATCTAACCAACACTATTCCATTATTATCCATATGTTTATCCAATGATCATTTAAATGTCCTTAAAATTGGCGAGTCTATTATTGTTGCAGGCAGGGCATTCCTCGCCCTGACGACTTTCTGTGCAAAGAACCGACCTCTGATATCTGCCCGTTATCTATCACCCATCAATTTAAAGCTATGTCCCCTCGTACTAGCCATCACCACCCGAGGAAAAAGGCCCTCACTGTCCATCCTACTTAATCCCTTGATCATCTTGTCTACATCATTGTGTATGGTCAGTTCTCCCTCATGTAATCATCAATTGTAATTGCCTATCTCTTCTTCTATCTGAGTTGCCCTTCTCTTCAGTTTTGAGCACTTGGAGGATTCTGAATGTTGATTAGATCCTTAACAATTTGGAATGGCCTTTGCAATTTTTCTTTCATACACCCTATAGGTAGGTTGGCTAAGAATGACTTCTTTATCCAAATTCTTCATCTGTGAAGGCAATAGCAAGCAATTCAGCAACACTGCAAATGGGATCTTGATCAGATGGGCCAATGGGCTGAGGAGTGGTAGATAGAGTTTAATTTCGATAAACACGAGGTGCTGCATGTTGGGAAAGCAAATCTTAGCTTTGCTTATACACTTAATGGTAAGGTCCTAGGGAGTGTTGCTGAACAAAGAGACCTTGGAGTGCAAGTTCATAGCTCCTTGAAAATAGAGTCACAGGTAGATAGGATAGTGAAGAAGTCATTTGGTGTGCTTTGCTTTATTGGTCAGAGTATTAAGTACAGAAGTTGGGAGGTCATGTTGCGGCTTTACAGTACGTTGGTTAGGCCACTTTTGGAATACTGTGTGCAATTCTAGTCTCCTTCTTATCAGAAGGATGTTCTGAAACTTGAAAGGGTTCAGAAAAGATTTACAAAGATATTGCCAGGTTGGAGGATTTGAGCTATACGGAGAGACTGCATAAGCTGTGTCTGTTTTCCCTGTAATGTCGATGGCTGAGGAGTGACCTCATAGAACTTTAGAAAATCATGAGGGACATGGATAGGATAAGTAGACAATGTCTTTTCCCTGGGCTGGGAGAATCCAGAACTAGAGGTTTAATGTGAGAGGGGAAAGATATAAAAAAGACCTAAGGGGCAACATTTTCACATGGAGTGTGATGCATGTATTGGAATGAGCTGCCAGAGGAAATGGTGGAGGCTGGTACAATTACAGCATTTAAAAGGCATCTGGATGGGCATATGAATAGGAAGGGTTTAGTGGGATATGGACCAAGTGCTAGCAAATGGGACTAAGTTAGGTTGGGATGTCTGGTCGACATGGACGAGTTGAACTGAAGGGTGTGTTTCCCTGCTGTACATCCCTTTGACTCTTTGGCTCTATGTACTTCTCACTCAAAATTATTTGCATGTCACTTCCTGTACCAACAAAGACAAGCAACATTAGAATGCAATTTTTCTTCTTAAAAAAAACTTATAAATTTCTCTCTCACATAGCCTACAGTTAGATTGACTAAGAATTAATTAGTTACCCAAACTCTCCATCTGTGACGATGGTTAACAAGCAATTTAATAACATTGCAAGTGAATTCAGATTGGCTCCTAATTCTGTTGGTTGGAACACAGACTAACAAACTAAGGTGTCAGTAAAAATATATAGGATTAGAAATTGGTATTGAAGCAGGTAGCAATGTATGGTTACCCATTACACGTGACCAATATTTGGTTCTGTGAACTTCAGTAGAACATCAAATCTGGCAAGTTCTTTCGGAAGAGCATGAGACTCTAATCTCAGGGTCATGGGTTTGAGTCCAACTTTGGGTACCCCAAGGCCCTCTTGTGACAGAGTGGTCATATCTTTATCCCTGTACTAGTAGGCCCAGGTTCAAGACCTATTTGCTCCAGAGATGTGTAACAAATCTCTGAACAAATTGAATAGAGAAATAGGTAGAACAAAATGACCCAGATCTTCAAGTCTCATGCAAGGCAGGTACATGATGGTCTCCCAGAATGAATGCTTGCACACCTGGGATACCCAAATAAGGAATCTTTTGGAAGTTTCCAGGAAGTTTGAAATCCCTCAGGCAATTTCCCTTTCCACAGAACACTCAAGAATAGTTTTTAGCTCTCAGTTAGAGGATGGTTCTGACATACTGAGCTGGATAGTTATCTAGAAGTAAACTGAAAAATCTTCATTTATGTAATTATGCAAATAATTATCACTCTCAATCATCAAAAAAGTGATGGAAGATGTCATCAATAGTGTTCAGCAATAACCAGTGTTGTGATGCCCAGTTTGGGTTCCATCAGGGTCACTCAGCTCCTGATCTCATTACAGCCTTGGTTCAAACATGGACAGAAGAGCTGGGTTGAGCTGAGTTCCAATCATGACATGAGAGTGACAGCTCTTGACATCAAGACTATATTTGATTGAGAGTGGCATCAAGGAGCCCTAGCAAAATTGGAATCAATGGATGTCAGGGGCAAACTCTCCTCTGGTTGGAGTCTTACATGGCACATAGGAAGATGGTTGTGGTGGTTGGAGGTCAGTCATTTCAACTCCAGAACATCTGTGCAGGAGTTCCTCAGGGTAGTATCCTAGATCCAACTATCTTCTGTTACTTTATTAATGATCTTCCTTCCATCATTGGAGATTGGTCAGAATTGGAGATGTTTGCTGATGATTGTACAATGTTCAGTGCCATTGATGACCTCAGCAGCGGTCCACGTTCAAATGCAGCAAGATCTAGACAATATCCAGGCTTAGGCTGACAAATGGCAAGTAGCATTCATGTCTCATAAATGCCCAGGCTTATTACTATCACCAATAAGACACAATCCAACATTGACATCTAAAGGTGTCGCCATCATTGAATTCCCTACTATCAACATCCTGGATTTAGTATTGACCAGAAACTGAACTGAAGGAGCTAAATAATATTATGGCTGGAAGAGCTGGTCAGAGGCTAGGAATACTGCAGTAAATAACTCACTTCCTGAATCAGCAGAGCCTGTTCATCATCTACAAGGCACAAGAAAAGGGTGCATTGGAATATTTTCCACTGACCTGGATGGGTGCAGTTCCAACAACAATGAAGAGGCTTGACATCATTCAGGACAAAGCAGCTCACTTGATTGGCTCCACATTCACAACAATCCACTCCCTTCACCACCGATGCCCAATAGCAACAGTGTGTACTGTCTCCAAGATGCACTGCAGAAATTCACTAAAGATCCTTAGCCTTCCAAACCCACGTCCACTTCCATCTGGAAGGACAAGGGTAGCAAATACATGGGAACACTACCGCCTCAAATTCCCCTCCAAGCCGCTCACCATCTTGATCTGGAGATTATGATAGTTCATTCACTGTCGCTGAGACAAAATCCTGGAATTTCCTCCCAACAGCATTGTAGGTCACCCACAGCAGCAGTGCAAGAAGGCAGCTCACCACCACCTTCTCAATGGCATCTAGGTATGGACAATAAATGCTGGCCCAGCCAGCAATGCCCATGTCCCATGAATTAATTAAGAGAACTGACACTGTCACACTCCCCACACCAATCACTATCCCCTGATTACTCATACTGACCTCCCAATCACCCTCACTGATCCCTCAATCACTCAGTCTGACCTCCTGGACATTCACAATGATGCCCAATCTCTCACACTGATTGCCACTAAACAATTGCCAGCCTACCCACATACCAGACCCTCACCTACTAGCACCAAACTACTAACACCCAAACCACCTTTCATCCTGCATCCAACCAATCTAACTGCTATCCTACTTCACCTCCGTACCTGTTTACCCACTGTACCCTTCCACTCACTGGGCTGCTCTTTGTAACTTTTCAAAGCTGCTTCTGGCGAGCTGATCTCTGTACTTATTGGAATACAGAAGTGGTTGTTGTAAAAATTGCTCACTGGCCCCTGTGCAGATTTTCTATGCTGTCCTGTCTGAGGACTCCTGCAGTCTGTTCTGAAGGATCCTCCATTGGAAGGAGCTGGAGTGGGCTATTCGGTCCTTTGAGCTTGCACCACCATTTTACAAAGTCAGTTCACCTGATTAAGGAGCAGTGCTCCAAAAGCTTGTGATTGGAAGATCTGGATCAACTTTAAATGAGATTAGCAATACTGTAATAGCCAAGTGTCAGTCCAAGATACTTTCCCATCCCACAGAGCTCCCACTAATCTGCTAAAATATGGTCAAAACATATTCAATTTTAATTCTGTAGAATAATTCTGCTCTACTCCTGGAATTTATATTTGCCGAGATTGCAACACAAAGGGATCTCAAATCTTAAAGGGAAGATTTGCACTTCTGTGGAGCCTTTCATGACTTAATAGCTATAGTCAAGGAAGTCCATCTGAAGTGTAACAAATATACACTGGAACGAAGCATAGCAGCTCATTGGCACACAGTGTGCTCCCAGCAGCGTGGAGTTAATTGCTAACTGAAAGTTAGCACAGTTTATCTTATAACTTGAAAGTGAAAATAAGCTATGTGGAATGAGAGACCAGAAATTGCTGACATTGACATTAAAGGCCGGATGCTATATGTGTTCCTGTGACATTTCTCAGTCTGATATTTTAAAGCAGCTGCTAACCAGTTTACTGTGAATGAATTAACACCTCTCCAATAATAAGCCAATTTTTATACGAATATATGAAAGGGAAAGAAAAAGCAGGAGTCTGCATTTATAAAATACCCCCAAAACCATTGATGTCAATTTTGCAGTTAATTGGTGTTGTGTTGCTGGCATATATAGCAATCATTTTTTTTGTAAGTCCAGATCTTGTAAACTATTAATGAGACTAACGTCCAAGTAATCAAGTATGGTTCAGGGAAGGATATTGGCCTGGACACACAATATATTCTTCAAATTTGATAGTTGGGATTATATGAGGCAGGACCTTATTTTAATGTCACACTCATGATAAGAGCAGATTTGAAGCTGCAGTCATGTATCACAAAAATAAAATACAATGGCTGCTGAAAACCTCAAACAAAGACACCAGTGCTTGAAATGCTGAGCAGGACAGGCAGCATCTGCAGAGAGAGAAACAAAATGAATGTTTCTGGTCTTTGATCTTTTCAATCTCATAGAGTCATAGAGATGTACAGCATGGAAACAGACCCTTCGGTCCAACCCGTCCATGCCGACCAAATATCCCAACTCAATCTAGTCCCACCTGCCAGCACCCGGCCCACATCCCTCCAAACCCTTCCTATTCATATACCCATCCAAATGCCTCTTAAATGTTGCAATTGTACCAGCCTCCACCACATCCTCTGGCAGCTCATTCCATACACATAACACAGTCTGGGTGAAAACATTGCACCTTAGGTCTCTTTTATATCTTTCCCCTCTCACCCTAAACCTATACCCTCTAGTTCTGGACACCCCAACCCCAGGGAAAAGACTTTGCCTATTTATTCTATCCATACTCCTCATAATTTTGTAAACCTCTATAAGGTCACCTCTCAGCCTCCAAGGAAAACAGCCCAGCCTATTCAGCCTCTCCCTGTAGCTCAGATCCTCCAACCCTGGCAACATCACTGTAAATCTTTTCTAAATCCTTCCAAGTTTCACAACATCTTTCCGATAGGAAGGAGACCAGAATTGCATGCAATATTCCAACAGTGGCCTAACCAATGTCCTGTACAGCCGCAACATGACCTCCCAACTCCTGTACTCAATACTCTGACCAATAAAGGAAAGCATACCAAATGCCTTCTTCACTATCCTATCTATCTGCAACTCCACTTTCAAGGAGCTATGAACCTGCACTCCAAGGTCGCTTTGATCAGCAACACTCCCTAGGACCTTACCATTAAGTGTATAAGTCCTGCTAAGATTTGCTTTCCCAAAATACAGCAGATAAAGACTTTCTGGACAAAAGTAGATTTGACAAGTTGTGCAACTGTTCAGCTTTTGCTTCCAATAAAATCTTTGCTGGAACTCATGAGGTTCAGTTATACGTATATATCATATATAAAGGGACTGAATCTGCAGTAGAGATAAACTGTTTTAAATTATCTCTGCAATCAGAAAATACTTGCACCATGCTTACAGAAATAAACCAAGCACCCTGAGTCTAAATCAGTTATCAAGCTCAAATACTTAAACACAGGTTAATTAAACTATTGAATGTTATATTTCTCGCCAATTATTTACAGGAATGAAGTTTTACATTTCTGGGGCAAGAGAATGAATTGTGTAATTATAATCAGTGATGCATCAAGTGCATGAGCTTCAAGACATTACATGAGGGGCATAATTATAAAGTGACAGGCAGGAAATTTAGAGGGGGTTTGAAAAAAAGCCATTTCATATAGAGAGTGATGGGAATCTGAAATGCTGAGGGAGGGTAGCTGAGATAGGAAACATCACAAACATTAAAAAGTTACTTGGATGAACACTTGAAATGTCATAGCATTCAAGACTAGTGTGGGTAAGTGGAACTAGATAATGGTGTACTTTTGGCAGTAAAGTTTCAATGTCCCTCTTCTGGACTGTATGATTCTATGAAAGGTTATATACACAAAGATGGATATGGATAAATGTTTAATAGTAGTGGTGATTTGTTAAAAATCACAAACAGTAACCAATGTGGTGTGTGCTGTACCTATGGATTTTAAACGGTATGGCATAGAAGCTTTGTTAATAAGGAAGGTGAGATTCAGTAATATAGGGAATATGGTTGAATACAGTGAATTTGGCTAATCAACAGAAACCAAAGAATAATTATTAATATTTACTTTTGGATAAGAGGGTAATATCTGAAATTTCTGGAGAATATTAGAAAATTATTAGTATAATGTTGTTACCCAGTTTTTTTCTTGAATGTAACTGTATAAAAGTTCCAACTTTTTAAATAAGGAAAAAAGATAATGTAGTACCAAAGAAGCATTGAAAATAGGAGCAGGAGCATATCTGATCTTTGCTTGCTTTGCTTGATTGGTTAAGTCTGTGTGTAGACAACAGTGAAGAGACACCATAGTAACTCTAAGGAGCTGTGACTTGGAGATGCCGGTTTCGGACTGGGGTGTACAAAGTTAAAAATCACATAACACTAGGTTATAATCCAACCAGCTGATAAAGGAGCAGTGCTCCAAAAGCTAGTGTTTCCAAATAAGCATGTTGGACAATCACCTGGTGTTGTGTGATTTTTAACTATATAAGGAGCTGAGTTGCGAGTATGAGTACAGAGATTTTATTATTGTAGAGATACTTTAAAACTGTTGTGCACATTTAGAAGCTAGTGCCATGTCTGCATTGTTTTGAGATTAAAAATATAAAATAGTGAGGTAAATGCAATGACAATGATATCTTTTTTATATATATATCCTGGGCACCTACAGAGAAGCTTCAAAGAGTCATAAAGCCATGCAGCATGAAAACAGACCCTTCAGCTCAACTAGTCCATACAGACTACGTTCTCAAACTTAACTAGTTTCACTTGCTTGCGTTTGGCCCTGACCTCTCCAAACCTTTCCTGTACATCTATTTGTTCAAGTGTCTTTTAAATGTAGTAAAGTTACCTGCATCCAATACTTCCACTGGTAGTGTATTGCACACATGAACCACTCTCTGTGTAAAAAATGCTGCCCCTCATTTTCTTTTTACAACTTTTCTCTCTCACCTTAAAAATATGCTCCCAGTTTTGAGAATCCTAAACACGGGGAACAAAAACCCTTTCGATTCACCTATTCTATGCCCCTCATGATATTATAAAACTTTATAGGGTTAGCCCTCACCTCCCTATGTTCCAGTGAAAAGAGTCCCAGCCTGTCCAGTCTACATTTATAACTCAAACCCTCCTTTTCCTGACCAATCTTTTCTGAAACATCTCCAATTTAATTCCCATTGTGTACTCCAAAAGAGAGCTCACCAACATCTTGTATAACTTCAACATGATATCTCAACATCTATACTCAAAGGTCTGAGTAATGAAGGCAAGCGTGCTAAATGCCTTCTTAACCACAAGTCAATAAACATACAGATACATGAACTAAAAGGCCGTGTGAGCTTGCCCCACCATTCGGTAAAATCATGGTCAATCTATTTGTATTTAGAATTCCACATTCTCACGTTTCTCTGATAGCCTTAGATTCTGGTTTGGCAAGGGGATCGATCTACATTATCACTATCTTCAGTTATAGAGAGTTCCAAAGTTGCATGATCTTTGAGAGAAAATAAAATCTTCTCAGTCTTACCCTGTACACCTTCTTTTATGGTATGTAGAAATGTTTGGCACAGAATTCCATACATATAAAATGTACGCCACATTGTCTGGTTTCAAGGTCCCTGGTATCCTTGTGATAGTCTAATTCCTCAGAAAGCTGATAGAGATTTTAAAAACTTGGACAAATCGTAACAAAACAAACTGATCTGTGAGCCAGTCGTTGTGGTACACAAGGTTAAGATAATCTCCGAAATAAAATGAAGGGGAGGGAAGTTAGGAGGATATTGTTTTTCACTAATTCTCTAACATTTCCTACACTTTTATTCCAGTAAACCTCATCTTATCACTGTTCCAGTTACAGAGCGAGGGCAGCTGTATTTATTTAGAAATGATAAGCTGAGGGCCAGTAAGATAGATTGTGATTCAGACAATGTAGTCAGTCCCTTCATAATGCACACCCTGTCATGTTCTATCCAAGCAAAAAAAAATGCAAAAGAACATGTGTGAAATGCATTTACAAAATTTGCATCAGTGACACTATTAGATTTGATTCCCTACAGTATGGAAACAGACCCTTCAGCCCAACAAGACCCTCTGAAGAGTAACCCACCCAGACCCGTTCCCTTACTCTATATTTATCCCTGACTAATGGACCTAACATTATGGGCAATTTAGCATGGCCAATTCACCTGACATGCACATCTTTGGATTGTGGGAGGAAGCCAGAGCATCTGAAGGAAACCCATGCAGACCCGGAGAGTATGTGCAAACTCCACATAGTCAGTCACTCAAGGCGTGAATCGACCCTGGGTTCCTGACGCTGTGAGGCAGCAGTGCTAACCACTGAGCCACCATGCCATGTTGCATTTATTGTACTGGCAATCAGTTCATGTTACAAGCTGAAGATGGTTGAGCCCTAATAGTGCTTTTCATTCAGTAATTATGATTACCAATGCAGTACATTATGATATAAATGATATGAATAAAACCAGATGATTTATTTGTGACAATAATTAGGAATAGAGTTACCAATGAGATTTTATACATGCTGAAATGATTGCATTATTGCTTCAAGTTCATCATTTACAAATGAAATGCGGTTATAATATTATTCCTACTTCTATGTAGAGCTGTATTTCAGTATTATCAATGTGAATATCTGAGGAAAGAATTATTAGAAGGTTATGTTCAGAAGAATAACGGAAGAGGTTTAAGAAGTAATTTGTATGCAGCAAAGCCCTTTTTAACTGAATGGCCATTTCTTTGTTTTACATTCTGTGTCATTCCTTAAGCATTTCAATTCCTCCAGAGAATGTGATGTGGACAATTGTGGCATCATATTCAATCTTACAGTGAATGATTAAATGTTGAGTTTAAAACTTTCAAGTGCTGCACTCTTTGAAACGCTTCATGAAACCAATAAAAATCAAAAAATGCTGGAGAAAATCAGCAGGTCTGGCAGCATCTGTGAAGGAAGAGACAAAGTTAACATTATGAGTGCTAATCTTTAGAGGAGGACCTTTCAGTTCAGTCAGAAAGTAGGAAGACATTGGATACAGGCAAATTTGGCTGTCTGGATCCAAATTTGGCTGGCCCATAGAAAACAGAGGGTGGCAGTAGATAGAAAGCATTCAGTTGAGAGCTCAGTGACCAGTGGTGTTCTGCAGGGTCTTCTGCTCTTTGTGATAATTATAAATGACTTGAGTAAGGAAGTGAAAGTGTGGGTTAGTAAGTTTGCTGATGACACGAAGGTTTGTGGAGTTTTGGATTGTAGGTTGCAACAGGACATTGATAGGATGCAAAACTAGGCCGAGAAGTGGCAGATGGAGTTCAACCTGGAAAAGCGTGAAATTATTCATTTTGGAAGGCTGAATTTGAATGCAGATTACAGGGTTAAAGGCAGGATTCTTGACAATGTGGAGGAAGAGAGGGATCTTGGGATCTATTTCCATAGATCCCTCAAAGTTGCCACCCAAGTTGATAGGGTTGTTAAGAAGGCATATGGTTTGTTGGCTTTCATTTGCAGGGGAATTGAGTTTAAGAGCCACAAGGTTATGCTGCAGTACGATAAAGTCCTGGTTAGACTACACTTAGAATATTGCATTCAGTTCTTGTTGCCTCATTCCAGAAAGGATGTGGAAGCTTTAGAGAGGGTGGAGAGGAGATTTACCAGGATGCTGCCTGGACTGGAGGGCATGTCTTATGAAGAAAGGTTGAGGGAGCTAGTTTTTTTTCTCATTGAAGTGAAGAAAGATGAGAGGTGACTTGACATAGGTGTACAATATGATGAGATGCATAGAGTGGATAGCCAGAGACTTTTTCCCAGGTTGTTGACTTAGACAATTTCCCTTTTTTTTGCAGTATCCCATATCTCTGAACCAGGCAACTCCTTTTTGCCTATGTCCTGCATCTTTGGGCATTGGTTATTCTTTTTCAGTACTGGCTTAGAGTTGCAGGCACCACATTGTCAATCTATGTCTGCAGTATATTTATGCATGAGTACATCTGTACACTATTTCAAATTGTTGTTTAGAGTCAAGGTTTTCATTTGCTGTCCATGTTTGCACTACTTGTGGAACCACTGTTCTTCAGTTGTATTATTTTAGGCTTACTTCTTGCTTAACACAATATTTGTTACAGGTACTGAGGATTTGTCCTGGAAAGATAAGGAAATGAAAATTTTCATCTGAATGTGCATCCTCCAACTTCCCTCAGCAGACCTGAATCTATCAGAACTATTTTTTCTGCAAACTATTTTGCACTCTGAATTTTGTTCATTAAAGGTTTATCAAGGAGCTCAATTTGGGTGCACTGCTCAATAGTGACCTTCTCATTTGTCTTTCAATACAAGTTTGATTGATTTTTGCAATGTGAACTCTCTTCACTGTTGACAGTGATGGGAAACATTTCTGCTAATCCAATACAGTCTGAGGTTTCAATCTTGTTTACAGTGTAGAACATATTTTGTACACCAAAATAGCTTATCTCCATGGATTCTATCTTCTTTGTGGCCTCTGCCATGAGTCTGGAGAAACATATGAATTCTTCTGCCAGTTGTCCTTTGACCAGTTACTACACGATTACTGTTCCATAACTGAATATTGCTTTATCTGGTTATAAATGACTGGTTGTTCCCTTGTCAGTTATTTCTGGTCTTTTTTGATTAGTTTGATTCCTTCCACCATTTGAAAAAAAGTGCATATAATCATCCACAAGTCTGAGAACTTTTGATTCTGAAGTATATACTGAGAACTACTCAGCTTGTTTGGGACAGTTGTTTGTCACATGCCTTTAATCTTAAGTACTAGGCCTCCTGGACCATGTTGTTGGCTGCAGACACAATTTCTTCATGCCTGTTGCACTATCTGATAATATTTTGATATTCATCCCAAACTGAGCTTCAAATAACTGTGACATCCATTGACATAAATATTTTTATTCCAAAAATCTGGGTGTGGATCATATCTCTTTCTAAGGATTTCCATTGGCTTTCCTTTTTCTGTCGTCTGTTCTATCTCAGAAATTTCTTTCCATAACTTGCGATTTGACTTCTGTTGCTCTTTGTATCCTATTTGACACATTTTCTAAACATAACCTATTAGTTAACAGCACTGTTTTAATTGCTGGACATGACACATGTGGATTGATGTGTTTTGCTTCTAAACTTACCATCTGGTGGATTTTTCAAGAGCCAAATTTTCTTTTGACTGTAATATATCTGATAAAGACTCAGCTGTAATTCCAGCAATAAGACTATCTTTGTGAATTTTGACTTTAAATCTCCATTTTTCCACCAGCCTGTAGAGAACATAAGTTGATTTGTTTATGGATCCCGTGGACACTGAAATCTTCTATTAAATCTTGCTCATTGAAGATTTGTATTTGTTAAAAAGTGAAAATAATTGTAAAAGCATTTGATATTTTATCAAAAGTATCTATTACTTCCATTACACCAGTATCAATTACAATGTCATGAGATTCACTGCCGCTTAAGTATATCAGCATATTAATTTGTTCAGCTTTTGACTTAGTATCTAGTTTGGAAGTATTTCCCTATCTTAAGAACTATATTTTCATGATGTCAAATTCTGCATTCTATTTAACCCATTTCTGAAATTAAATCCTTCTGGCGACATTATTTCTGCTGCCATATCTCCCTTGCGTGATTATTTATTTTCCGAGCTTTAAGGTAATTTAAGTTGCAGTACAGTAATGCTGCTGCTGTCTATCTCTGTACTGGAGGGTTGTCTTAAATTTCTACAATTAGTGTGGAGATGTCTTGCCTTCTGTAAGAAAAATGTGAAATTCCCTTGCTATCTGAAGAGATTTAATGACTTGCATGTCATGTGAATTGTCTGGATGATTTTCATCAATTGTGGCTTTAGGAAATGATTTCCATTTCCTAACATCTTTACAGAATGAGTTCCTTTTTTTAGTTAATATTTTCCTCAAATTCTGATGGTCTGCAGTTTGAATAAATACTTCCTGCTACAATAGTCTTCTGACTTTCTTCTAAAAGGAAGAGAGGCTGGATCAGTTAGAACTATATTCACTTCAGAATAGGGAAGCAGCTCATTGAAAGGTACCTAATTCTCACAGGTGTGGATAGGGCAAACACATGAGGGATTCCTGAACACTAGACAATCTGGAACCAGAGATCACAGATTAAGGATACCAGCTCAGACATTTAGAATTGAGGTGAGTAGAAATATTTTTTCACTTTTGAGCAGTGAGCCTATGGAATTTTCTGTTGCAGAAAGCAGCTGACTCCAAACATTGAATGTTTTCAAGAAGGAGTTATCTGTAGTTCTCAGGATTGAAACAATTAAAGGGTATGGCTCGAAGGCAGGAACATTGTTGGATGATCCGTCATGATCATAGTGAATGAAGGATCAGGCGAGAACAGCTGAATGGACTACACCTGCTCCTGTTTTCTATGTTTCTTCCAGTAATATTTGTCTGTTAGGCTTTTAAAATGTCAATTCATTATTTCAATAAGTCTGCATTTTTTAATAGACCACCAGGTTTTTAACATGATTCATAGTATCTCTGATGTTTATTCATTCTCAGAGCCACTTCTACATACCATTGTGTCCCGATGTAATCTGAGCAAACTTGGAGGGACTAAAGCTCCATCTCCAGAGAACTCCTAATTCTCCTGCTGCTGAGCATCTGTAGCCAAGTTGGAAATGTTTTTACATTGACCGTAACTTCTGCTTTGTTGCATCTTGCCATGAAGTTTCCCTTCTGGAAGGTTTGTAGATGTTCAGCTCTTCCAGATGCTGATTGTTTGCACAAGCAGGATTCTTAAAAGTTGTATCTTTACAGTCTTCAGGCCTTTCACACTGTAGGGCAATTGTCTGTACCTCTCATTAGCATGTTTTGAGCTGAATCTTCATCACTGCTCATCATGTTGTATGAGTTGTCCAGTACACTTGCTGTCATCATTCTTTCTCCTGATTCTATAAGGTGTGCTTGGTCTAATGTGGTAGATGAAAGACACCACGTAGTCTAGTGAGAAGAGGCTGGTACCCTATACCCTATATAATGTATAATTTATTCCATGATTGCAACTAGGAATAAGTTGTACTGACATGATAGACATTGTTACAAAGATTCTGAATCTTACTCATTCAAGAATCAAAACTGTTCTTGCACCAAGCCTACACATCATAATAGTGGATGGTGCTCAAGGCACATCTTTCAGACCCTTACATCTTTAATATTCCACTTCAGGATATCCCAGTTGGTGTCCTATTTCAAGGACCGCAAGTTCCTCTCTCAAGTGATCAACAACACCCACCAGTGCATCTTCTCCATAACCCGCACCTCTGGCCTCGAACCCCACTGCCCTGTGGCTGACCGCTTCAGATCTTCCCTTCCACTCCTCCAAGGACATGTAAGCTCTGGGCCACCTCCACTGCCAAATCCAAGCCTCCTGACAACTGGAGAAAGAACGCCTCATCTTCTGCCTTGGGACCCTTCAACCACACAGCATCACATTGACTTCACTAGTCTCCTAAACTCCCCTCCCACTCATCCCAGATCCAACCTTCCAACTCAGCACCACCCTCTTGAACTCTACCTGTTCATCTTCCTTCCGAGCTATCCGCTTCACCCACTGCTCCAATGTATCATTATCATCACCAAATACATCTACCTGTTGCCTTCCCAGGTTTCTTCCCCCACCCCTACCCCCACCCTCCTATTTATCTCTCAGCCCCCTTCCCCACACACACTTACCCACATCCCACAAGCCTGAAACGTCAACTCACCTGCTCCTCAGATGCTGCCTGACCTGTCGAGATTTTCAAGCACTATGCTTTTCGACTCTGATCTCCAGCGTGTGCAGTCCTCACTTTCTCCTTATAGAATAGTACTGTATCCAGGAAGTATTACACCATAGTCATAGTCATGGATATGTACAGCACTTGTCCATGCCGATCAGATATCGCAACCTAATCTAGTCCCATTTGCCAGCACTTGGCCCATATCCCTCTAAGCCCTTCCTATTCATCTACCCAACCAGATGCCTTTTAAATAATGCAATTCTACCAGCCTCCACCTCTTCCTCTGGCAGCTCAATCCATACACATACCACCCTCTGCGTGAAAAAGTTGCCCCTAAGGTCCCTTCCATATCTTTCGCCTCTCACCCCAAACCTATGCCTTCCAGTCTGGACTCCCCTGCTCCATGGAAAAGATTAGATTACTTAGTGTGGAAACAGGCCCTTCGGCCCAACAAGTCCACACCAACCCACAATCCACCCAGACTCATTCCCCTACACCTAACACTACGGGCAATTTAGCAAGGCCAATTTATCTAACCTGCACATTTTTGGATTATGGGAGGAAATTGAAGCACCCAGAGAAAACCCACACAGACACAGGGAGAATGTGCAAACACTACACACAGAGTCGGCTGAGGCGGGAATTGAACCCAGGTCTCTGGTGCTGTGAGGCAGCAGTGCTAACCACTGTGCCACTATGGTGCCCAATACCCAAAGACTTTGGCTATTTATCCTATCCATGCCCCTCATGATTTTATAAACCTATATGAGGTATCATCTGAGGTATTGTCTTTTGGGTGAGATATTATGCTCTCATGGGTGGACATAAAGCATGTTACTATTTGTGGAAAGGCAGGAGAGTTCTTGCAATGTGTTGGTCAATAATAATCCTTCAATCAGCTTCACTAAAGCAGATAATCTGGTAAATGTTGCATCACTGTCAGTGGGATCTTGCTGTTTACAAATTGGATGCCGTGTGTCTTACACTACAATACATTGGCTGTTTGAGAGGTTCTGGCATAAATTGCCTTTGTCAACAATTTTATAAAATTCAGTTTATGTACATTAAGTGGAAATTATGTACAAATTGAGTGGAAAATCTAGATTATTGGAGTAAAGTAGAGGAGAGATAAGAACTTGTCATCCACGAACAGGGAATAAAGTATAAAGTGGTTAATAACTATTTGAGCAAATTGCTTCTGAAAGTTTGGCTTGATCCTGGGTCTATTCCAGCATGTTTGAGGAAAGCTGAGGACAAGGGGGATAAGCTAATTGACTTCTTGTTGTGGTACCAGCTTGCTGTTGTGCCTTTAAGCTTTTTCTAATTCCTCCTTACCACTTTTACTGCCCTTTAAACAGCTGTGAGGGGACATTATAAAATGGTTCAGCTTCATTTAACAAATTACCACCGTTCCTTTTTTTTTCCCCAGAGAGATCTTGTTCTCTTCTCCTAATCTGGAATCATATTCTCCTACAAATTAGTTTTCCTTGCCTATCTCAATGATGGCATATCCATTCTGTAGCTTTTGTTTCTCTCTCTCTACAATTCTGTAACATTGTCCTCCTTTTCAGTTATATGTACTATATACCATCATAAAAGTACATACTTTTAATGTACATATTCTCTTTCATGAGATATGATCACCAGTGGCAGAGCCAGTATTTGTTGTCCACCTCTTGAACTGAGTTCAAGGCCAGACTGGGTGAGGCTGGCAGATTTCCTTTCCTAAAGGATTCATTGAACCAGATGGATTTTTGTAACAAACATGATGGCTTCACAGTCATAATTACACAACCAATTTTCAATTCCAGATTTATGAATTGAATTTAAATTTCCCCAATCGACAGGGTGAGATTTGAACACATTGTCTCAAAATATTAACTGGGCCTTCGTATTCTTATTGCATTGGTATTACACATATGTCACTGTCTCTCCATGTTTTTAATGCTATAAATGGTTTAGACTCTCCTATAAAAGCATTCCTGTCTCTTATTTATTTACTGTAAGTTATTGTACTTCCAGCCTTCACATTTAGACGCATACACTAGGAATTCACCATCGCTTCTGTTTAATTCTCTTCTCTATTAATATACAATTTTAATATCTTAGAGTCATAGAGATGTACAGCATGGAAACAGACCCTTCGGTTCAATCTGTCCACGCTGACCAGATATCCCAATCCAATTTAATCCCACCTGCCAGCACCCGGCCCACATCCCTCCAAACCCTTCCTATTCATATTCCCATCCAAATACCTCTTAAATGTTGCAATTGTACCAGCCTCCACCATATCCTCTGGCAGCTCATTCCATACACATAACACACTCTGCATGAAACAGTTGCCCCTTAGATCTCTTTTATATCTTTCCCCTCTCACCCTAAACCTATGCCCTCTAGCTCTGGACTCCCCAACCCCAGGGAAAAGACTTTGTCTATTTATCCTATCCATGCCCCTCATAATCTTGTAAACCTCTATAAGATCACCCCTCAGCCTTCGATGCTCCAGGGAAAACAGCCCCAGCCTGTTCAGCCTCTCCCAATAGCTCAACTCCTCCAATCCTGGCTTCATCCTTATAAATCTTTTCGGAAACCCTTTCAAGTTTCACAATATCTTTCCGATAGAAAGGAGACCAAAATTGCATGCAGTATTTCAACAGTGGCCTAACCAATGTCCTGTGCAGCCGCAACATGACCGCCCAACTCCTGTACTCAATACTCTGACCAAGAAAAGAAAGCATACCAAATGCCTTCATCACTATCCTATCTACCTACGACTCCACTTTCAAGGAGCTATGAACCTGCACTCCAAGGTCTCTTTATTCAATAATACTCCCTAGGACCTTACCATTAAGTGTATAAGCCCTGCTAAGATTTGCTTTCCCAAAATGCAGCACCTCGCATTTATCTGAATTAAACTCCATCTGCCACTTCTCAGCCCATTGGCCCATCTGGTCCCGATTCTGTTGTAATTTGAGGTAACCCTCTTCACTGTCCACTACATCTCCAATTTTGGGGTCACCACCCTCTGTCTTCTACCTTTGAGCCAGTTCTTTCTCCAAATGGCTAGTTCTCCCTTT
This sequence comes from Hemiscyllium ocellatum, assembly GCF_020745735.1. Lineage (NCBI taxonomy): Eukaryota > Metazoa > Chordata > Chondrichthyes > Orectolobiformes > Hemiscylliidae > Hemiscyllium > Hemiscyllium ocellatum. The sequence continues at coordinate 94,458,999 of NC_083403.1, forward strand.
GTTCCATGAGATCTAACCTTGCTAATCAGTCTCCCATGGGTAACCTTGTCCAACGCCTTACTGAAGTCCATATAGATCACAATACCACTCTGCCCTCATCAATCTTCTTTGTTACTTTTTCAAAACGCTCAATCAAGTTTGTGAGACATGATTTCCCACGCACAAAATCATGTTGACTATCCCGAATCAGTCCTTTCCTGTCCAAATACATGGACATCCTGTCCCTCAGGATTCCTTCCAACAACTTGCCCACCACTGAGGTCAGGCTCACCGGTCTATAGTTCCCTGGCTTGTCTTTATCGCCCTTCTTATACAGTGACACCACGTCTGCCAACCTCCAGTCTTCCGGCATCTCATCTGTGACTATCGATGATACAAATATCTCAGCAAGAGGCCCAGCAATCGCTTCTCTAGCTTCCCACAGAGTTCTCGGGTACGCCTGATCAGGTCCGGGGATTTATCCAATTTTAGCCGTTTCAAGACATCCAGCACTTCCTCCTCTGTAATCTGGATGTTTTGCAAGACTATTTCCCTACAGTCTATATCTTCCATATCCTTTTCCACAGTAAATACTGATGCAAAATATTCATTTAGCATCTCCCCCATTTTCTCTGCGCTCCACACAAAGGCTGCCTTGCTGATCTTTGAGGGGTCCTATTCTCTACCTAGTTACCCTTTTGTCTTTAATATATTTGTAAAAACCCTTTGAATTCTCTTTAATTCTATTTGCCAACGCTATCTCATGTCCCTGTTTTGCCCTCCTGATTTCCCTCTTAAATTACTCCTACTTCCTTTATACTCTTCTAAGGATACACGCGATCTCTCCTGTCTATACCTGACATACGCTTCCTTCTTTTTCTTAACCAAACCCTCAATTTCTTTAGTCATCCAGCATTCCCTATACCTACCAGCCTTCCCTTTCACTCTGACAGGAATATACTTTCTCTGGATTCTTGTTACCTCATTTCTGAAGGCTTCCTATTTCCAACCGTCCCTTTACCTGCCAACATCTGCCTCCAATCAGCTTTAGAAAGTTCTTGCCTAATACCGTCAAAATTGGCCTTTCTCCAATTTAGAACTTCAACTTTTAGATCTGGTCTATCCTTTTCCATCACAATTTTAAAATGAATAGAATTATGGTCGCTGGTCCCAAAGTGCACCTCAGTCACCTGCCCTGCCTTATTTCCGAAGAGTCGGTCAAGTTTTGCCCCTTCTCTTGTAGGTACATCCACATACTGAATCAGAAAATTGTCTTGCACGCATGTAAGAAATTCCTCTCCATCTAAACCTTTAACACTATGGCAGTCCCAGTCGATGTTTGGAAAGTTAAAATCCCCGACCATAACTACACTATTATTCTTACAAATAGCTGAGATCTCCTTACAAGTTTGTTTCTCAATTTCCCTCTGACTATTAGGGGGACAATAACACAATCCCAATAATGTGGTCATCCCTTTCTTATTTCTCAGTTCCACCCAAATGACATCCCTGGATGTATTTCCAGGAATATCCTCCCTCAGCACAGCTGTAATGCTATCCCTTATCAAAAGTGCCACTCTCCCTCCTCTCTTGCCTCCCTTTCTGTCCTTGATGTAGCATTTGTATCCTGGAACATTAAGCTGCCAGTCCAGCCCATCTCTGAGCCATGTTTCCGTAATTGCTATGATATCCCAGTCCCATGTTCCTAATCATGCCCTGAGTTCATCTGCCTTCCCTGTTAGGCCCCTTGCATTGAAATAAATGCAGTTTAATTTATTAGTCCTACCTTGTCCCTGCCTATCCTGACTGTTTGATTCACTTCTGTTCTCAACTGTACCAGTCTCAGATTGATCTCTTTCCTCACTATCTCCCTGGGTCCCACATCCCCCCCCCACCTTACTCGTTTAAATCCTCCCAAGCAGTTCTAGCAAATTTCCCTGCCAGTATATTAGTCCCCTTCCAATTTAGGTGCAATCCATCCTTCTTGTACAAGTCACTTCTACTCCAAAAGAGATTCCAATGATTCGAAAATGTGAATCCTTCTCCTATACACCAGCACCTCAGCCATGCATTCATTTACGCTGTCCTCCTATTCCTGCCCTCACTCGCTCATCACACTGGGAGTAATCCAGATATTACTACCCTTGCGGATCTCCTTCTTAAATTTCTGCTTAACTCTCTGTAATCTTCCTTCAGAATCTCATCCTTTTCCCTTCTTATATCATTGGTTCTGATTTCATCAATGAAGTCTTGCTGGGCCCTTTCCCCCGTGAGAACATTCTGCACCCTCTCTGACACATCCTTGATCCTGGCACCACGGAAACAACACACTATTCTGCTTTTTCTCTACTGACCACAGAAATGTCTGTCTATACTCGGGCTACAGAATCCCCTAACACAATTGATCTCTTGGAAGCCGACATACCCCTCACTGCATTAGAGCCAGTCTCAATACCAGAATCTTGGCTGTTTGTGCTATGTTCCCCTAAGAATCCATCACCCCCTACATTTTCCAAAACAGCATACCTGTTTGAATTGGGTATATCCACAAAAGATTCCTGCCCTAGGTGCCGACCTCTCTTCCTCTTCCTGGAGTTAACCCATCTATGTGACTGTATCTGAGGCTTTCCCCCCTTCTTATCACTGCCATCCATCACATACTGTTGCTGTTGCCAATTCCTCATCGCTTCTATTTGTCTCTCCAACTGATCCACTCGATCTGATAAGATTCGCATACGACAGCATTTATGGCAGATATAATCACAGTAACCTTTAAACTCTCTTTAAATGCCCCACATCTGACAAGACGTACATATCACTGCAATGGCCATTTTTGCTCCTTCACAATCTACAGACCCAGAAAATAGCACCGTCTTATTCCTCTACATAACACTGCCCCAGGTTAAATTAATAGCTATGGCTTATGTTTTAAATTTAATCAAGAGACTTATCTCCAAAAACATATAATCAAGAAAGAACCCACTGTACTCACTAATACAGACTTTCTCTTGGACAGACTTAAAATAACAATTAACTTATCTGATTCTGTGTTGTGAACTTCACCCAAACCGGTTCCTCCAAGATTAGTTGTGAAATTCACTGTTTGTTAATTTTCCCAGACGCACTCCGATATCCAGCGACACATGAATTCAAAAACAATGAAGGCAGTAGCTGTGCAGGTTCTCTCTCTCTCTCTCCTGAACTGTCCTCACCATGTGCTTCCTTTGTCTGCTCTTTTCCATTTTAAAACTGCTGTTGTTTTGACTTTTTTTTCCAATTTTTTGAGATTTGGGATGTCAATGTACTGAACCCCCACTAGGTTTAAATCAAATAAAATTTATTGTTACTTATTCAGCTTCTTATTCATTTCTGTAGACAAATTGTCCTGTTGAATTCCACTTGCCTAAGATCCAAGTGAAAAAGGAAGGTACAATGGTTAAGAGGTAGAGTATAGGAAGGGAGGTTTGGGAATAGGATGAAAGCATCAGAGTGGGTCTGAGGGCATGCAAGTCAGAGCAGAGACATGAGGTATCAGATGATAACATAGAGCTGGACATGACTGCAGAGATAAAAAGTGGAAAAATTGAGTAAGGCCAGTAATCAGTAAAAGTTATGGCACTTGCTCCTGATGTGCCGAATGTGAGAGTGGTGACTGAAAAAGCTTGGTGTGTTTGGGGTGATAGGTGCTTTCTTTTCAGAAAGGCTCCAGTCATTGAGGAACTTGAAGTTGATCCTCTTCACTGAAGAATTCCATAACACAAGTATCATGGAATGCCTAGAGTGTGAAAAGAGGCTATTCTGTCCATCATCAAACCGTCCAAAGAGCATCCTACCTAGACTCAGTTCCTATCCCATCCCTGGAATGCCACATTTATCATGGCTAATTCACTTAGCATACATATGGACACTATGGACAACAGCATGGTCAACTTATCTAACCTGCATTTCTTTGGACTGTTAGAAGAAACCAAAGCACATGGTAGAAACGCATGCAGGATAAAGGGAGAATGTGCAAACTCCACACTGTCACCCAGGGATGGAATCAACCTAGATCCCTGACACTGTGAGGCAGCAGTGTTGACCACTGTGCCACATCCCAAGTAAGATACAGCATCTAAAAGCAGATCTCTAAGATTCCATTGCCTTGTAAGTCATCCAACGATGCTGCTGTGGAGGTTCATTTCAAAGTTACGCTTGTTGTCATAGCAATACAAGTCAGTCACATGCAGGCTGAAGCTGTTGCCATTCTGAATGTGGTTAATGGTGCTTCAAACGGGGTGTATAGGCTCCCACAACAATCAGTCTGCCTTCCAACAGATAGGTAGGATTGTTGTGGGGCTTTGTCTGATACCTAGCCATGATATCCCCATGGAACATGATGCTCTGCGCTCCTGTCACTGGGTGACTGCATTCGTGCTGCCATGAGTCACACTTCCCCAGTGACCCTGTTAGACAACCAACTCAGGCTGATGCAGTCCAGAACTAAGCTGCCTAGGCCCAGGGCTTCTTGAGGAAGGCCAGCTGCAGGTTCTGCACTGGCAATCAGCAGCCTTCCAACAACTGGACAAGAATGGTTGTTTTGTGAGCAGTTCTTTTCTTTCTGTGTTGTGATGTAGAGAGGACACAGATTATCATTGAGATACGGATGGGAAGCTGTGTGTGTAGTTTACAATTGGGATCTGTGTGATGTCAAAGAATCACAGAATCACAGAAATTTACAGCACAGAAAGAGACCATTCATCTCATCCTCTCTGTGCCATCAAAAAAAAACGTGCTATTAGTCCTTATCCCATCTCCTAGCTTTTGGTTCATGGCCAATTCAAGTTTAGACTAAATACTATCCACCTCCTCAATGATAAATTATTGTCAACACCTCACCAATTTTTCTACCAATTATTTAAAATCCATTGCTTCTGATTACTGATCATAAGGCTACAAGATATTCTAGTGTAGTTGACCATTCGGCCCATTGAGCTGCTCTGTCATTCAATCATGGCTGATATGTTTCTCAACACCATTATCCTCCCTGCTCCCCATAATCTTTGATTCCCTTATTAATCAAGAGTCTACCTATTTCTGTCTTAATTACACTCAATGATTTGACCTCCACAGATGTCGACAGAAAGTAGTTCCACAGATTAACCACTCTCTGGCTGAAAAAAATTCCTCCTCGGTTCTAAAGAGTCATTCCTTCCTTTCAAGGCTGTGCCCTTGGTTTCTAGTTTCTTCTACTAGTCGAAACATCTTCTCCACCTTGACGATATCCAAGCCTCTCATAATTCTGTAAGTTTCAATGAGATTCCCCCTCATCCTTCTAAACTCCAAGTACAGACCAAGAGTCCTCAACTACTCCTTATATGACAAGCCCTTCACCCCTGGGTTCTTGTGAGCCTTCTTTGGATGTTCTGTAAAACAGTACACTCTTCTTTTGATACAGTGCCCAAAACTGCTCTCGATATTCCAATTGTAGTCTGACCAGAACATTATATAGCCTCAGTTGTATATCTCTGCTCTTGTATTCTCATCCTGGAAATATATGCTAACATTGCATTTGCCTTCTTAACTGCCAACTGTACCTGCATGTTATCCATAAGAGAATCCTGACTTGGGGCTCCTTAGTCCCTTTGTGCTTCAATTATGAACTGTTTGCCATGTAGAAAATAATTCATGCCTCTATTCTTCCTACTAAAGTGCATATCTTCACACTTTCCCACACTATTCCATCTACCACTTCTTTACACCTTTCCTAACCTGTCCAAGTCCTTCTGCAGCCTCCCTGCTCCCTCAACACTCCCTGCCCCTCCACCTATCTTTGTGTAATCTGCAAATTTAACAATAATGCTTTGAGTTCCTTTCATCCAGAGTTTTAATGTACGTGAATAATTGTAGTCCGAGCACCGATATCTGCAGAACTCCACTAGTCACTGGCTGTCACCCTGAAAAAGACCCCTTTATCTTCACTCTCTGCTTTCTGCCAGTAAACCAATCCTCTATCCACACCCCTAACTCTATGGACTCTTGTGTTATTTTACAACCTCCTTCGTTGTAGTTTGTCAAAGGTCTTCTGGAAATCCAAACAGATCACATCCACTGTTTCTCCTTTGTCTAACTTGCTCATTACCTCCTCAAAGAATTCCAACAGATTTGTCAGGCATGATTCCACTTGACTAAACCATGCTGACTGAGCATGGTTTACTTAGCACTTCCAAGTACTCTGCAATCTCATCCTTATGTTGGATTTCAAAATCTTATCAAGGCTCAAGATTAGGCTAACCAGCCTATAGTTTCCTGTCTTCTGCCTCTCTCCTTTCTTAATAGAGTGTTACATTAATTATTTTCAAATCTTGTGGGATCCTTTCAGTGATTCCTGAAAGATCGCTACCAATACCTCCACAATCTTCTTCAGAACTTGGGGGTGTCCTCTATCCTAAGAAAAATAAGTATTTCCTTGCAATCAACCTAGTCCAACTTTATGACCCTTGATTAACTCTCCCCTGATTATCCTCTGTTCCAAGAATACAGTTCCATTCTATCCAATCTCCCCTCATCACTAAAATTGTCCAATTCTGCCAGTATGCGTGTAATTGTCCTCTCACCTTCTCTCTAATGTGATTATATCAGATCTCTGACTAGAACTGTGAGCTGTACTCTAGGCCTAACAAGTGTTTTATAGAGTTCTAGCTGAACGTCCCTTCCATTATATCAGACAATAAAAACAAATATCCTATGTACTCCCTTAGCCACTTTGTCTACCTGTCCTGCTACCCTCTGAGACTTGTGAAAGGATTGTTAAAAAGACCAAGCAAGGAATCTAAAACCACTGGAAATGGCGTTCCAGTCAGAAAAAAAAACATTTGTCAACTATTACCCCTTGCTTGCTGCTACTGAGATAATGCTGGATTCAAGTGTCATTTACCTCTGCATCCATGGGCTTTATTTATTCAAAGGGTTTAATTTTCCACTAAAGAGAGTGCATCTGGCATCATTGTCATCCTTTAAAAATCCTCCAAATGCCAACAGTTCTTGAGACAAAGAAAAAGAGAATTGGCTGTTACAAGGATACCAGCCATCACCAGAATGGTGTGCAATCATATTGCATACTTATAAAATTCAGCATTTGCAACTGTGGTAAATCTCTCCATAAAGAGGCAGCTCCCACAAAACCCAAAGGCAGGTATGCGCAGTCAGTGTCATCAGTCATGGGTACCTCCCACTTGCTTCTAAGAGACAATGCTGTAAAATCCCTTTGTCGAGCATAAAGAGTTTCTATCACCTAAATAACATAACTGTGGATGGTAAAATTAGACATAATGTCTACTCCAGAGAAGAAAGATCAGGGCCACAGTCACCTTCAAAGCCACATTCAACACAACCCATGCCCTGCTCTAGGAAATGAGGTCTGCTGTAAAGAGATAACATTTGGTTTAAGGGATAAATAGGAGAAGCGCTTCCTGAAAACCAAGTAGATAAATAGTCACAAGCTTCTATATACTCCCTGCAAGTGGTCTTAATGTTCTCACTGAGATTCCTTTCAACACAAGCTCTGCTAGAAACATATAAAAATGGTGGATCCCTGGGAAGATACCACTGTTCAATAATTACAAGTGCTATAGAACCTCAACATTCATCCAAAATATCCCAGTGTAGGTAAGGAGACAGATTTGATGGATGGGATCTAATGGACAGAAGCAGAGATGTGAAGAATAGACAAGTGGCATGCAATGCAAAGTCAAAGAGTGTGTGCTGGAAAAGCACAGCCGGTCAGGCAGTATATGGGGAGCAAGAGAGTCAATATTTCGAGCATAAGCTCTTCATCAGGAATACAGAATAAAGTACATGCAGTAAAATATTCAATACATTTGAATTTGTGGACAGTGAATTTCAAAGAATTGTTAAAGCATAGAAGAAGGCTATTTGGCCCATTGAGTCTGAACTGGTTCTATTACAAAGTGATAATCTCTTGTCTTTTCGCCATATCCCTGCACATCATTTCTATCCAAATCATCATCCAATGCCCTCTTGAATGTCTTAATTATACCTGCTTCACACGCAAATAAGGGGAGTATCAGAGGGACAGTGGGAGGATCAATGTTGGATATCCTTAGTTGGTATGGTTGTCAACTCACTTTATTAGACATCTGAACACTTGAGAGAGAGAATAAGACCCCATGTGTGCAATCATAACTCATCTCTAATTGCTGCATCTTACAGCTGTACTGTACAAAGGTCTCACATTCTCGGTTGATGCCTGTTCTCCTTCAATTTTCTCTGTGCATTAGTTTAATTTTGAGTTAATTTTGCTTGATATCATGTTGCTAATGGATTTATTTTTTTAATAGAATATAGTGATGACCCATGATCGCCAAACCTAATTAAGTTTTGATTTTTAGTTTTAGCTTAATTACAAGTTCAGATCATTGCTTTACTTGTGTCAGAGAAATCCTGTGAGTGATCAGCCATTACAGCGCATTCAATTGAATTATGTGAGATTCATCAGAGTTGTTCAGGTTGATGCTTAGGACAACAATTCTGGAACTCCCTCCCAAAATGAGGTTGATATTCCAAAAACACTATAACTCCAAATGAATAAATCTTTCTTCATTTCACTCCTAAATGTCACCCCTCAATCCTGAAACTGCAGATGGGCTTTTGGTCCAATCCCAGTAATGAGCAATCATATTGAATTCAGTTTCAATTACCAAATGAGACATGAGACACTATGAGCCATGAACATAAAGGCTCAGCAGGTTCAATATGATACCAGCAGAACTTTAGTTGGATCTGGCTTTTCAGTAGATAGCTCCCTGCAACACTTTGCTAATATTAGTCTTCAGGACACCGGTTTCATTTAATCTGAATGTTGATTTTGCAATGCATTCGTCCAGTTAAATGAAAGACAGTGATCAGTTCATTGCCTCTTCTTCCAGTTAATCATGTTGCTGCTAGAAGAAAGAGCTGCAAATGTGTTGCTGGTCAAAGCACAGCAGGTTAGGCAGCATCTCAGGAATAGAGAATTCGACGTTTCGAGCATAAGCCCTTCATCAAAGAGTCATGAACCTTGCCCACCCATGTTTCTGGGATGGGTATGGGAGAAAGGGATGAGTCTGAGTTGGCAAAGTTGGAACTGCTGAAAATGTGTTGCTGAAAAAGCACAGCAGGTCAGGCAGCATCCAAGGAGCAGGAGAGTCGACGTTTCGGGCATGAGCCCTTTTTCAGGAATGTTGGAACTGCCCCAACTTATGCACCCGGTGTGGTCTCCTCTACATCGGGGAGACAGGAAGCCTTCTTGCAGATGATTTCAGAGAACATCTCTGGGACACCCACACCAACCAACCCCACAGCCTCATGGCTGAACACTTCAACTCCCCCTCCCACTCTGTCAAGGACATGCAGATCTTGCATCTCCTCCACCACCAAACTGTTACTACCCAACGCCTGGAGGAGGAGCACCTCATATTCTGCCTTGGGACCCATACGGAATAAATGTGAATTTCAACAGCTTCCTCATTTACCCTTCCCCCACATTATCCCAGTCCCAAGCCTCCAACTCAGCACCACCCTCCTGACCTGTCCATCACTCTGTCTGACCTATTACTTCTTCCTCACCTTCACCCACCTATCACTTTCTCAGCTACCTTTCACCAAACCCCACCCCCTCCCAATTATGTCTCTGCCCCGACCCACAAGCCTCATTCCTGATTTTGGGCTTATGCCCAAAAACGTCGATTCTCCTGCTCCTCGGATGCTGCCTCACCCTGCTGTGCTTTTCCAGCACTACATTCTTGACTCGGATCCCTAGCATCTACAGTTCTCACTTTCTCCCAACTTATGTCTCCCTGAATCTGAGACCAAAATAATTAGCATGGCTGAATTTCAACATCAGGTATTTTGAGAGAGACAGGAAATGGAAAATGAGAATCTTAAAAGTAATTGGTACATTTTGACTATTAACAAGAAAAGACAAGACTTGTAGCTTTACAACCAATGGAATACTTTGGAAGTGTGCATACTGTTCCAATGGAAGGAATACTATATTTGTGCACAGCAAGATCTCACAAATGTCAATGACATAAGCATGAAGATGGTTTGATATTTTGGTTGATGTTTACACCAAATGCAACGTTCAAGAGGGTATCTAACTCTACCACTACAACTCTACCACCTTCTCAAGGCCAATTAGAGATGGGCAATAAATGCAGGCCCAGCCAGGGATGCCCACCAATCATGCATTAATTAAAAAAAACAAGATAAACATGTGTAAGCACATGAGAGTGAATTCTTGCCTTTTTTCAAAATATTGCTGCAAGGTATCTTACAACATCCCTGACAGGGTATTGACTTAACACAATCCCACCATGGCGACAGCATCTCTGACAGTGCAGCAGTCCTCCCACACTGCGCTGAAATTTCAGCCTGACTTTGTGATTAGATCACTGGATATGACTTGAACTTTCAACTTTCTGTTTCAGAGTTGAGATTGCATCCACTGCATAGTAGTTTAGAGTGCTTGTCAGATTTCTCAATTTTGTGGTAAAATATTTATGGTTTGAGTATGATTTGTTTTTGTTTGCTGATACATTCCTGTGTTTTTTTTTGTATCAATTGCAATTTGATTGCAATTTACATGGAGCAATCATCAAAGCTACTTTGTTTACTATATTATTTTGACCAGCTTTTATAATTGGAAAATTCCACAATGATTCTATTTATTTATATCCTCCTCACTTGTTATAATTTGGCCAGTTGAATGAATTTAACATTGTTGTTTTAAATAGTCATTGGCATTACAGATTTGGAGTATAGCTGAAGAAAGACAGGTTTTGTCAAAACATTTTGTCTTGCACTCACCAGGACAATCGCAAAAATACCAATTCAAAAGCAAAAATACTTAGACTGCATGAGAGGAGAATGATGATCAGTTAGTAAATGGACTCTGATTGATGGAGAAATTTCTAAGGAGAATGTAACAATTAATAATGATTAACAGTTAACTGCCGAACAAGATTTTTCCATTTACCCTTTGCTTCTTCCTTTTCAGGTTTCACATGAGAGCAGAGATCCTGTGCTATTAGAGATTATTAATATATGACTACTGTCCAGCCCCATTGCCACCCTTAGGGTTGCCTGAAAACAAAGGATACATTTTGTACGAAATTAGTTACAGAAGAATATTCCGCCCATTTTGTCTATACAAGAACAACTTAGTGAGTTCCACTCCCCATAGCCATGCAAATTTTAACTCAAGATAATTATCCAATTCTGACTTTACTTAACAGTGTTTCTCATGCAAAGTTTCCCATTGGTAAATGTACATGATCAAGAAGAGGAAAGCCACATTTGAGGACTAAGACAGCTTTCAGAACTAATCTGCACTTTCCCAACATGAGATCTAACCTGCAGTGGTGTTTGTCGAGGTTCGTCCCGAGCAGCGCCGTGACGCGGGACTCTGTGCTCTACAGCCTGTTCCCTGGGACGCACACTGAGACGAACATCAACTGTGCCTGGAGGATCATCAACTCGGTGATGGACGCTCTCTGGGCGGTCTGAAACCTGTTGATCTTCCAGCTGAAGGAGTTGACCCCGACCAAGTGTTGCAGACTGGCACATTCTAAGGTCCAGGACTACGTGTTGAGGGACACGCTGAAGCTTGGGGCAGCTGCCGCCTAGGCACGGTGGGGAAAGACCACCGTGTAACATCTGCCTGCCGAAAGAAGAAGAGGGGGCCCATGCAGTCGTTTGGGCTCTGCTGACGCCAGATAAATCAGGAATAAATCAGCCCTTTATTCCTGATGAAGGGCTTTTGCCCAGAACATTGATTTCCCTGCTCCTTGGATGCTGCCTGAACTGCTGTGCTCTGCCAGCATCACTAATCCTTTCTAAGAATACTCCCAGCTTCATATTTATAACAAGCATTTTTTTGACAAACTGAACTTTCTGACCCATAACAACTTACAGCCCTTCAATGACTGTTAGCTATAATCCCTTCAGGCTTCTAAAATCCTTCCTTTCCACTGCGAGCTTATCATCATGTTTCATTCAGTTATCCTGTAAATGGTCAGTGATTAAATTTGGTTACTGTGTAATCTCTGGATAATCCTAGCAATACATTTCTGAACAACATACAAGACTAAATGTGCCATGAACATGCCAGTACGGATGCAATAATGGAGCAGAAGCACTCATTTCTTTGTACCATTAGGTCACATGCAGATTTGTTTTTACCAATTATGTGGTCTCAGGGTGATCCAGTATTGCAGAGGCAGCACTGGACATGTGTTCAGCCCCTTCTTTATATTCACAAATGTTTCAATGCCTGTTTCAGCATGGACTCTAAGTACCTATACTTTATTTGAACTGATACAGTGGACTGATCACTTGGAACTCCTATTCAACATATTACGCATTGAGATACATGTGTAGCCCATGAAAGACATGGTTGATGGAATGGAGTTTTAAACTTTTTTTCTCAGTTGATAAAGTACTAGCTGTCCAATTGCACTTCCCATTGCATTATCGCCTGCAGTATCCCCTCATAACCGCACACCAACCTGACTTGGAAATATATATCATCATTCCTTTGGTGTCACTAAGTCAAATTCCTGTAACTGCCTCCCTCATAGCACTCAGTGTGTACCTAAATGACATAGACTACAGCAATTCAAGAAGGCAGATCACCACCAGTTTCTCAAGACAATTCAGTATGGACAGTAAATGCTGGCTCAGCCAGGGGGGTCCTCACTCTGTGAAAGAATTGTTTTTTTAAAAACCTGAGAACAGTGTCACAAGTGAAAGGTGGAAGGAACGCTAGGCTGTCAGAGGTGATGACTTTTCTATGAGATGTTAAATTGAAGCCTAGCTGACCTCTTATGGGCTCATCCCTCCCTGCCACAGTAAGCTGCTCCATCCATGCAATCGCTTTCAAAGCTCTGGGCTTCTATATTTCTGGTCTCATCAGCATCCTACTGCTCACTGGTACACCAATTGTCTTCAGATACTGTGGCCTTGAATTTTGGAGTTCACTGACTAAACCATGCTCTCCTTTATTGAGAGTGTCCTTAATGCCTTCCTCTTGCACTAGCCTTTTGGTTGCTTGCCTAAAATTTGGACACAGTTCGATATTTTCACTGGCAATGTTCCTTCAGAGAACCTTTACCACTTTACAGGTGTAGGACAAATACAGGTTGTTGTTTTCAGATCTGAAAGATCCAGTGTCACTATTTGGAAAGCCAGGAGACAAGATTAACTGTCAGTTAGAACAGTAATAACTTCCAATGTGCTTATTAGCTGTAAAGAATTTGAGAGTTCCTTATTTCATACAAGGTGTTATATAAATGTGACTATTTCCTTTCTTTCATAGTCTTTATAATAATTTTAAAATTATCAATAGACATAGATAAATAAGATAGATAGACACATGTATAAGTAGGCAGACAGAAACATCTTTATTGAAAACTCATCATGGTAACAGGTTTGACTTATGATGAAGATACAAGTAATATATTCATACTTAATACTACAGCTAAAGACAATCATTAAAATAAAAATATCATATGAAACAATTAAAAACAGTGCAATATCCAGTTCTCCTTAAATTACTAAATGTAAATTTGAGGCGGCATGATGGCTCAGTGGTTAGCACTATTGCCTCACAGCACCAGGGACCCCGGTTTGATACCTGTCTCAGGTGGCTATCTATGTGGAGTTTGCACATTCTCCATGTGTCTGCATGGGTTTCCTTCCACAATCCAAAGATTAGATTAGGTTACTTACAATGTGGAAACAGGCCCTTCGGCCCAAAAAGTAAACACCAACCCACTGAAGCGCAACCCACCCAGACCCATTCCCCTACATTTACCCCTTCACTATGGGCAATTTAGCATGGCCAATTCACCTGACCTGCACATTTTTGGATTGTGGGAGGAAACCCACGCAGACACGGGGAGTATGTGCAAACTCCACATAGAGAGTCGCTTGAGGCGGGAAGCGAACCCGGGTCTCTGGCTTCGTGAGGCAGCAGTGTTAGCCACTGTGCTGCCCACTAAAGATGTGCAGGTTAAGTGAATTGACCATGCTAAATTGTCCATAGTGTTCAGGGATGTGTAGGTCAGGGGTAAATGTAGTGTAGCTACTCTTTGGAGGGTTGGTGTGGACTTGTTGGGCTGAAGGGCCTGTTTCTACACTGTAGGAATTTTATATTTTAAAAATTCTACAAATGGAAGTTCTTCTATATGAAAGTCCACTAGGTATGTGCTGTCAAGGTGAGTTAATTAAATCACAATCATTTGCAAATTATTTATGAATATTATAAGCTAAGGATTAAAAAGTCATGTCATCTGTTTATTCTATATCTTGTTTCCAGAATGCTGCATTTTGTTCTTAATTCTGTCCCACATTTACTTTTGTGTGATTGTGGCAACGGAAGGCGGGATTCTAGAATTTTCTAGCCACATCTAGAAAAGACTTCCCTGCCTTTCAGCACAGAGCACATGTTCAGCTGTTGTGACAGATGAACTGGAAGAACTAGCCACTTGGATGCAGAACTGGCTCAAAGGTAGAAGACAGGGGGTGGTGGTCAAGGGTTGTATTTCAGACTGGAGGCCTGTGACCAGTGGAGTGCCACAAAGATCAGTGCTGGGTCTTCTACTTTTTGTCATTTACATCAAGGATTTGGATGCAAGCATGAGAAGTTCAGTTAGGAAGTTTGCAGATGACACCAAAATTGAGGTGTAGTGGACAGCGAGGAGAGTTACCTCAGATTACAACAGGATCTTGACCAGGTGGGCCAAGGGGCTGAAAAGTGGCAGATGGAGTTTAATTCAGATAAATACGAGGTGCTGCATTTTGGGAAAGCAAATCTTAGCAGGACTTATACACTTAATGGTAAGGTCCTAGGGAGTGTTGCTGAACAAAGAGACCTTGGAGTGCAGGTTCATAACTCCTTGAAAGTGGAGTTGCAGCTAGATAGGATAGTGAAGAAGACATTTGGTATGCTTTCCTTTATTGGTCAGAGTATTGAGTACAGGAGTTGGGAGGTTATGTTGCGGCTGTACAGGACATTGGTTAGGCCACTGTTGGAATATTGCGTGCAATTCTAGTCTCCTTTCTAATGGAAAGATGTTGTGAAACCTGAAAAGGTTCAGAAAAGATTTACAAGGATGTTGCCAGGGTTGGAGGATTTGAGCTATAGGGAGAGGCTGAACAAGTTGGGGCTGCTTTCCCTGGAGCATCGAAGGCTGAGGTGACCTTATAGAGGTTTACAAAATTATGAGGGGCATGGATAGGGTAAACAGGCAAAGTCTTTTCCCTGGGGCTGAGGAGTCCAGAACTAAAGGGCATAGGTTTAGGGTGAGAGGGGAAAGATATAAAAGAGACCTAAAGGGGAACTTTCTCACACAGAGGGTGGTACGTGTATGAAATGAGCTGCCAGAGGAAGCAGTGGAGGCTGGTACAATTGCAACATTTAAGAGGCATTTGGATGGGTATATGAATAGGAAGGGTTTGGAGGGATATGGGCTGAGTGCTGGCAGGTGGGACTAGATTGGGTTGGGATATCTGGTCAGCATGGACCGAAGGGTCTATTTCCATGCTGTACATCTCTATGACTCTTTGACTCTATAACTGGGATCCATTTCAGCACCTGTTTCTGGACATTTTCAACTTTGTTCACATATATTTTTATGAACCCAGCATTCACTGATAATAGAAACCATAAGCCATTGATGCTTTTGTCTAAAATGTCTTGGAGTACAGAATCTTCCTGCTCTTCATCCTGCACTTTCAGACCAACATCAACTGTAGGGAAACAATTCAGGCTGTTACATACATTTTGGAGACTGCCTTCTCATATTCTCAGCTCCTCAGGTCAAATCTCGCATTGACTGATTATAAATACTCTCATGCTCTGCCAGGCTGACCATCCACTGACTTTCCACATGACGCCATGCACCAGATGGGCAATCCACATGTGTCCACCCATCTGAGTGAAGATCCTCATTTTACTGTGCTGATGTAGCACCCTTATTTCTCAGAATGTTATGTGGAAAGAAAATACCTTGATTGCAATAAAATGCACTGTGTGCTGAGAAAACCCTATGGCTTGGTCCTTGTTCATATAGGATCACATCATTAGCAGCACGCAAAATGTGATGGAAGCCTTGTAATGAGCTGATGGTCTATGCAAACAGTGTACTTAAGAAGGAGCTCATGTGAATTGATGAACTGTAACATAGACTGGTTAACACACAGAAGGCAGAGAGCTGCAATTAATGTATGCTTTTCAACTTGGTGGACTGACACAAGAATAAGTCAGAGGATCTCAACTATTTAATATCAATATTAATAATTTTGAGGAGGGGGATAGTGCAATATCTGCAAATTTGCTGATGATACTAAAATATGTGGGAGGACACGCTGCAGTGAGGATATAAGGAATCTGCTAGGGGGTATAAATAGGTTAAATGAGTGGACAAAAACTTGGAAGACAGAGTTTAATGGAGGAGATGGTGAAGTCATATACTTTTGCTAGAATGAATTAAAGGACAGTTTATTATTTAAGAGACTCCTAAAACGGTGCAGCACAGAGGTAGCTGAGTGTTCTTATATCTCAAAATACAAAATGTTACCATACAGGTGCAGAAAGTAACTCAGAAGGCAAATATAATTTTGACTTTTATTGCTAGGGGTTTGGAGTTTTAACAATAATAAAAACTTGTTACAATTGTACAGGATATTGGCAAGGCTGCACCCCTATTTAAAAAAGAATGTGCTGGCATTGAAGGCTGTTCAAATCATTCACCAGACTAATTCTGAAGATGAAGGGGTTAACTTGTCAAGAATGGTGAAACAGATTAGGACTTTATTCATTACAATTTAAAAGAATGAGTGGTGATCTTTTGAAGTGGATAAGATTCTGAGTGGATCTGACAAGGTAGATGTTGTGAAGACATTTTCAATAGTAGGGGAATCTCAAATAAGCGGGCATTGTTACGGAATAAGGGGTCTCTTGTTTAAAAACAATATGTAAAATCATGCCTTTGCCTAGAATTGTCTACTCTAGTCAGTTATGGAGGTTAGATCACTGAGAGGATTTAAAGAAGAGGATTTTTGAAATATTAAGGAGTGCTATGATGAGCTGGCACAAAAGGAGAAATGGGGCTCAAGGCAGATCATACATGACCTTGTTGAAGGGTCAGGATTAAGGAGCTGAATAGCCTACTCTTGCTTCCATTTTCTATGTTTTATATTAGAATGAGGCTCTTTGGCTCATAACATCTGTGTTGATTAAAAGGTATAATTACACTCTCATCATTTCCCAAAAGCCTTGCAAATAATACTTTCCTTTTCAAATACTTATCCAATTCCCCTTGAGAAGTCATGGTTGAATTTGTTTCCACTATCTTTTCGTATAGTTCATTCTGGGTTATAAGGACCAGCTGCATTAAAAAAAAACTTTCATTCTCCCAATTGTCTTAAATTTGTGTCCTTATGTTACTGACCCTCCTGCTGGTAGAAACATTTTCTCCCTCATTTACATCCTTCAGAAAAAGACTGGTGGATCAGTCTAGCTGTAAATGTTGAAAACAGAAGCAAGACAGAATACTAGGGATGTGTTACAGAGCACCAAAACAGAATGGAAATGATGGGCCAGTGTATAAAAATATAAAATTTTGGAGTTCTGAACATTAGCTATTCATATGGACTTCAGAAGGTAGATGTTGTCAAGATATTGCCAGTGGTGGGGGAATCTCAAATAAATGGACCTTGTTACAGAATGAGGAAACAATCATTTAAAAATGAAATGTAAAATAATTTCTTCTCCCAGAGGGTAATGAATGAGTGATTTCAACAGGAATAAATTATATGACCAATACAGTAACAATTGTTAAGTGTCTAAGCACAATTGTTTTGTGGCTTGATGCTTAGAGAAACCATCAGTTGTGTTATGTCTTATAGTAAATGTGCAGTGTCTTTAAAGAACATGCTCATAATGTCATTATCATTTTGCATGTGGCCTCACTGTAGAAAGCTCTCAGCCTCCATTCTACTGAGCTCAGTCTCACAGCATGGTATGCTAAGGAAAACATGTGTGGTATATTGGAATTGATTAGCTTAAGCTAAGCACACAAGTGCCTGCGTTTGTAACGTACATATCTAGATGCAAGAGCTATGAGAAAGGGTCACTGAATTATGGAGTCATATAGCCATAGATTTATTCACAGAGAAACAGACTCTTCTGTCCAGCTTGATCATGCCGACTAAACAGTCGAAAATGACCAAGTCCCATTTGCCAGCATTTGGTTCTCCAGTACTACATGACCTCTATCTCACCCTATTATTGCAGGAGCTAACTGAAGTGTCACAGAGGACAATGGCTTTGTGAGAGAAGGTTGAAAATCACAAAACACCAGGTTATAGTCCAATAAGTTTATTTGGAAGTACAAGCTTTCAGAGTGCAGCTCCTTCGTCAGGCATCTCCACATGTATGAGAGAATAAAGTTTTGTTTGATTTAGTCATATTGACTTGAGCTGAATGCAGAGTACTGGGTGATGGAGACTACAATAAGACTAAATTTGAAATGATTTAGTATTCAGTCCTGTTGAGGATCTACAGCCAGATTTATAATTCTAAGGAAAGCCACCAGGATAACTTGAAAGTGTTAAACTAGACTAACAGCAGTAAAAATTTGATGAATACATCAGTGCAGTGAAAACAGAATACAGTCAATGGCAAACTGAGCAGTATTCAGGATTAATGCAAACATTCGATTCTCATATTTCTAAGTGGCTTAAGGTGTCAAAACTTGTTTCCTAACATGAATGCAATGAGCTTCATCACATTTATTGTGTTGAAATGTGTTAAATAATATGAAGCTTTTGTTGTCACTGTTGTTCAGCTGTCAATTGCAAACTTGCGAAGAAAGACTCAAAACAGATCGACATTATGTGCAACCAAGACAATAATGAGCTTACTGAAGTCTGGAGGGAGAAGACAGAGGATGTCCACTTGGAGAATACAGGAAATTTCAAAAATCTAGAGGTGAGCTTAGCTGTGGACATGAAACACAACAGGAAGAAATTCCGTGCCAAAAGATTTTTGCATCCAGATGGTGACATGACTAATTCAAAATCTTTAACCTTTATACAAAAAAGGGACCGAAGTGTGATTTAATGAGCTCCCCACAGTTCTGAACAGAATGCATAATGTAGAGGTTTGTCCCTATTTCTTCCTATACTTGTTTTTTTTCCTGAAGACTGGTTCATGGATATCCATTGAATTGGTTTACACAAGGCCAAAGTACTGCAGTGATTTGACATTGTACTAGGCTGATCACAAACATTCATCCCTTGCCATTAGGCATTTTTAAAGATTTTGGCCACATTATGGACACACCTTGTATGGCCAGTAAACTGCAACTTCTGGTCCAGAGGTAGGGTCACTATCAAGTAGGATTCTTTATTCTTATTTAGATTTGCTTGTTGCTGGCAAGGCCACCATTTATTGCCTACCTCTAGTTTATCCTGTAATTGGTAGGCTCTCTAGGCCATTCCAGTGGGCATTTAAGATGCAGCCACATTTCTGGGGGTCTGGAGTCACAGGATAAGTGTGGTAGATTTCCTCCCCTGGAGATCACTAGTGAACCAGGTGGGTTTTTATGAAGGTCATCAATAGTTACATATGGCTCTGTAGTCCTAGAAGGAGCAGTGATCTCCACTGGGATTGCAGGCAAACTCACATCTGTACTAATAAGTTCAGCTCTGGGCAAATTGACAAACAAGATATGTTGGGAGGAAGGAGGTGAGTTCATAAGGAGGTGGTATTACTACTACACTATTAAACCAAAGACAAAGGTAATGTTCTGAGGATGGGTTCAAATCATGCATAGGGTGGAATTTGAATTCAATAAAAACCTGGAATTAAGAGTCGAATGGTTATCATGAATTATCAAAATGTTGGAAAAATCCATTTGGCTCACTAATGTCCTTTTTGTGGAAGGAAATCCTCCATCCTTACCTGGTTTGGCCTACATGTGATTCCAGATCTACAGTAATATGGTTGACATTTAACTGCCTGCTGGACACTTAGAGAAGCCCACATCCTGTGAATTAATTTTAAAAATATGTGTCTATTAGGAAGGCTTAAAGGAAATGTAAACTTAAGGGGAGATCCCTCTCACCCTTTGCTCAACGCAGCATGTACAGCAAAAGCTACCAGGCTCCCTGCCTGATATGGGCCTTCCTTCTGGCTGGCAGTGGTGGAATGAGGCACTTAGGTGGCTCAAGGCCCAAGAGTCAGTAGGCCTCCAAACAATTCCACTCTTGCATCCTGTAAAATTGCACATTAATATTAGTGAGCAGGTAGGTAATGGGAAAAATCATCCAGTGGGTTTTACTTGGCCTGCAAACTTTCAAATCCAATGACGGAGAAGGATAAAATTCAGCCTAATGTGCTGTGGTCAGATATAAAAACTGTGCGTTCCGACCTAACTAGCATTCTTTTCTCCGTGTTCTGAGTGAGATTGTCCTCCCAATAGAAGTAAGTTGCGCAGCACATAAAATCTATTCAATAAGTACTATAACTACCTGCACCTCATAAGTGTATTAAATAATGAATAATCATTAATTTCTGGCAAGCACTGAAATAACTAAGTTTTAACACTGTTGTTTATTAATGAAAATCATTACAATCTTCAACCTTCCAGAGAAAAACCGGTCAAAATAGTGGTGACAAATTGAACCACTGATGCAACATCTCCGTGCTGTGATGTTGATATTCCCAATAGCTTTTGTCTTTCAGAGGGTTGCAAGTCTTCTGAGTTGCTTTCCTCAAAAGGCAGTAGATGAAGAACCTTTAAATATTTTTAAGGCAGAGGTGAACAGATTCTTGACTATCAAGGAGATGAAAGATCTTTGGAGATATACAGGAATGTAAAGATGAGATTAACATCAGATCAGCCATGATCTTATTGAATGGAGTAGTAGGATTAAAGGGCCAGAAAGCGTACTCGTATTCATATGTTCATAGTTGTCAGATTTTCCTTGACCTTATTCAGGGAGTGCATCACACAGTAAAACTCAGATCTGAGCACAGCCGAACGAAAGATCACATCTTAATGGAAACAGGAAAACATTGGAGATATAAGTCCAGACTGGAAACCTCAGGACCGAAGGCATGCCAGCTTTCAGAAATTCCTAGATTGTGGGGCGGATTGTTCAGGCCTTTGGCAGTTTAGATCAGGTTTGATGGGGTCAAGGGTCGTTCAGAGTATAGGTTAATGCGGAGTGCGAAACTGATAACTATTCTGAAGCCATATCACACCAATACAAAATCTCATCGGATTGTCCAGGTAAGTCATTTTTAACATGTTTTGCTCAATTATAATCGATATCTGGAACATTAAAAAGCTGTCCTGTTTTCAGACATTAGGGTAAGTGGATTTGAAGTACTCAAACTGTATTCCTTAAGAAGCAAATGCTTTGCAAACGTCATGCAGAAAGAGTCAGGGGTGGGAGAAGAATTGGGTAGCAAGAGTCACAAAGAGACAAACGGTCTTCTGCCTGAATGTAGTGATTCACAGAGGAGGTAGATTTAACAAATTTGTGAGGCAAAGAATGCAGAGAATCAGATGGAATTCAGTTTTTTTGCACTGCCCAATTTCTCTTGCCATTAACTTTGGGGCTATATCAGGTGGTATAAAAACAATGCTGCATTCGACCACATCAGTTTGGGGAATCAATCAAAGTATTTTTCAATTGACAGCTCCATGGCGATTTTTCTATTGGATGGTGATCCCATCACCCAGTCTCCTGGCTATGTAAAGTTCTAATTTTTCAAAGTCTATACCATCAAATTAATGAGTCAACATGGCTGTGTGCATGAGAACTTGTGTCTCACTAACTTAGAGTTTTTTGAAGAAGTAACAAAGAGGATTGATGAGGACAGAGCTGTGGACATTATTTATATGGACTTTGACAAGGTTTCCTATGGGAGACTGGTTAGCAAGGTTAGATCTCATAGAATAAAGGGAGAACTAGTCATTTGGATACAGAATTGGCTCGAAGGTAAAAGACAAAGGGTGATGGTAAAGGGTTGTTTTTCAGACTGGAGGCTGGTGACCAGTGGTGTGCCACAAGGATTGGTGTTGGGTCCATTACTTTTGTTGTTTATATAAATGATTTGGATGTGAGCATAGAGATATGGTTAGTATTTTGCAGATGACACCAAAATTGGAGGTGTAGAGAACAGCGAAGAAGGTTCTCAGAGTACAATGGGATCTTGATCAGAAGAGCCAATGGGCTAAGGAGTGGCAGATGGAATTTAATTTAGATAAATTTGAGGTGCTACATTTTGGAAAGACAAATCAGGGCAGGACTATTACACTTTATGGTAAGGTTCTGAGGAGTGTTGCTGAACAAAGAGACCTTAGAGTACATGTTCATTGTTCCTTGAAAGTAGTCACTGGTAGATAGGATAGTAAAGAAAGCATTTAGTATGCTTGCCTTCATTGGTGAGTGCATTGAGTGCAGGAGTTGGGAGGTCATTTGCAGCTGTAAAAGACATTGATTAAGTCACTTTTTGAATACAGCATGCAATTCTGGCTTCCCTGCGCTAGGAAGGATGTCGTGAAACTTGAAAGAGGTCAGAAAATATTTACAAGGATGATGACAGGTTTGGAGAGTTTGAGCTATGGGGAAAGGCTGAATAGACTGGGGCTAATTTCCTGGGGCATTGGAGGCTGAGGGGTGACCTTATAGAGGTTTATAACATCATAATGGGCTTGGGTAGGGTAAATAGACAAGGTCTTTTCCCCAGAGTTGGGGAGTCCAAGACTAGGTGGCATAGGTTTAAGGTGAGAAGGCAAAGATTTAAAAGGGACAACTTTTTCCACATAGAGGATGGTACATGTATGGAACAAGCTGCTAAAGGAAGGCTGATACAGTGGAGGCTGGTACAATTACAACATTTAAGAGGCATCTGGAAGGTATATGAATAGGAAAGGTTTAGAGAGGTATGGGCCTGATGATGGCAAATGGGACTAGATTAATTTTGGATATTTGGTCGTCATGGATGAGTTGTACCGAAGAGTCTGTTTCCATGCTGTACATCCCTATGACTCAATGGCTTAAATCATATAAGTGGATTGAAAATTCCAAGAGGAACCGGCAGTGAGAATTAACAGATATTGATAATAGACATTTGTTAGCTTTGGCATCCAACTGACAGTCCAATGACCTCCATGGAGAGGAGGTTGGCCTTTGTGATTTAAGTGATGTTTAAATAGGCTTTGTCAATGTCTGCTACTCTCCCACCCTAAATTAAAATCTGGATCCTGATAGCCTCTCAATAACTTTTAAAATGGTGATGAAAAGCTGCAGCTTGTCATAAAATCTCAAACTGTCTGGAGTCTGAATGAGAGATCCTCAGCCCTTATCTTTCATGAATTTAGCACCTGTGGTATAATGAAGTATGTATGGTAGACTATAAGACTGTAAGAAATAGGAGAAAGTGAAGACTGCAGATGCTGGAGAGTCAGAGTCGAAAAGTGTGGCACTGAAAGAGCACAGCAGGTCAGGCAGCATCCAAGTAGCAGGAGAGACGATGTTTTGGGTATAAGCCCTTCATCAGGAATGTGGAGGGGGAAGGGCAGGGTGACAGAAAAATAAGGGGGTTGGAGTGAGGCTGGGAGAAAGGTAGGTGTAAGGTAATAGGTAGATGCAGATGGGAAGTAATTGTGATAGGTTGGTGGGGAGGGTGGAGCTGAAAGGTGGGAAGGAAGGTGGACAGATAGAACAGATCAAGAGGGCAGGGTTGGAGTTGAAGGATTGGAGCTGGGATGAAGTGAGAGGGAAGGGGTGATTTTCAAAATAATGAATTTAATGCTGATGTCTTGTGGTTGAAGATTACCAAAACAGAAGATGAGGTGTTCTTTCTCCAGGTGGTGGGTGACTTTGATTTGCTGATGGAGGAGGTCCAGGACTTGCATGTCCTTGGGGAGTGGGAGGGGGATTTAAAGTGGTCAGCCACAGGGCGGTAGGGTTGTTTGGTGCGTATGTCCCAGAGATGTTCCCTGAAATGCTCCGCAACTGGGCATCCTGTCTCCCCGATGTTGAAGAGACCACAACAAGAGCAACGATCACAGTAGATGAGGTGGGTGAATGTGCAAGAAAATCTCTGCTGGATGTGAAAAAATCCTTTGGGGCTTTGGTCAGAGAAGAAGGGGGAGGTGTGGGCGCAGGTTTTACACCCCTTGCCGCGGCCACCACAACTACCCCCTACTTGCATCCACCTATCACCATCCCAGCTATCTTGCCCCAGCCCCACTCCCATCCTTCCATTTATCTTTCAGTCACCTCCCCCCACACATTCCTGAAGGGCTTATGCCTGAAACATTGACTCTCCAGTTCCTCAGATACTGCCTGTGCTCTTTTAGCGCCACACTTTTCTACATAAGAAAAAGGAATAGGGGCAGGCTATTCAGCTCCTTGAACCTGCTCCATCATTCCAAAGTATCATGCCTGATCTAACATTCTTAAAGTCTACTTTCCTGCCCGTTCCCCATAATCAATGGTTCTCCTATCGGAAAGATCAAGAAGCTATCTACTTCAACCTTAAGTACACACAAGAACTCTGCCCCACAGCTCACCTCTCCTTCAATCTAGTTTATTGTATGCTGTGCTCCCAATGTGGCCTTCTCTGCATCGGTGAGACCAAACATGAACTAAGGGCATGTTTCGCCGAGCATCTCAACCAGTCACCGCCCACTTCAATTCCACATCCCCCTCCCTCTCCGACATGTCCATCCTTGGTGTCCTCCATTGTCACAGTGAAACAGACCGCAAATTGGAGGAACAAGAATTCATCTTCCATCTGGGTAGCGAACAACCTGGAGGAGTCATCATTGAGTTCTCCACTTCCAAATGACCTTCCCACTCATCCCTGATCCCTTTTCCAGCCTCTGTCTACTCCATTCCATCTCTCTTACCAGCTACCAACCAGATTCATTACTCCTATTGATCTATAGTTAATACCTAACACCTGAAAAATGTGTTGCTGGAAAAGCGCAGCAGGTCAGGCAGCATCCAAGGAGCAGGAGAATCGACCTTTCGGGCATAAGCCCTTATTCAGGAATTCCTGAAGAACATTGATTCTCCTGCTCCTTGGATGCTGCCTGACCTGCTGCGCTTTTCCAGCAACACATTTTTCAGCTCTGATCTCCAGCATCTGCAGTCCTCACTTTCTCCTTTTTTATACCTAACACCTGTATTCACCTATCACTATCTTACCACTCTGCACTCTCCCCATCCATCACCCTTTCCCTTTCCCTTTCCTTGTCTGCAGCTCCCCCAACTCCACCTCCACTCCTGAAGAAGGGTTATACCCGAAACATCAGCTGATGCTGCCTGGTCTGTTATGCGCTTCTAGCCTCATGTTTGTCTACTTTGAATTCCAACATCTGCAGTTTTTTGTCTCTCACACAGCTCTCTGTGGCAAGGAGCTTTAGGGACTCACAATCATCAGGTTTCATAAAGGAGGAAATAAGAGTCTAACAAAAAGTAATACAGAAGGAAAGCATTCTCATAGCTGGAAGAACATTGCAATAATGTTAGTGGGTTTTTTTAGCTACAGGCTTCGAGAACTGCTAAAAATATTCAAATCTGACAACCCAGAATCTCTTCCGTGGTTTTTCACTTTCAGGTGGCATTAACTTCCAACTGGGTAACAGCTCTATCCTGAGATTTTGCCAAGGATGCAATGGCAGAAAGGAAAATGAACTATTCTCTGAGATGATCCAGCAAGTTACCCAGTTGCATCAATTCCAAAGATGAATCCTAATGGCCTCACAATGTTAACACTGTTTGTCTTTCTCTATTTTTGTTTCAGTTACATCATTCTTGGACAATTAAGGCTAGGCAATAAACATGGTCTTCCCAGAGCCATGTGTCTCCCAGCAACACAACATTTCTCAAGGTGTATTATCGGCACACAGCTAGAAATTACTAACAAAAACAGGAGTTGCTAGAAAAACTCAGCAGGTTGGGCAGCATCTGTTAGGAGAAATCAAAGTTTACGTTCTAAGGAAGGTTCACTGGAATCAAAATGTTAACTTTGATTTCTCTTCATAGAAACTGCCAAACCTGCTAAACTTTTCTGGCAACTTCTGTTTTTGTTTTATAGCACTTGCAGTTCTTTCATTACTGTTGCATAGCATGTACTTTGTGATTTCCTGACATTCCTTACACAGAAGATCATCATTAACCATCCGTGCACAGCATTGGTGAACGTAATTTTAACACTGGTAAGCGACTCTCAAATTTGAAAAGATTAACAAAGGCTTCTGCATTCTAAAGTCACTGATTTCTTTTTCTCTTCACTCCCCATCCCACTATAAACAAAAGCAAAGAAAATGATTGAGAAAGGAATGCTTAACAAAAGACATGGGCAGTCATCCACTCAACTTTCACCATTTGCAGAAGTTCATCAGAAGTTGTAGTAGGATAGTAGAAAGGTACTGACATAGAAGGAGGTCAGAGTCTAGATTACATTGGTGCTAGAAAAACACAGCAGTTCAGGCAGCATCCAAGGAGCAGGAAAATCGACATTTCGGGCAAAAGCCTTTCATCAGGAATGAGACAGGGACCCTTCGGTGTGGAGAGATAAATGAGAGGGAGTAGGGCTGGGGCAAAAGTAGCCAAGAATACAATAAGTGGTTGGAGGTGGGGATGAAGGTGATAGGAAGAAAATTAGCAGGTAGGACAGGTCATGAGGATGGTGCTGAGCTGGAAGATTGGAACTGGAGTAAGGTGGGGGGAGGGGAAATGAGGAAAATTTAAACAGCTCAATTAGGAGCCTTTAGTCTTTTCTGGTCTGAAGAAAACAAATCAGCATCTGTTCTTAGTTAAACCATTCCATCCCAGGAACATTCTAGTGAATTTTCTTTGTACCCTCTTTAGTGAAATCTCATCCTTCTCATTGCACAGTGGCCAGAATTGCACACAACTCCAGCTATGGCCTAACAAAAGTTCTGTACAACTCCAAAATAACCTCTTTGCTCTTATAATCTATACCATGACTGATAAAAGGAAGAATCCCTTATGGCTCAATGGTTAGCACTGCTGCCTCACAGCACGAGGGTCCCAGGTTTGATTCCAGCCTTGGGTGACTGTGTGTGGAGTTTGCACATTCTCCCTCTGTCTGTATGGGTTTTCTTTGGTTTCCTCCCACAAAGATGTGCAGGCCAGAGTGAACTGACCATGCTAAATTACCCATAGTGTTAGGTGCATTAGTCAGAGAGAAATGGGTCTGGTGCATTACTCTTTGGAGGGTCGGTGTGGACTTGTTGAGCTGAAGGACCTGTTTCCACACTGTAGGGAATCTAATCTAATCTAAAACAAAACCTGTCCCCAATCTTCAAGGATCTGTGGACATATACCCCAAGATCTCTCTGTTCCTTTGAAATTTGGGCTGTCTTGCCATTCAGTGAGGATTCCTTTGTCTTGTTCCTTCATCCAAAGTGGCTAATCCCATATTTATCAGGGTTAAATTCAATTTCATCTGTCAATCTGACAAGTCAATTTATATCTTCCGGTAACTTAACACTTTCCTCCTCATTGTCAAAAAGCTGACTAACCCTTGTGCCATTCTCAAACTTACTTATCATCCTTCCCACCTTCTCATACACATCATTTATAAATATCACAAACTATAAAAAAACTCAGCACTGATCCCTGTGATATGCCACTGCACACCAGGCTCCAGTCACAAACAACCTTTTATAATCACCCTATTTCTCCTATCACTTGGCCAATTTTGCCAAGTTACCTAGGATCCTCTGACCTTTTACTTTCTTTATCAGTTTCCCATGTGGGACTTTTTCAAGCAATTCTGAGCTATTAATGGACTTGAGCACTTCATATGCTCTGGCCATTTGTATTTGTGATAAACAATCTAATCTTGAACTTAAAACAGTTTTAAAAAGTCTCTCTGTATGTAATTTGCATTGGATTAGAAGAAAAACAAGCATTGCTTCATTTAGTTCCTGGGAACTATCATTGGAGAAAGGGCAGATTGAAGAGATTGGAAGTGTGGGTCAGGTGGAGTCTGATGGGTGTGAACTAGCAATATCATGGTGGTCTTTTTCAGTTCTGCAGCTACATTTGGATGTGATAGATTGAGTTAGATGTTTATTCAGGTTATTATTATGGTTAACTCTAACTTCTCTGAGCCAGCTGCTGACAGCACTCAAGTAGCCCTCATCTTATTAGAGGCTAAAGAGGACGTGATTTGCCGTGTGCAATTGTTTTGGTTCTGTTTTGGTT
This sequence comes from Hemiscyllium ocellatum, assembly GCF_020745735.1. Lineage (NCBI taxonomy): Eukaryota > Metazoa > Chordata > Chondrichthyes > Orectolobiformes > Hemiscylliidae > Hemiscyllium > Hemiscyllium ocellatum. Next base: position 94,487,292 of record NC_083403.1, read on the forward strand.
CATGAACAAGGTCACTACTCTCATAGATTCAGTCACTGATTGAGTCATACAGCACAAGAGATTCCCTTTGGCCCATTGAGTTTGTGCTGACCTATTTATATTTCAGGAAATTCATCATCTGTTGGATGGCAATTCAGAAACTGAATTTACTGGAAAATAGGTATGGGCAAGCAGAATTGAAGAGAAAAAATGTTGCTCTGTAAGAAAAGAGTTAGTAATATAAATTTGTGCAGCTTATTGTGTACACCTTAAGAGAGTTTTAAATAGTTCTAGATGTAATTCTGCAATGAAATATGCTATATTTAATTGAGGATTCTTAATATTGATGCAGTTTCACAATGTGTCATTCTTAATAGTGTATAAATTATTAGTATTTATACCTGAAGAACAATTGATTATTCTAAATCTAATCTTTGGGATCTTAAGGGCATCTTTGCACATGATAAGCATTTTTATTTTGTCAAACTGCATATTTGTAATTCATGCTAAAAAGTGTTGTGCTCCTGTATGCTATCTCTCTAGAATAGAGATGAAAAGCTTTCCTCAAACAGGTTTAGTGTTCAAGTAAATTTTTAAAAAGTACAGGTACACAATCCTTTATCTAAAATTCTGAAATCAAAAGAGCTCCAAAATCCAAAACTTTTTCATGGAGTGTGGAGCATCGTTTTGACGTACAAACAGGTGACCCAACTCCACAACCATACGAACCACGTCACTTAGATGTGACCTGGCAGTGTGGCCCAGCACCGGCAGGCATCAATTGTGTCTCAGTGTTCATACTATACACATGTGCATACTCACACATGTATCTGCTGTTAGCTCATGTTTTAAATTTCACTGTGAAAATGGTATTTATTTCAAAATCTGAAAAATTCTGAATTCTGAGAAACAACCGGCCCTAAACATTTCAGATAAAAGATTGTGTACCTGTACTGCAGATGCTGGAGATCTGAAACAAGACAGAAATTGATAAAAAAATTTAGCAGGGGTGGCAGCATTTGTGGGAAGATAGCAATGCCTCAAGTCTAGCGACTCCATGGCCTAAGAGTCACTGGACTCAAAACATAAACTTTGCCAGCCTCCCACAGATGCCACCAGACCCTGTAGTCAACTGTTGTCCCAATGTCAATTGAAGAAACAAATCCTGGCAGTCCTCCATGTACCATATTAAATCCTATCTTCCAAACATATTAATTAATAACTAGCCTCTTCTGATTAGAAGTATGACCGGAACTGTTGCCAGAAACTGTTTGCTTTTATCACCAGAATTTAAAACATCTTTCCAAGAAAAGTTTAAAAGGTGGCTCCATTATTATCAGTGACCATTGAAGTACATTGTAAAAATGCTGAGAAATACCTGAGAATTAGGAGGACTTGATGGCATTTGTGGTATTGTCATTGCAATTTAATCCAGAGATCTAAATTCGGAGAGCAAAGGTTTGATTTTTTTTAAAATCAGCAGTAATAAGCTAGCCTAATGGTAACAACTGTTGATTGTTGAAAAATCCCCTCTGCTTCATTAATGTCCTTTATCAAAGGAAATCTTCTGACCTACATGTGACTCCAAACTAATAGCAATGCAGTTGACAGGATGGGAAATAAATATTAGTCTAGCTAGCAATGCCTACATCCCATGAATGAACACAAATTTTAGCAATGCCTCAAGCCCAGCCAAAGGTTGTGGTTATCTTCCTAGTAGTCAGTTCCAGAATGATTTCACAATTTCATTGTTGCCCTGTGACTTTCATGTCTGGCTGATACAGGCCTGAGGCTGACCACAAGGGGAATAGGCAACATAATTCATTTCTTTTACAAATCAGACAGAAAATATCAGACCTCCCCTACCATGATTAGTCCTACTCAGCACATTTACCATCTAGAAACCCTTTTGTTTGCTCTATATTAATGATCAGATAACTCTTTCTCAATGACTTTGGTCATAGAGTCTGCTATGAAATATTTTTGAGATCCTGCTAGGGCTACTTTTCTATCTGAGAGTTAATATCCCCTCTTGCTTTACTCCACCCTATCTAAGTTTGCCTTGGACAAATTTACATTTGAGTTTCAAAGATAGAACAAAATACGTATCAGTACAGCACCTTTCACAAGCATTTTAGAGACAATTAAGAATGTCTGAAGTATAAGTATGTTTTTAATGCAGGAAATTGAATAGCCAATTTTGCACACAGCAAGCTCCCACAGATTACAGTGTGATCATGACCAGATCATCTGTTCTTGTAATTGAGGGGTAAGTATTACATAGGATACTGAGGAGCACCACACCACTGTCCTTTGAAATAGTGCCGTGGGATCAGTTTCATTACCAGGACCTTTGTTTTGCTCAAAGGTCACAACTTAACAATGCAGCATTTCTTCCGCACTACACTGAGAGTGTCAGATTAGATTTTGTGCTCAAGTCTCTAGCAGGAGTTCTGAACTCTCAAATTCTGACTGAGGAGAATTGAGTTGTCCAAGAGATACAGCACTCTGAAGGGATAGGGTGAGATGTGATTTCATTAGCCTGAACTAATCTCATTGATAAAATGACAGACGTCAAAGCATCAATGGTTTCTCTTGAACAAACCTAGAGTGCATGGAGGCTGAAAGAAAGAAAATCAGAAGCAGTAAAAACAAAATTGTCATTGTGTAGTCGGATGACTTCAATGGAATGTCTAAATGGCGTTTCATGAAAAACGATGCGAGTGGAAATCAATCTAGTCTTTTTGATAGCCTTTAAAGTGGATCAAATCAGAAAACTAAAGCACAGAAAGAGGCCATTTGGCCCACTGAGAGTATAACTGCTCTTTCAAAAGCAATTAGTGTCACTCATCTGTTCTTTCTCCATAATCACTCCAAATGATTTTCGTATTCAAACATTTATCTGATTCTATTTCAGAAAGTAATAATTAAATCTGTATCCATGCTCGACCAAGAAGCTCATTCAAAATGAATTTGTTGCATTAAAAAACATCTATTCCTAATATTACATAAACTTGTTTGTCAAATCAATTTAAATCTGTGCTTTAATTTTGTTAATGCTTTAAACTTCAGAAATATTTTTTCTTTGTCTGTGACTAAACCTCTCATTCATATTTGAAACAGTCAGATCCAATCACCTCTTCACCTTCCATACTTTATGAAGAACAGTTCTAATCTGTCCATATAAATGTCCATTCAGTCTTTGAACCGTTCGAGTAAATCTCTTCTGTAATCTTCTCCAATATTCTCAATCTTTTCAGAACAGTGGTGAGCATTATTGAAACTTTATTCCAGTGGGGCTTAACCATTGCTTCATTATAGGTCTGGTATAATTCTGTTGCTTTTGTTGCTATCCTCTGAGAGGTAACAGAAATCTTCCTCAGTTCTGCCTTAAATGGGCAACTCTGAGCTTATGCCCTCTGATCCTAGACTCTCCCAGGATGGGGAACAACCCTACTTACATATACCATATCAAACCTCTAAGGATCTTGTTTGTTTCAATAAAGTCTCTTGTCATTCTTCTAAACTTCAATGAATACAGAGACAAAGAGTATGGAGCTGGAAAAACACCGCAGATCAGGCAGCATCTGAGGAGCAGGAGAATTGATATTTCAGGCATAAGCCCTTAATTAGGCTGAAACATTGATTCTCCTATTCCTTGAATGCTGCCTGACTACTGTGCTTTTCCAGCACCCTACTCTTCAACTCTGATCTCAGGCATCTGCAGTCTTCATTTTCTCCATAGTGGCTGCTGTAGCGAGTCTGCTTCCTGATGAAGGGCTTATGCCCAAAATGTCGATTCTCCTCTCCTTAGATGCTGCCTGACTTGCTGTGCTTTTCCAGCACCACACTCTTCGACTCTGATCTCTGCTCCAATGAATACAGACCCTACATACTCAGCCTCCCCTCATAGAAAAATCCATCCATACCCAGAAGCAACTTAGCGAACCTCATATGCACTGCTATCAATGCCAGAATATCTTTCTTCAGATTAGGGGACCAAAACTATTCACAGTATTCCAGGCATATCTGACTAGTGCCTTTACAATCTGTTTTTATATTCCATTTCCTTTTAAAAAAAAAGTCAATATCATTTACCTTTCCTGTTACCTGCTGAACTTTTATGTTAGATTTCTGTGATTTAAGCATCAAGACCCAAAGTACATCATCTCACATTTTCCTATATTATATTCCATCAGTCAAGTTTTTGCCTGTTCGCTCTCCGTTGTGTCTATGTCTCTTGTTTAGATTCTTTGCATCATCCATACCACTTGTCTTCTCACTTATTTTTGTGTCATCTGCAAATCTGATGATAGCACATTAAATTCTGCAATCCAAGTCACTAATATAGATCATAAATAATTGTGGTCCCAGCACTGGTCCATATGGCATCTCACTAGTTACATTTTAAAAATGTTTCCTTCTTCCAACCCTTTGTCTTCCATCAGTTTGTCAATCTTCTATTCATGCTAATGCACCATCCAAAAAACCACGGACTTTTATCTAATGGAGTAACCTTAGATGTGGTAACTCTTTTGGAAATCCAAATATATTACATGCAATCATTCTCCTTTATCTATCCTGCTTGTTACCCCCTTAAAAGACTAACAAATTTATCAGCATTATTTACCCTTTGTGAAGCCATGCTGATTCTGTTTGACTAGATTGCATATTTCTGAACATTCTGCTATTACACCTTGATAATAGATATTAATATTTTCCCAGTGACAAATGGTTAAGCCAACCAGCCTATAGTTACTGAATTATTTACCTCTCTCTCTTTCTAAATTAAAGTATTACATTGGCAATTTTCTAATCCTCTGGGACTTACTCAGAATCTAAGGATTCTGGGAAAATTACTGCTAGTGCATCTATTTATTTCTTTTGCTACTTCTTTCAAAATCCAAGGATGCAACTTATCAGGCCCAGGGGACTTCAGTCTTTAGCCCCATTAGTTTCCTTAGCAGTTTTTCTCTAGTGATAATTGTTACGTTTATTTTGTCTCCTCCTTTTGCTCCTTGATTTTTCAGTATTTTTGGAATTCTTTTCGTGAAGACTGATATAAAGTATTTATTTAAAACCTTTGGCATTTCCAGGTTCTCTTTCATTATTTCTCCAACCGGATTCTCCACAGAGTCCTTTCACTCTGTCTCTCTTCCTTTGTATATAACTAAATAGAGGAGGTGATGGCCAAATGGTATTGTTGCAGAAATCCACTCGTATGCTAGTGACCCAGGTTTGAAACCTGCTATGGCATATGGATATTAAATTCAATAAAAAATTTGGATTAAGTGTCTAATGGTGACTATGAACTATTGTTGATTGTCAGGGACAAAACCTTGGATCCACTAATGGCCTTTGGGGAAGGAAATCTGCTTTCTTTACTTGGTCTGGTCAACCTGTGACTCCAGATCCACAATAATATGGTTGATTCTTAGCTGCCTTTGTTTAACTAGGGAAGGGCAATAAATGCTGGCCTAGTCAGCAATCCTACCAATGAATTCTTATAAAAAGAAGCTCTCAATGTCTATTTTTGATATTCCTTGTTAGATTGTTGTTATAGTTTACATTCTCCCTATTTTTATTATTTTGGTCATTAATTTTGGCTTTTAAAATGATACCCTATCCTCTGTCTGATCTTTGGCACGTTGTATAATTTATCTTTCAGTTTGACATTATTCTCAATTTTTTAAGTATGGCTAGTTTGTGACTTTTCTAATTAACTTTATTTAAATTGAGCACAGTTGTAATTAGTTTAAATTAGTTTAAAGTCTTCCCTTCAGCCCTTGTTATTTGATTCGGCTGGTGGTGCAGGACATTTCTTACTGCAGTAAAGAACATAATGTCCACATGCATCTATGTGATTCTTGAAAATAAGACAAACAAAGCCCTTCCATTCGTCTTTTCATTACTCTATTTCTGGACATCCATTTGAGGTAATATCATGTCAAATATTTTACTGATAATCTGGTCATTCATACAATTTCATCTCAGGTGCTGGGAGTGCTAAAGTGGAATATTTCCTGGTTGGAATTATTCTAACGCTGTTTTGAATAGTAAATGCAAAAATATCTTTTTTTTTGCTAATGAGTGACTGACACAGTTGATTGCCAAAGCGGAGGTGAATGTTGAAAAGGAGCAAAGATCTTTCTGCATCAATTCAGTGTGAGGAAGACAGGAAGTAACTTCACAAGTTGTGTTACAAAACGTTCTTTGCAAGTTGACATTTACAAGTTTATATTTGACAGATCTGTAGGACTGAAAAAGCTGGTTTCTCACTGATTGAATACAGGAGACTGTTGGTTGACCTAAAGAGGCTCTAAATTTATAAAGGGATTCCATAGGTTCAAAGTTTTTACTTGTGGAGGAGAGTAAAATTAGTGTAGGGGTGCAGAACTGTAAGATAGTCACCAATAAATCCAAAAGAGAATTTAAGATAAGTTACTGAGAGAGTAAAGAGGATTTAGAACTTGCTACCAGAGAAAGTAATTGAGGTGAATAACATGTATACATTCAGGAGGAAGCTTGGAAAATACATGAAATAAAAACTGAAGGTGTAACATTGATGCAAGAGGGCTCTAGTTCAAATCCAGGTGATCCCTTTGTGCTAATTTGTTTTGGTTGACAATGTTCTTAGAGAAAGCTAGCTCCATCAATCAGGCTTTTCATCTGCAGCTCCTGGTTCAAATCTCTGTTTTAGGCATTCCACTTCCCTGGGTCAGGGCTGTAGAATGAGTGGATTTATAAACAGTGAGCCTATTCCTAGAAAGCAAGTGTCCAGTGGAGTGTCTCCAAATTGAATTTAGCTCAATTATTGAATAGGAGTACAAATTGGAGAGATTCTAGCATGTCAGGGAGGGAAGTGGGAGTTAGGGGCAGGCAACAATTTCTGGACATTTTTATCCAGAGTTGAGTCACGCTCCCAAGAGAGTGACATTGATTGACAGGGAGCTTGGTAGCTGATATTTGGAATGAATTGAAAAGAAGATCTGGCAGAAACTTTTCCTGTCCAACTTACTGACTATCTTACAGTTCTGCACCCCTACACTAACTTTACTCTCCTCCACAAGTAAAAACTTTGAACCTATGGAATCCCTTTATAAGTTTAGAGCCTCTTTAGGTCAACCAACAGTCTCCTGTATTCAATCAGTGAGAAACCAGCTTTTTCAGTCCTACAGATCTGTCAAATATAAACTTGTAAATGTCAACTTGCAAAGAACGTTTTGTAACACAAAGGTCCATACTGCTGACTGAAAATGTAGCAAGTGAGGATTTTATATTTAGGAGAACAGGTAGTGTCCTCTGCAGCTGTGAATGAAGGATGTGGTACCTCCTCTGTGCCAGGGTAAACAGTGAAACATCAGCAAAGGAACTTGGAAAAGAATGGGGTAAATTCAGTTATCATTTAAACCAGTGACAACAGAGTACAGGGGGAAAAAAGCTTTCATTTAAAGAACAAACAAAACACCAGGAGATGAATAAAAACATAAGGGAACAATCAAGGGTTAGTAGAAAGACAACCATTCATTACATATACAGCAGAGGTGTACTGGACCTGATAGGATATGAAGAGTTGGGGAGAAAAGTCAAAAACTCCACTTGACTTTCCTTTTATCTTTATTATCTAAATCTATCATTGTCAACACTTATTCATTTCTCCCTTATTAACTATCCCTCAAATGTATCCAGACGACTTGCTTTGAGTACTCCACATCACATTCTTAATATCTTTTGGGTGAAGAACTTTCTTCTGAACCATTATTGCATTTTATGGTAACTGCCTTGTATTAATGATCATTAGTTATGCTGTTCCACACAAGAAGAAACATTCTTTTTGCATCCACTCTATAAAACTTTTCATAATAAGTGATAACATAAGAATTTAAGCAACTGCAGACCACATGGCCAATTGCACCATTTAACACAATCACAACTACCTTGGGTTCAATTCCACTTTCCCATCCATTTTCCATTTCACTTAACTTCCTCAGAGACCAAAAATCAATCTCGGCCTTAAAGATGTTCAATGATGGAGCATCCAAAGTCCACTAAGATACAGAATTTCAAAGATTCATAGTCTTATGATTGAAGAATGTAACCTCAATGTAAATTATCAACGTCTTATTCTGAAACTTCTTGTAACTTTTTGTATCTTGTTCACAGCTGACATTTCACCGTGACTTTATATAATCAGCAAACTTAGATACATTACTCTCTGTCTCAATCTTTAATATAGATTATAAATATTGGAGACCCCATCGCTGATTCTTGAAGCGCTCCACTAGTCATGGCCCACTACCTTTAAAATGAGCTTTATATCCATGAGGATCGGAGTCCTAAAGATCTGCAGAACAGAATAAGGCCTTTTGGCTCATTGCATTGGTCAAAAGCAACAACATAGTTATTCTACTCCTATTTTCCAGCATTCATTTCTCTGTTTTACATCTGCTAATTAATCTTCCATTCATACTAACATATTGTATGCAAATCCATGAAACCTTATTTTGTGTATTGCTACCTTTTGTGTGACATCGTATCAAATGTCTTTTGGAAACTCGAGTACACTATTTCTGCTAGTTCCCTTTATCTACACTATTGTCACATTCTCAAAATACTCATAAATTCATCACAAAAATAAGATACTGACGTTAGCAAAAGTCAATAGATCTGACAGCATCTGTGGACAGAAATGAGAGTTTACTTTTCAAGTCCCAAAATATTAACAATGTATCTCTGTATAGATGCCAGACCTGCGAAAATTCTCCAGTACTTGCAATTTCTATAACACAGTTATCAAACAGCTTTTCCCATTTGCAAAACCATGTTGACTTGATTTAATCATCCTATGCATTTCTGCATGCATTAAGACTTCCTTAATGTTGCATTGCCTCAGTTTCCCATTTACTCATGTTATAAATCCATATTTTGTTTCAGAAATTATTTTTGGAATTTACTTGCTGCAAACTGCTGGTTACGTTTTAACAGAACCAAAACAGAATTCTGGGGACTTGAAAAAGCATTCGTAAGATGACTGCAAATTCTGCAACACTGTTCCTTACAAATTACAAATCCATTAAAAAGAAGTTAACCTCCCTGCAGGAACCCATCAACATAATCACCTGAGAGGAATATGAATGAGTGTCATCTCAAGGCCTTTTACTGAACAACGCCAAGCATTAAACGTAATTGCTTCAGGCTGAGAAAGGATTTCATCCATCCACAGTCGAATCAAGTTCATTTGCCAATCTGGAATCCACTAACAATGACTATATTGGGTAACCAGTCAACTGAAGAGACATGATCGTGTGACTAGCCAACTAAAGTAATTCTATTTTCAAGAAAACAGTTTTCTCCAAAGACTAAAATAGAAGAGACACTGAACACCTCTGAGTGGGACCCTGTCTCTCTCTTTCTCTCTCTCTCTCTCTCTTCATCCAGCCTGAAAGTTTGAGCCCTGCCTACAGATTAACCATCCACCCAACAAGTATCAAATCCAGTAGCTGCTGACTACTTAAAACTCTGTTATAATCAAGTACTACCATTAATTTCCTTAATAAGCTGTGGGTTTATTTTTTTCTCACCAAGTTTTGTTTTACAATGGAATATATTTTTGTTAAACATTTTAAATAGTTTATTCAAATGTTTTCATACCACGATGCATTTTAGTCTATTTGCCAAATTAACCATAGCAAGCTTTCCCAATACCTGTGTAAATCAGCTTTGATTAAGTTTAAGTTTCATGTTTGTTCTTAGATTATGTGTACTCAAACTTTATGCAGAATTTTATTGTATTATGATCACGATTTCCCAATGGATCCTTAATCATGAGATTATAAATTAATTCTGCATTTTTACACAATACTAGATCTAAATCAAAAATGGAAATTGTTGGAAAAGTACAGTAGGTCTAGTAGTATCTATGGAGAGAAATCAGAGTTAACATCTCACATCGAGTGACCCTTCCTCAGAAATGCATTCGCAGTTCTTTCGGTTATTATACTAGATCTAAAACAACTTTAGTCCTATATATTTCTACAATATACTGTTCCAGGGAACTATTATGAACATATTCTACAAATTCATCTTCTAGACCACCTTTACCAAGTTTATTGATCCATTCTATATGAAGATTGAACTCTTCCATTATTATATTACCTTTGTGACAATTCAAATAATTTCTTTTTCAATACTTTGTCCAATACTGTAAGTACTGCTAGTCAATTGATAAATTATTCTCATCAGTGTTTTCTGACCCTTACTATTCTTAATTTCCTCCATACTGATTTAACTTTCTTATTTTCTGGAGCCATGATTCTTTCTCAATAATGTTCTTAGTTCATCTTTTATGATAAAAAGTACTGCTCTTCTTTAAAATTTTATTCTCATAATGTTTAATCTCTGATTTCTGTCCTGAAACCAGCAAGCAAAGCTATTTGTCCCCCAACTCCACATTCTCTCACTTTATTTAGTAGTCTATTATGGGATAGTTTATTAAAGGTCTTTTGAAAATCCAGATAAGTATACCTACTACATTGTCACCTCCTCAAAAACTTGGCAAGATTGAGCCAGCAAAATTTACCCTGTTGAAATTCACGCTGACCCTTTATTATTAGAGTCAGTGTCATAGAGTCCTACGGCACAGGACTGGCCCTTTGGCTCAAACTGGTCCATGCCGGCCAAAATGCCCATCCACACTAACCCCATTCTCCTGCAATTACCCCATATCTTCCTAACCTTTTCCTATCCATGTATTCGTCCAAATGCCTTTTAAATAGTGTCAATGTACCCATATCAACCACTTCCGCTGGCAGCTCATTCCATGTGCGTAATGCCCTGTGTGTAAAAGAAATTGTTCACTTTTATTCTTTCCCCTCTGACCTTAAACTGATTTCCTCTAGTCCTCAATTACCCAACCCCGGAAAAAAAGACAGAGTGCATTCTCCCTCTCCATACCTCTCATGATCTTATATACCTCTATTAGAAAGAATTTTAGTCAGAATTTCATTTCTTTTCCTAACACCAATGTTAAACTGACAGGTATGTAACTCATCGTATATATTCTATTCCTGTTCTTAAATATAGAAATGACTTTCACTGTCTATCCACTAGTCTTCTGGCAACACAACATCTGCATAATCATAGGAGAACCTGAGATATCTTACAAAGTACATGTGGAGAGGATGTTTCCTGTTCTGGGATAATGTAGAACTAGGGGTCATTGTTTAAAAATTAGGGGTTGCCCATTTAAAACAGAGAGGCATTGTTTTTCTCAGAGGGTCATGAGGTTTTGGAACTCTCCTTCTGGAAAGTTAGTGGAAGCAGAGTCTGAATATTTTTATGGTATAGATGAATGGATTATTCATAAGCAAGGGAGTGGTTTAAAGGTGATAGATGGGAATGCAGATTTGAGATTATGATCAGATCAGATTTTTAAATATATACCAACAAACCTTTTCCATATTTTAAATATGTGTTTCCCATCGCTCATCTCAATATTTGAGCTATAGGGAGAGGCTGAATAGGCTGGAGCTGTTTTCCCTAGAATGTCGAAGGATGAGGAGTGACCTCATCAAGAGTTATAAATTCATGAGGGGCATAGATAGGATAAATAAACAAGTCTTTTCCCAGGGGTGGAGGAGTCCAGAATGTGACAGCATAGGTTTAGGGTGAAAGGGGAAAGATATAAAAGAGACTTTTATAAAAGATATAAAAGAGCATGTATGGAATGAGCTGCCAGAGGAAGTGATGGATGTTGTTACAATTGCATTATTTAAAAGGCATCTGGATGGGTATATGAATAGGAAGGGTTTAGAGGGATATGGGCCAAATGCTGGCAAATGGGACTAGATTAGGTTGGGATATCTGGTCTGCATGGACAAGTTGGACTGAAGGGTCCGTTTCCGTGCTATATATCTCTATGACTCTATGGCTCTAGTTAATGTTATGTCTACCTGTTCTATCACTCTGGCAAATACTGAACCAGAATAATTGTTTAATATTTCTGCCATCTCCATCTTTACTTATGGTATTGTTCTTTTTACACTTTTCATATTGCTTTTTTTTAAAAAAAATGCACTGTTAAAATAATTTACTATCCCCTTTTATGCTCCTTGATAGTTTGATTTCATCATCCCTGTTTGCCTAGCTATTTTTATTTTTTTTCACTTTTCTCTTAATCTCTTCATATTCTCTTTTACCATGCATTCCTCATCTTTCTAAATGCTTAATTTTTGTCTCTTTTCCACCTCTCACTTGTTCCCTTATGTCTTTTTTCATCCATGGAATTCCATGAGTGTTTCACTTGTGTTTTACTTGTGTTTTGCTTTGTAAGGAATATATTTTTCCTATGTTCTCATAGTACCTCCTGACCTGTCGGTACCAGCAGAAAATTCCAGCAAATGTTTGCCAATGTTTTGGGAATCCTTGCTGATGCTGTTCAAGACTCAGGAATTGTAGTTTAAGAAGCACCTGTAGGTCAGTGGATCGCTTTCTTACCTCTGAATGAGGAATCTGTGGTTTTGAATCCCACCCGGTACAGAAGAAATGCTATATTGTTGGGCATGTTTCCTTTGGCAAGCTATTAAAAACTGTCTGCTTTCTTGGGTAGATATAGAAATTCTTGTGAGATGATTCTGAAGAACAGGGAATTCTCTATGGTGTCCTACTAAAATGTAATCCTAAACCAATAAAATTAACATCCTTTGCTGTTTACAAGAGGTGCAGTGTGCCAGTGAGCTGTTGTGTTTCCTGTATTTCAGTCATGGCTATAATTCATTGGCAGTCAGGGACTTTGAGACAATGTAAGGTCGTGGATAGGGTTGTTAAAAGGTAAATTTTGTTTTTTTTAAGACAGCTTCAAAGTCAGCTGCAATGGTTGCCTAAATTGATTGAGATGTTGCAAGGTTTGTTGGGTTGTTTCCAAGGTTACAGGCTTGCAGGAAGTGCCAAACTGGGCATTGCTAATGTATACGGGCTTTGTGATTGATTCAATTATGCACATGACAATCAGTTGGTGTCAAATCCAAGAGACAATTATTCAGATCTGACAGCCTTGGCAGCTGGTCAAAGAGTATTTTAGCATGGGGGAACTGTTTGTTATGCAAAGCTAGCACAAGAGAGTTGTAATGGCTTAGGTTTAATTGAGCCATTTAGACTTAACACAGAAAGATGCGATAGTTTAGCTTGCTCCTGCATTTGGAAAGATTCCACGAAAAGTGTCAGTTTCCTACATTAAAGAAAATGATAGGGATTTTGATTGTGCAAATAGGGGGAAACAGGTCCTCATGGGCAAAAGGTTCAATCATCAAATGATGTAGTGAATTATTACAATCTGGATCTTTTTCTCTTTATTGTTTCATGGGATATATGATTTGCTAATAAGACCAACATTTATCGCCCATGTTTTCCTTAGACATATCAGATGGCAGTTCACCACATTGCTGTGAGTCAAGAGTCTGTCCATATCCTCCACAACCTCTCTATATGTTTTCTTATCCCTAGTGTATCTTTCATGTCACCCTTCTATCTCTTTATACCCCATGCCCCTTCCATACCACTCTTGCCATGTCCCCCGTGCATTTTCCACACCGAGTCTTCCAAAAATCCACAATGTATAAAACTACACATCCATATAATATTGCTGCCAAGTGTTTGAAATACTCATGAAACTGAACTGCATATTTCCTTCCCTAAGGCACATGAATGAACTGGACGAGTTTTCATGATTATTAATGATTGTTTTATAGTTACCATCACTGAGACTAGCTTTATATTCCAGGCTTATTAATATTTAAATTCCACTAGCTGTCAATGGGAATCCCAGTTCCAGAGCATTAGCATCTGAATTACCAGTCTAATAACATTGCCACGATATCACCATCTACTGTTGCTGCATGCTTCCAACGTACTGCCTGAAAGGGTGATAGGATTAGATTCAATAGTAACTGTCAAAAGGGAATTAGATAAATCCTTGAATACAGGAGCACTAACAATGCTGTAGAGCTAGGTGAGTTGTACAGTTTCTAAGAGCCAGTACTGCCAGTTGGGTCAAATGGCCTCATTTGCATTTTTTTTTCATGATCTCTGGATGTTTAGTACATAGTATATTTTTTCTATTTTCTTTTGAGGCAGGACATAACCAGAATTCCCATCCTACGTCTTATATTTCTCTCATGCATTTAACTTTCCTGTAAATGTATTTGATGATTTAAACCTAAATCAATGTCTGATATGTTGCTGTACTGCTCCAGCACAATCTCATAGAAACACAAGACAATTTCAAGTTGTGAAAGCAATTACCACAAAGGTCATATTATTTGTTATTCACAGTGAATTATCAAAGGCTTACTGAGATATCACAACTGGAGATAACTCATGAGATAATGGTTCAGATATGAATCTGATCAAAATATAAAAGCTGAAAATCCAACTGATAGCAAAGACTCACAAACATTGCACGTTTCCAAACAACAACTATTAAAAAGTATAAATATAAATATAAACCTTGTAATCACTAGACCCATCGAGTCTACCCTGGTTCTTTTTGAACAGCATTCTATTCCCATAAGCATTTAGCCTTCAAAGCTTGCAACTATTCCATCTGCAAGTATTTACTAGCTTCTTCTTGAAGGTTAATGCTACAATTGTATATACCACCCTATCTGGCTAAGCATTCCACGTTCCAAACTCTCATTAAGTAAAAATACATTTTTCATATTTCAATCTCATTGAACCTATGTAATGGTTTTGAACTTTCAGCCACTATAAACAGCTTTACTTTGTTTTCTATCTAAATGCTTTGTGATTGCAGCCACATTTATTTGATCTTCTCCACTCAACAGTAAGAAATTATAGTTTCTCCAGTTTATGCACGTATCTGTAATCCCTGAAACTATTCCAGTAATTTTTTATGACCTGCCCAAAGCATTGAATTGAGAATTTTTAGACAGGTATGTTTCAAAGCCTGTCCATATCCTCCACAACCTCTCTCTCTATGTTTTCTTATCCCTAGTGTATCTTTTATGTCACCCTCCTGTCTCTTTATACCCTATGCCCCTTCCATACCTCTCTTGTCATGTCCCCCATGCATTTTCCACACCGAGTCTTCCAAAATCCACAATGTACAAAACTACACATCCATTTAATATTGCTGCCAAGTGTTTGAAATACTCATGAAACTGGCAAAATAAGGAAAGTAGCTTTGAAAATCCTCTTTGGTAAACAATCTCATAAGTATCAAACACATCTATTCGAGATATTAACAAGAAAAATATAAGACACTATAAACATCTTAACGTCTCTTTTTATTTTCCAAATAACCAAATAGGCATTGAAAACACTCAAGTTAAGGTTATTATAAGTAATTTAAGGTGTTAACAATATGGAGATGTATTCCCTTTGAAGTCATGTAAAATTGCCTACAAGGTTAAATACATTCAGTTGTGCTTGGACCACTGCTACATATTCAAAATGAGGCCATCTGGCAACAGTATTAAATAAGAATATTGACTAAATGACCAGGCACCTATTTTATTCAATTCTGTTGGATAAATGTTAGAAGAGCACAGGGTTTGGCACCCATGTCATTAAGGGGGTAATGGGAAATTCAGATGGGCTTCTTTAGAGACGAATGCTCTCTGAATGGTCTTTCCTTGATGCTTACTATGCTCAAGCATACCCATGGATTATCCTCACAATTCACTGAGCTGCATACATCCCTAATATCAACTACTGGTGGTGTATAAAGCAAGAACAAACCCTATCTTTAATACAACAAAACGTCTCAGGGCACTCCTCAGGTGTATTATAAAACAAAGTATGACACTAAGGCAGATGACCAAAGGGTTAGTCAAAAAGCTAACATTTTAAAAAAATGTCTTCATGAAGGAAAGTAAAGTAGAAATTAGAAAGATGTCAAATAGGAATTCCAAAGCTTGAGGCCCAGACAACGAAAGACAACCACCAATAGCGGAACCACTAAAACTAGGAATGCACACAAAGCCAGATTAAAGGAGCATGCAGCTCTTGGAGATTTGTCAGGTTGGTGGAGATTACAAAGACAAGGAGATTCAATACACTGGATGGATTTGCAAATGAGTAAGAATTTTGGAACCATGATGTTGCTGAACTTGGAGCCACATGTCAGTCAAAGAGATGACAGGGGAATGGGACTTGTTGCAAAGTAAGACGTGGGCAACAGAGTTTTAAATAGCCTTAAGTTTATAGGAGTTAGAAGTTAGGAAAGCAATCAGTAGCACATTGAAATTACCAAGTCTAGAGCCAACGAGTCTGGATGAGGCTTTCAGCAGCAGGAGATTTAAGACAGGTCACTTGGAAATGCAAAAAAAAGGACCCCTTCAGAATGTCTTTGGAGAAATAATAACCTCATCTGTGTAGCACCTTTATCGTAACATACCTGTATTGGCTTGCTCAGCCCTGCAGAAGACAGTTAAGAGGCAACCACATTGCTTTTATTCTGGAGTCACTTGTAGGCCAAACTAGGTAAGCAGATTTCCTTTCCGAAAGGAAGTTGGTGAACTTGATTTTTTTTACAACAATAAGATTGCTTTGTGATCATCATTAATAAGGCCAGCATTTTATTTCAGATTTATTACTAAATTGGATACATGTTTTCTCTGCTATAGCGATGGGGTTTGAACTCATGTCCCCAATAAATCTGCATGAAAAGGATATCATATAAGTCCTACAATGTGGAAAGAGGCTGTCTGGCACTGACTCTCCAAAGATCATCTCCGAACTCATCTCTACCTACCTCGACACGGTCCTACCCCCCCAGTCCAGGAACTCCCCACATACGTTTGAGACAGCACCCACGCCCTCCACCTCCTCCAAGACTTCTGTTCCCCCGGCCCCCAATGCCTCATCTTCACCATGGATATCCAATCCCACTACACGTCCATCCGCCATGACCAGGGCCTCTAAGCCCTCCGTTTTTTCCTCTCCAGACGTCCCGAACAGTACCCTTCCACCGACACTCTCATTCGTTTGGCCGAACTGGTCCTCACTCTTAACAATTTCTCCTTTGAATCCTCACACTTCCTCCAGACCAAAGGGGTAGCCATGGGCACATGTATGGGCCCCAGCTATGCCTGTCTTTGTTAGCTACGTAGAACAGTTGATCTTCCGCAGTTACACCGGTACCACTCCCCGCCTCTTCCTCCGCTACATCGATGACTGCATTGGCGCCACCTCGTGCTCCCGCGAGGAGGTTGAGTAATTCATCAACTTCACCAACAAATTCCACCCTGACCTTAAATTTACCTTGACCATCTCTGACATCTCCCTCCCCTTCCTGGACCACTCCATCTCCATTAATGACGACCGACTCGACACTGACAATTTTTACAAACCCACCGACTCCCACAGCTACCTGGATTACACTTCTTCCCACCCTATCTCTTGCAAAAATGCCCATCCCGTATTCCCAATTCTGCCGCCTCCGCCGTATCTGCTCCCAGGAGGACCAGTTCCACCATAGCCTCCTTCTTTAGAGACCGCAATTTCCCTTCCCACGTGGTTAAAGATGCCCTCCAACGTGTCTCGTCCACATCCCGCACCTCCACCCTCAGACCCCACCCCTCCAACCGTAACAAGGACAGAACGCCCCTGGTGCTCACCTTCCACCCTACAAACCTTCGCATAAACCAAATCATCCGCCGACATTTCCGCCACCTCCAAACGGACCCCACCTCCAGGGATATATTTCCCTCCCCACCCCTTTCCGCCTTCCACAAAGACTGTTCCCTCCGTGACAACCTGGTCAGGTCCACGCCTCCCTACGACCCACCCTCCTATCCTGGTACTTTCCCCTGCCACCGCAGGAAGTGTAAAACCTGTGCCCACACCTCCTCCCTCACTTCTATCCAAGGCCCTAAAGGAGCCTTCCACATCCATCAAAATTTTACCTGCACATCCACTAATATCATTTATTGTATCCGTTGCTCTCGATGCGGTCTCCTCTATATTGGGGAGACTGGGCGCCTCCTAGCAGAGCGCTTTAGGGAACATCTCCGAGCCACCCGCACCAATCAACCACACCACCCCGTGGCCCAACATTTCAACTCCCCCTCTCACTCTATCGAGGACATGGAGGTTCTGGGCCTCCTTCACCGCCGCTCCCTCACAACCAGACGCCTGGAGGAAGAACGCCTCATCTTCCGCCTCGGAACACTTCAACCCCAGGGCATCAATGTGGACTTCAACAGCTTCCTCATTTCCCCTTCCCCCACCCCACCCTAGTTTCAAACTTCCAGCTCAGCACTGTCCCCATGACTTGTCCGACCTGCCTAGTTCCTTTTCCACCTATCCACTCAACCCCTCCTCCCTGACCTATCACCTTCATTCCCTCCCCCACTCACCCATTGTACTCTATGCTGCTCTCCCCCCACCCCCACCCTCCCCTCGCTTATCTCTCCATGCTTCGTGCTCACTGCCTTTATTCCAGATGAAGGGCTTTTGCCCGAAACATTGATTCCGCTGCTTGTTGGATGCTGCCTGAACCGTTGTGCTCTTCCAGCACCACTGATCCAGAATCTGGTTTCCAGCATCTGCAGTCATTGTTTTTACCTCTCCGAAGATCATCCTATCCAGGCTCAGCTCCCCTTTTAATCCTCATAGGTCTGCTTATTCCATGGCTAATCCACCTAACTTTTACATCCCTAGATACTACGAGGCAATTTAGCATGGCCAATCCACATCTTTGGGCCATGGGAGAAAACCAGAGCACACAGCTGAAACCCACACAGACACTTGGAGGATGCGCAAACTCCACAGATAGTCAAATAAGGCTGGAGTCAACCCAGGTCCCTGGCACTAGAGGCAGCAGTGCTAACCACTGATCCATCATACTGGATTATGCCTGATTATGAAGATTGTTTTATACAGTCTTCTTCTGATGGCTAGTAATGATTCCTTTCTTAAAGTATGGATATCGGGGTGGCAGGGTGAGGGTCATCTCTTTGTTTAAGTCATGTGATGTGCACATTGGGTAGCCATGGCAATCAGTCACTTCAGTGCAGCACTGAATCCAGGTACAGTTAAGACCCTCTGGCAACAAAGGGAGTTTAACAATGTAACAAACAATCAAGTAAAGGGGATCCAAAAATGCATTTAAAGTAGTTTGAGAAAAGGATATTTGCTAAACACAGCACTACAGTGTAGTAATAAATCATTGAGAGAGCTGCACTGATTTTCTTTCAGAACATGATTCTTTTGTACACTTGTCTAGACCTCTCTGCTACTTCTCTGCATTAATGCCTCCATTCAAGCTGTGAAGTCTTAACACTGTGCTTGTGTGTGTGTGTGTCTGTGTGTATGCGCGTGTGAACGAGAGAGTTGCTCTGTGTCTTCAGGAACCCTAATTTGAATACTGAAGCTCAGTTCGTTTTCAGCCAAGCTTGCATAACAAGTATGAGCTGAATTTAATAGAAATATAAAACAAGCATCTCTGTTCATCAGCTCTTGGGCTCAGAATTCTTGCTCCCTTTCTGGCACCTTT
The DNA here is from genome assembly GCF_020745735.1 of Hemiscyllium ocellatum. Lineage (NCBI taxonomy): Eukaryota > Metazoa > Chordata > Chondrichthyes > Orectolobiformes > Hemiscylliidae > Hemiscyllium > Hemiscyllium ocellatum. Next base: position 94,506,787 of record NC_083403.1, read on the forward strand.
GAGATGCATTTTACTTCCTTTTAGTTTGTCAATCCATGTTGAGTCACTGCTTGACAACTGTGCCAAGGTCCTGATTCAACACATTAAGCTTATTCAGAAAAGAAGCCACCCGTGGTCCAATATCAATATTCACAATGGTGTCTAAATGGGTTCCTGGAATGAGTGTACAATGGCAAAGCAGCATGTGAAAAGGGTGGTCTGGGTGCTATAGATGCAACTGTGCTCTTTGTTGAGCCGACAGTCCTTCCGGTTCAGTGGTGACTCTGCCTTTGTTCCGTCAACACAGGCCTTGGTCCTGCTGCTAAATCCCTCAGGCCCTCTTAATTTGGCATTAGGTGTCCTGGGGTAGCTATTGGAATACCTCAAAAGTCCTTTAAAGGATAAACCTGAGTGCCCTCCAGCTGTTGATGGTCACTGGATACAAAATTTTAGCTCTCCACATGTGTTGCTAGACCTGCTGAGATTTTCCAGAAAGTTCTGTTTTTGTTTTCTTGATTCCTGTTCCTTTTCTTTCATAAGATGTATCTAACCTGTACATCCCTGGACACAATGGGGCAATTTAGTGTGGTCAATCCACATCTTTGGACTGTGGGAGAACAGCAGAGCCCATGGCAGAAACCCACACAAACACAAGGAGGATGATCAAAACCCAGTGGTCTAAAGTCTTATTTCCATTCAGCTCTTCTGCCTAAGATCTATGTTCCATTCATACACGCATTACATAAGTGCATTACCCTCACCACATGTCACGTATTTGCATTGAACAAACACCATGAGTGGATTTTAATATCTCCTCGGAGGCAAATAAGGGAGATTTTAATCTGGATTCAAACCTGTTGCTGAGAATGAACCAAGACACCTCTCTGTGTGTATAGTTCATTGACTACTCAGTCTTACAGCTCCTTCCACTCTCAATGTTACAATTGCTCCCTATATGCATGCTCAATTAATAGACACCATCTAATTTTTCTTAAATTTAAATACAGATATTAACAATGTGATTAACTAAACATTTACAATGCCTTACTGCCTTCCTTCTGGATTAGTGGTGCTGGAAAAGCACAGCAGTTCAGGCAGCATCCAAGGAGCAGGAAAATCGAAGTTTTGTGCTGTATTCCTGACGAAGGGCTTTTCCCAGAAACATCCTGTATTCCTGATGAAGGACTTTTGCCTGAAACATCGATTTTCCTGCTCCTCAGATGCTGCCTGAACCGCTGTGCTTTTCTAGCACCACTGTAATCCAGAATCTGGTTTCTAGCATCTGCAGTAATTGTTTTTACCTTACTGCCTTCCTGTCAATTGACAACTTTAGATGAGCCATTAGTATGCATCTAAGAAGCTCATCCACTACTGCTGGGTAGGTTAGAGATTGGACCTGTAGTCAACAAAAGCAAGGGGTCTAGTATCAGGAAGGGGTTAATTGAGAGCTACCCTCAGTGTCCATTTTGTTGTCCACATCCTTTCCTCCTAATGTTTCCTTCAGTTCCCCATTATGCAACCATTCACCTGTAGCCTGGATTCCTTAGTTATCTGGGGTCTTTGGTTGCTGCATTGCTCCCAAGTGTTGCACATCTGTCAGCTTCAGTTTAGCCAGGTTTTCCCAGAGGGTGTGAGTGAGGCACGGTTTGCAGAATTTCCCAGGGTTCTTAATGGGGAAGATCCATCACTGGACTGAAAAGTGTCTGATTAACACTCAAGCTGGCCAGTCTGCCTGAAAAGCAGCAATGCAGGGTTTTCAACAGTTTTCCAGTCAATAAGTGGGATTCCATTAAGTATAGCCCTATGTCAACCCCTAGCATATATTCATATGCCAATGCTCACATACACCCTATGCCTCCATCACTCTTGCATATACATGTGAGTGTTCAGAGGAAGATCAGAGTAGTGCATTTAACATCGCAGGCATTCAGCTTTTTTGACAATTTCATGCTCATGGATAGGAGTTTCATTTTGTGGAGAAAATGAGGACTGCAGATGCTGGAGATCAGAGTCGAGCGTGTGGTGCTGCAAAAGCACAGCAAGTCAGGCAGCATCCTAGGAACAGGAGAATTCCTGATGAAGGGCTTCTGTCCGAAACGTTGATTCTCCTGCTCGTTGGGTGCTGCCTTACTTGCTGTACTTTTCCAGCACCACACTCTCGACTTTCATTTTGTGGAATTTTACATCATTTCAGAGCTCAGAATCGGACTGATGCTTGACCCCTCAATCTTCCATTTGAAGTAAACAGTCTGAGAAACAATTCGAAACCACAACCTTAAGCCTGATTAATTATCAGCTGGTCAAGTCTCAGGATCCTGGCTCTCTGGATGTCAATTTGTTCATTTCTACTTCATTAAAATGTCTTTGTTATTGCTTAGTGCCTCTTGTTTTTGCATAGTTTTCTGCTTTACATGAAGATTTGACAACAACAATTTATTATCAATCTTCATAAGGGGAGCCTTTTGGCTTCACTTTCATGTATTTTGTTATTCTTGAATAGTCCTGTCTTTGTCATTGTTTTTCAGGGATGGCCAAATGAAAGGACCACGAGACAGCAATACAACAGAACGGTGAAGAAATATTGAGTGACAATGAAGTCAGATTTGAAGCCAATGAAGATTAGTTTTAAATTTCATCTATGGGATAATGGTCACTGCTACTAAGATCAGTAGTAATTGCCTAACGCTGTTGACCCAACCAAATCATTTCCCAGCCATTCCTAAAGATCACTCATATAATATGGATAAGAGTCACATATTGTCCAGACCTGGTAAGGATGATATGTTATTTCCCTTAAGGACATTTTTCAAGCATTTTCCTTTTATCTACAACATCCTGACAGTCGCCATGAAAGAAGCACAGTTGGATTTCAAAATAGCAGGAGTTGGATGTGGATCAGTTCAGTGAAGTATTTTATGAAGGTCATAAAATCAGTTGGAGTATAACCCAAATAAATTAGTTCCATGAAAGCATGTGATTGCAGTTGAGTACCTGGAAGAAGCTCTGTAGGTTAATGGACACAATCCTTATATTTTGGGGATAAAACAGGTACAGTAAGCGTATAAAAGGTAATTAGTTCAGTGTGGACTTGAGAACTGAAGGTTTGATATTTTAGTTCAGAAGAAGCTACAGACCAGTTCAGGAGCTAGAACAGTTTCTCACTGTCATTTCAGGGGAACCAGCAACAATAGCTGAAGTTTTGTAATGTGTCGCTTTAAACCATGCTTTGATGTTCAAGTTAAAATCTTTCTAACTGTCTTCAATACCAACCTGCATTGGTTTACATCTATCTTCTACTATATAATGTTGATTATAATGTTTACTACATAAGGAAGATCTATAGCTTCTTGAGAATGTTTTTCAAAGACTAACCATGATATCATTAACCAACACAAAATACCATGCAAGGACGGCACAAAACATTATATAGGACAAATAGGAAGACAGCTAACAATCCACATACATGAACATCAACTAGCCACGAAACGACACGACCAGCTATCCCTAGTAGCCACACACGCAGACAACAAGCAACATGAATTCGACTGGGAAAACACTACTATCATAGGGCAAGCCAGACAGAGAACAGCCAGGGAATTCCTAGAGGCATGGCATTCATCCACAGACTCCATCAACAAACACATCGACCTGGACCCAATATACCAACCACTACAGCGGACAGCTGAAACTGACACCCGGAAGCGGCAAGGACAGACCACTATAAATACCGGAAGAAACATTAAAGAAGCGCTTCGCAGGAGGCTCCAAAGCACTGATGATGTCGCCTAGCCAGGGGACGAAATGTTTGCAACAAAAACTTCCAGCTCGGCGAACAGAACCACAACACCAAAAACTAATATATGATCTATCAAGTCAGATTTCATTCTGAAAGCTGATTCATCCAGTATTAACATAAACTGGGATCATAGCACAATGTGATAGTGGTATTGATTGATCAAGATGCCATCATGTGATAGTGGGGGGAACAATTGAGGCATATCAGGGTGAGATAAAGAGGTGCTTTTAAGAAATGCATTAACCAATCTGAGTATAATTTATTTTGGGTCACTGGGTAATATATTAAAGCTTCTTAGTGACACTTTTCCAGGCCATGTGACACCCAAGTATGACCTTAAAGAGAATATTAATGAATCACAATCTTCAGTCATTATGCCACAGGATGTCATTAGGCTCTTCTGAATTCGGATATCACTCCTCTTGCTTGCCTAGTACAAGCCTAGTACAAATCATTATATAATATCCATTTATTTTAAAATATAAAAGATGCAGAATTTTTGAGACATGTTCAGTGGAACATTTTTAATCAAGTCAAGTAAATAAAAGGACAGACCAGACTGAGTTTTAGTGAATGAAGCTGATCAAGCGAATGGCTACCAATGGGAGAGTATTTTTATGGCATTGATCATAATTCCATTTGATTTCTCACAAGAAATAAGAAAGATAATGTTAGACCAGAGATAAAAGAAAATCAGATTGAGGAAACGCTTATATAACCAAGCTGAGATTAAAAAATTGTCAAAATGGACTGGAAACAGCTGCCATATACTTGAGCAATGGGTGATCTTTTGTATAATTTAATGCCCTTTCTTTTGGTAAAAAAAAAGCAATCATTTTCATGTATCTCATGTACAGATTAACACACAACTTTTACACAAATATTTCAAGTTAATTTGTCCTTAGTGCACACTTGTCACTGAAATCAAACCTATCCTGATGCATACCAAAATTTTATAGAATTATTGAAAGTCATAGCCTTGAAGATAACTATTCAGTCCCTTGTAATTACTCATGTACTTTTGACTCCTTTTGGGGATAGATTTGGCAGGAATACTCTCCATCTTGGCAACCCTGCAATAGCAGGGTGATCAGAGAAGTTGGATTTTGACCAGTACAAAATATTACTAGTGTGTAAATTCAGCCTTCTACTTTTTGATTTATTAGGCTAAACTCAGTACTGATATATCTTCGAATGTGTTCTCACCTGATGAAGGAGCAAAGCTCTGAAAGCTTGTGATTTCAAATAAACCTATTAGACTATGACCTGGTGTTGTGCAACTTCAGACTTTGACATGTCATTGGAAGCCTTCTCCAACAGAGCCTTTACCACTTTGAAGGACAAGAGAAGCAGATATGTGGGAATATGACCACTTGCAAGTTCCACTCCAAACTATGCATCGTTCCGACTTATAAATATACCACTATTTCTTCAGACCCACTGGGTCAAAATCCTGAAACTCCCTTCCTAACAGCACTGTGAGTAATCCTACACTCTATGGACTGCAATGGTACAAGAAAGCACCTTTTCAAGGGCAATTAGAAATAGACAACAGATCCTGGCCCAGCCATTAGCATGCACATCTTATGAACAGATAATTTAAATACAATTCTGAGAGATGGTACTGCATGGACCATGATTTCAAGAGTATTTCACAAATAATCACATGCAGTCATCCTGGATTTTTTTAAGGGAGGTCATGTCTGACTAAACTAAAAGTGGAAAGTTTTGGAGAAGCTCAAGATGTCTGCTTGTAGATGTGAGATAGAAATTTAGATACAACATCTTCAGAATGATTGTAATCTTGGACTTGAAACAACAACTGTTTCTCTCTCCGTAGATACTTGCAGACCTGCTGAGTTTCTCCAACACTTTCTGATTTTATCATAGAAGCTGAAGTATTTTGTTTTTATATTACTGTCATGTCCGACAAATTTGATTGAAGTTTTCAGGAGGCATTAAGGAGGGTAGTATATCTAATACACCCTGCATGGAATTTAGCCAAGCTTTTGACCAGGTGCCACAATACTGACTGTAGAAAATTAAAAACTGATGGGATCTAAGAGGATATGATCAGTGTTAGGCAGCAATATTTCATGTGAGATACATGAATGGGCAGGGAGCAGAGGGATACATATCCGATCACCGCACAGAATCGCCGCCCAAACAACCGCCCCGGCGATCACCGCACAGAATCGCCGCCCAAACAACTGCCCCGGCGATCACCGCACAGACAACCGCTTCCACGATCGCCAGGAAGATCGCCAACGGACTCGCGACCCCCGCGGCTACCGGGAATGACTACGGTTCTTTCGTCGCCACAACTATTTCCGCCCCTTCGGTTGCCGTCGCCGCAGCCACTTCCGCCCCCACTGACATCACTAACCTGCAGGACCACAACGCCTCAGGTTTCTCCACCCCCACGCCGTCTTTCGTCACTACACGTAACCCCGCCCTCACGCAAACCTTTGTCACCACGCATAACCCCGCCCCCACGCCGACTTTCGCCACCACACGTAACCCCACCCCCACGCTATTTTCCGTCACGACGCATGACCCCGCCCCCACGCTTGACCCCGCCCCCACACCGAGCAATGTCACCACGTCTAACCCCGCCCCTACATCGATCTCTGTCCCCGCCCCTAACCCTGCCCCCACCCCCACCTCCAGTCCCACACCAGGTCCTAGCTCCCAGCCTTGCCGGATCTTCACCATCCCTCCAGACCTCTCCCTCTCTGAGGATGAAAGATCAGTCCTCAGCAGAGGCCTCACCTTCATTCTCCTACGCCCTCGAATCAATGAGTTCAACACGCGGCAAGATATTGAACAATTCTTCCGCCGCCTTCGCCTCCGTGCCTACTTTCACAACCAAGACTCCCGCCCACCCTCTGATGACCCCTTCTCCCGCCTCCAACGCACCCCATCCACCTGGGCACCCCATGCTGGCCTCTTACCCGCCCTCGATCTATTTATAGCCAACTGCCGCCGCGACATTAACCGACTCAACCTGTCCACCCCTCTCACCCACTCCAAACTCTCACCCTCAGAACGTGCAGCCCTCCACTCCCTCCGCTCCAATCCCAACCTCACCATCAAACCGGCAGACAAGGGAGGCGCGGTAGTAGTTTGGCGCACCAACCTTTATACCGCTGAGGCCAAACGCCAGCTCGCAGACACCTCCTCTTATCGCCCCCTCGACTACGACCCCACCTCCCACCACCAAACCATCATCTCCCAGACCATCCATAACCTCATCACCTCAGGGGATCTCCCATCCACCGCCTCCAACCTCATAGTCCCACAACCCCGCACCGCCCGTTTCTACCTCCTGCCCAAAATCCACAAACCTGACTGCCCCGGCCGACCCGTTGTCTCAGCCTGCTCCTGCCCCACCGAACTCATCTCCGCATACCTTGACACGGTTCTGTCCCCTTTAGTCCAAGAACTCCCCACCTACATTCGGGACACCACCCACGCCCTCCACCTCCTCCAGGATTTCCGCTTCCCCGGTCCCCAACGCCTTATTTTCACGATGGACATCCAGTCCCTGTACACCTCCATCTCCCATCACGAAGGACTCAAAGCCCTCCGCTTCTTCCTTTCCCGTCCGCACCAACCAGTACCCTTCCACTGACACCCTCCTTCGACTGACTGAACTGGTCCTCACCCTGAATAACTTCTCTTTTCAATCCTCCCACTTCCTCCAAACTAAAGGAGTTGCCATGGGCACCCGCATGGGCCCCAGCTATGCCTGTCTCTTCGTAGGATATGTGGAACAGTCCAACTTCCGCAACTACACTGGCACCACCCCCCACCTTTTCCTCCGCTACATCGATGACTGTATCGGCGCTGCCTCGTGCTCCCACGAGGAGGTTGAACAGTTCATCAACTTTACTAACACCTTCCATCCCGACCTCAAATTCACCTGGACTGTCTCAGACTCCTCCCTCCCCTTCCTAGACCTTTCCATTTCTATCTCAGGCGACCGACTCAACACAGACATCTACTATAAACCGACTGACTCCCACAGCTATCTGGACTACACCTCCTCCCACCCTGCCCCCTGTAAAAACTCCATCCCATATTCCCAATTCCTTCGTCTCCACCGCATCTGCTCCCAGGAGGACCAGTTCCAACACCGCACAGCCCAGATGGCCTCCTTCTTCAAGGACCGCAGATTCCCCCCAAACGTGATCGACGATGCCCTCCACCGCATCTCCTCCACTTCCCGCTCCTCCGCCCTTGAGCCCCGCTCCTCCTACCGCCACCAAGACAGAACCCCACTGGTTCTCACCTACCACCCCACCAACCTCCGTATACAACGTATCATCCGCCGTCATTTCCGCCACCTCCAAACGGACCCCACCACCAGGGATATATTTCCCTCCCCTCCCCTATCAGCGTTCCGCAAAGACCACTCCCTTCGTGACTCCCTCGTCAGGTCCACACCTCCCACCAACCCAACTTCCACTCCCGGCACCTTCCCCTGCAACCGCAGGAAATAAAAAACTTGCGCCCACATCTCCTCACTCACTTCCCTCCAAGGCCCCAAGGGATCCTTCCATATCCACCACATGTTCACCTGTACCTCCACACACATCATCTATTGCATCCGCTGCACCCGATGTGGCCTCCTCTATATTGCGGAGACGGGCCGCTTACTTGCGGAACGATTCAGAGAACACCTCAGGGACGCCCGGACCAACCAACCCAACCACTCCATGGCTCAACACTTTAACTCTCCCTCCCACTCCACTGAGGACATGCAGGTCCTTGGGCTCCTCCACCGGCAGAACATAACAACACGACGGCTGGAGGAGGAGCGCCTCATCTTCCGCCTGGGAACCCTCCAACCACAAGGGATGAACTCAGATTTCTCCAGTTTCCTCATTTCCCCTCCCCCCACCTTGTCTCAGTCGGTTCCCTCAACTCAGCACCGCCCTCCTAACCTGCAATCTTCTTCATGACCTCTCCGCCCCTACCCCACTCTGACCTATCACCCTCACCTTGACCTCCTTCCACCTATCACATCTCCATCGCCCCTCCCCCAAGTCCCTCCTCCCTACCTTTTATCTTAGCCTGCTTGGCACACTCTCCTCATTCCTGATGAAGGGCTTATGCCCGAAACGTCAAATTTCCTATTCCTTGGATGCTGCCTAACCTGCTGTGCTTTAACCAGCAACACATTTTCAACTTAGAAAATAAGTGACAGGTTTAGATAGAGGATCTGGATTGGTGCAGGCTTGGAGGGCCGAAAGGCCTGTTCCTTTGCTGTAATTTTCTTTGTTCCTTGACATGTGGGTATATGCGATGTATATGGAAGCAGGGAAAGATTTTGCTCGTTCGTGTCTTCAGTTCATGGCATATATATATATATATATATATATATACACTCTCCCATGAACTGTGAGGGGTACATAACATATAATTTCCACCCCTAATTACCCCAGATGAGATTGGTGATGAACTTCCTTCTTGAATTGCTATATTTTATATATGATATCATAGAGGGAAAATGATTGAGAAGTTTTCTAGCACTGTGAAAACTGACTGTGTGGCCTATATTTAGGGAGAAACCTGAAGAATTAGGTGAGATATAAATGGACTGGTTAAATGGGAAGAACCATGGCAAATGGAATTCAATTTGGGGAACTATGAGATAATGCATTTGGCAGGATGGGAGAACAGCTGCAAACAAGTCAAGGGAATACATAAAAAATGGTCAGATTCTGAGAGGTGGAGTGAAGAACATTGGAATGTTTGTCTATAAAGCTCTGAAAGTATCAGGATAGGTGCAAATGATGGTCAAAAAGGCAAACAGGAAGCTTGCCTTTATTGGCTGAGGGCCTAGATTATAGAGCAGGGAATTTATGTTGGAACTGTATATAACACAAGTTAAGCTGTAGCTGCATTGTTTGATTGACACATTACAGGGAGGTTGTCAGAGAATATCAAAAAGATCTACCAGGATGTTTCCAGGAGTTGATAACATTTGCCGTGAGAAATATTTGAATATGATGCGATTATATTTCGAACAGGGAAGGCTAAACGTGTGTAGATTTAAAGCAATTAGTCAAAAGGATTGCAGGAAAGTGGAGCAGTAATCTTTTGATGTTGCCTGAAACCTTTTGGGCAAAAGGGTAGTATGAATGGAAACCTCTATGTATCTATAAATTATTTGCGTATGCATATGAGATGTCAGAGTAAGAATCAAAAACTGGAAAACAGGATTAGACCAGACAGCTCTTTTTCTCCTTGAGCACAGATGTTGTGTTGAATGACCTCTTTCAGCATCAAAATTGTTGCTGTTTTCATTTGCAGAAGGATTCAAACAGGACTAATGCCAGACACAATATACAGAGAATTACATTTATTTATGGACATTTTGGGAAAAAAAAATTTGAATCCCACAAAGGAGAAAGCAAGTAGAGCTGCGAACAGATGGTTCTTAGGACATATTGGCATGGAGCATAAAATTAATGGAGCTGTGAAAAGCTGATTAACCAGAACAACTGTTCATATAAAGCATAAAAAGGAACTCTAAACACAGAAGGTAAAATTAAAGTATTTGATTTGAAGTGAGAATTGATACATGGTGCACTATTTTTAATATAGAGTACCGCTTTGTGTTCATGTGACAGATAAATGATTGTGGGCATCAACTTGTTATTCTTATCATGTTGCCTTTCTTTTGAAGGAAAATCTGGTTTTTAATAACATGGAGAACTGTTCAATAGAAATTTTGAGTAACTGTGCATTGGAATACCTTGACTGTCACATCTACTTTGATATCATCATGAAGCAATCCACATCCCCAATGCAGACAGAGTTGTTGAGTGATAGTATCAACCCACAGCTAATAGTTTTACCTTTAAACCAGAAGACTTGACCTCAGCTGATACTCCAGTGTAGTATTGAGGGAGTGCTGCACTATTCAATATGCTGTCTTTTGAATTAAATCTTCAACTCGTCAGCTCGTCTCAGGTATGGCACTAGTCAAGGAAAGTATAGATGATTTCCCACCAAACAGAGGCCAATGTTTGCCCCTCAAACTGATGAGATGGTCTTTTATTTTAATATTGTATGTGGGTTTATTGTATTTCTACTTTACACAAATGATATAATGTAGAAAACGCTTCCTTCAACTGGGTATGTTTGCCATCCATCTTTCCTGGTGTTAACTGGAATATGACAGAGGGATCTGCCTGTGTGGAAATCGAAGCTATGTTTCCTACATTATACCAGCAACTACACTCCAAAGTACTGCTTTGGTTGGAGATACAGTTATGATAGTACTAGATAAATGTGATTCTGTTTTCTTTTCTCCTTTTTCAATTATTTATACAAGATGAAACTAGATCCACAAATTGAAATTCACTCTGATAAACAGATTGGCAGTATTCCAGAATGAATTAAATATATCAGAGTCTGAACTGTACAAGCTGAACTTGGTCAAATCCCACACATGAACTGTTTTCATGGATTTAACCCTTTGTTGTTCTTTCCTTATGGATCTTGCCTGCCATGGCTGTTTTACTTAGTCACATTGTCCACAATCTTAGACTGCTGCCACTGTCTACCTTATCCAAGAATGAAATTGTCTGACTTTTCAGGGGCTCTGATAAACTCATATTTTATATGATTAAGAAGAATACTAATTTCTGGATTCCAGCTCTCAAACGCAAGTATATTCCTCTCTTCTTTTCCCTGAGTCTCCAAAGCCAGAGAATGTTAATCTTAGTTACATCTTCGTGTACATTATTATCATTAACAAATCATCATCATTGTATGGCAGAGTTGATATTCTAGTCATGGAAGATGTTTAGATTGGGAATCCGAGCCCTACTGTGTCCTTTGGCTCCAATCCCCTATCTGTTTGAGCCCAAGGTCACAAGCTTTACCCAAGACATAAAGTTATCACTGTCAGTAGCAAAAAGACACGCTTCTAATTATGTATTATCTTTTACCCCTTTTCCCCCATCACCCAGACACAATATAAGGTGGAGGTGACTGTGCAGGTTACAACCTAAGAGTAAAGGGAAGACCTTTTAGAATGGAGTCAAGAAGAAACTTCTCCAGACAGAGTGTAGTGAATCTATGGAATTCACAGCCATGGAAGGGTGTGGAGGCCAGGTCATTGAGTATATTTAACAGGGAGGTAGATAGGTTCTTGATTGACAAGGAGATCAAGGGTTACAGAGAGAAAGCGGGAGAACGGTGTTGAGAAACATATCAGCCACAAGCAGATGAATAGGATGAATGGCCTAAATTCTGCTCCTGTATCTTATGGCATTATAGTATTGCATCTAACAAGAATTAGATAAGTACTAAACATTCTAGACCCTCAAGGCAAGAATCTTTGCTTGTCACACAACATGCAAACAAAATAGGTCAATAGCACCATGAGCATTTGTAACAGCATTTTGTCACTGAAATATTGGCACTGTAATCAATACGAAAATACTTCTATTTGAACCATTGCAATGTCACTAACAACCTAAATGCCAGCAGTATGCATAAATAATCCTGTGTCTGAAAGCTCTAGCAAAAGATTTTAAAATAATTTTGCACATATCTCTGAGTAAGTGTGCTGGTATGACAAAATCTTTTAGCTAAGGATGCAAATTGTCATAAAGCTGACATAAAATTAAACTTATGAATTGTAAGCTTTGTTAGCACTGATACTTGATCTAATGAATTGACACTGGCAACTGAATAATTACACCAGGTTTCGATTTACTTTATAAAGACTGAATGGATAAATGTGGAGAAAAACACATCCTATCCAGCCTGCATCAGGATAAGTAGGTGCCTTTAATTTCAGTCTGTTACAATTAACTCTCCATTTCTGTATTAACGCCCTAAGCTATTTCATTGCCATGAGAGCCAAAAACTATCGAAAGCTTTCAAACCAATGAGTGTTCCATTGCTACCCTCCTTCCTGCTTAAAAAGAAAGATCATTTAGTGATACCCCAACTGATGACACAGAATCACACAAATGGAAGCTATTCAGCTAACTCTTACGAATGGACAATCTAATTAGTCTCATTTTTCTGTCCTTTCCCCAATATCCTCCTTTTTTCTTCCACATTTTAAGCATTTATCTTATTCCTTTATGAAAATTAATATTAAATTTGCTTCCAAATTTGCTCTTTCAGGAAGTACATTCCAAATCATGAGAACTCATTGCACAAAAAAGTGCTTCTTCAGAAGTTAAAAATCACAACACTAGGTTATAGTCCAACAGGTGTATTTGGAAGCACTAGCTTTCGAAGCGCTGCTTCATCAGGTTTTGTGGAACACGACCATAAGACACAGAATTTACAGCAAAAGATTACAGCGTCAAGCAACTGAAATATATTAAACAAACTTAGATTAAACAAATTTAGATTACATCTTTTAGAATGGTTTTGCTAGTTTCAATTTGTTAATATGTATATCTCTGAACTCCTTTTAAGCCACATTAGATTAGATTCTCTACAGCATGGAAACAGGCCCTTCTGCCCAATAAGACCACACTGACCCTCTAAAGAGCAACCCACCCAGATCTATTCCCCTACATTCACCCTTGCCTAATACATCTAACATTATGGGCAATTTAGCATAGCCAATTCACCTAACCAGCACATCTTTGGACTGTGGAAGGAAACCTGAGCACCCGGAGGAAACCCATGCAGTCAACAGGGAGAATGTGCAAACTCCACACAGACAGTTGCCCGAGGCGGGAATTGAACCAGGTCCCTGGTGCTGTGAAGCAGTGCTAGCCACTGAGCTACCGTACCACCCCATTTTCAAGCTAGCTTCAGGTATTCTACCAAATGAGTCATCTCAGCTCAGACAATGAATTAAAGGTGTGAGGCTAAAGTCTGTGTTGTGTCGCAACCTTGAGTTCTATTTCTAAAGTGAGATTTATAGAATCTTACAAAGATGGACTAATAGTCCTAATGGATTCTTCAGAGAGTCATGTCAGGCATGAAACTTTTTTTTTCTCTCCCCGAAGATCCTGCCAGACTTGCTGAGTTTCTTGAGCACTTTCTGTGTTTATTTCCGATTTCCACCATTAATATCATTTTGCTTCTGCCTCCAGAAGTATGGAATTCAAAACAGAAACAGACCAGCCATGATCCTATTGAATTGTGGAGCAGGGTCAAAGAACCTAATGATCTATTTCTGCTCCTAGTTTATATGCTCTAAATGTTCATTTTCAAAATTTTCTGCATTTCTTTCAAAACCCTGTTGCTGGTGACCTAATTCACCAATTGCTGTTGGGTCCTCACAATAGCATTTGCTGACCTACACTGGCATTTGGTTTAAAATTAAACTTTGTTAGTGCTGGATTTCAAATCCCTCCGTAGTTGCACAACTCCTTAACTCTGTAACCTCCTTCAGCACTATAGCTTTCTAAGTTCTTTGTGCTCTTCTGGTTTCAGCTCCTGTGCATCCCCAATTTTAATTGCTCTGACATTTATTGCTGTACTTACCATTGTGTGACCCTTAAGCTCATAAACTCCCTTTCTTAACCAGTCCATTTCACTTCCCTGTTTTAAGGTCTACTTCTTCGGATCAAACTTTTAGTCATATAGTCTAATAACTGCTTATGTGTCTCAGTCTGTTTTATAAAGCACTCCTCAAAAGGATCTTGCATTGTTTAATTAATTAGATAAACACTGGTTTCCTGCTGTATTTGGTGTTAATTTACCATGATCTCACAGAAAAATCTTCTGTATATTGGGCTCACGTAGAAAATAGAAGCAAGACCAGGCATTGAATTTTCTTCCAGATTTGCTTTTTTGGGAAGTAGAGCCATTCAAGCCTCCTTTGTTATTCAACATAATGATGGCTGTTCATTCAACTCCATTCTCTGTTCCTGCTTTCTCACCATTCCCTTTAATCTCCATTGCCCTAAAAAAACAAATCTAACTCCTCCATGAAAACATTTAATGTTTTGGCCTCAACTGCTTTCTGTTGTCGAGAATTCACAGGCTTACCATCTCCAGGTGAAGAAATTTCTCCTCATCTCAGTCCTGAATTGCCTACCCTGTATCCTTAGCCTATGACCTCTGGTTCTCAACTTCAAGTCATTGGGAACATCCTTTCTGCATTTACTCTGTACAGTCCTAATAGAATTTTATAGGTTTCTAAGCTATCCCTTTCTCTAACAGTCATCATTAATTGCTTGTTCTGCTCACTGGAACATAAGAACTTGACAAAAAAAAGTAAGGGATTGATTATGCAACCACTTGGCACCTATTACACCATTCAGTGGGCTGCTCCTTGATCTCAATTTCACTTTCTTGCCTCATCCCAGAGTGTTTAAAAATTGTCCATCTTGGGTTTGATTAGGCTCTGTAGTTGAACACCTACTTTCTTCTACAGTAATGAATTTCATCAACGCTTTCTCCTCATCTCTATCCAAAACTTACTGGAAACATATCCCTCAAGCCAATAGAGCGGTGAAGTTCCTGGAAGGATGAAACAGAGAAAGGAAGATGAGGCAGACAAAGGGTGTTTACAATAGATTTCAGGTTGCTAGTACAAATAAGGTTGAAGATGGATTAATCTGAGAGATGAAGAAGTAAACAAGAGGGGCAAAGAGATAAGGTGGAATTTTCTGGCAGGTTTAGAGATGAGAAGGTTAGTATTTTTTTGGATGTAATGGTTACATACCCAAACTTCAGACTTAAATCCTGAGCAGGATGGCTACCATCTGCCTCATTGCCAATTGATGCCGTTAAGTGACCAATTAAGGATCAGTAAAGGCCTTTGTTTCACTATTGCGATTAACCAAGCTAAAGGCCTATCACTATGCACAGCATCTGCTCCTGTGTGACGTCCTCAATCAAGATAACATGCCTGAATGCGGAACTGGACATCTACCAATTGATGCTCACTGGGAGTCGCACTCCTGCCCATGCATCCTGAACCACTCTCACCCAGCAACACTTTCTCCATGACTCACAACCTTAAAAAAAAACTTTCCAGGCCTCCTTTACATTACTTAAAGTTGTCCAGAACCTTCTGGGACATAAGTGTGTTTTTTTACCATCAGACCTCCTCCATGACGTTACTGTGTACAAGAGCTGACAATCCTTGTCAGCAGCTCTCACTTAATGACTTCCGCCTGTGGGGTCTTAACTCCAGCAGAAGACCCCTGTGACAGTTTCCCACTGCCTGATTGCTTCAGTCAGCCTTACATGAAATAGGCACTACAAAAAAAGTGACTGAAACTAGCATAAAAGAATTCCAAACCCTTCTCTTGCCTTTAAATAATCAAAAGGTGGCAAAAGAGGGAAGGAATCTTTTAGGGACCAAAATAGAAAAGTAATCATGGAAAAGAGGCTCAAATACAAAAAAAGTACTTTGCATCTGCTAAGGAAGAAGATTTTACCAAAACTATACTATCTTTAGACAGCATCCTTAATTCAGTAAAATACCCCAACACATTTCACAGGAGCCTGTATCATGACAGAAATTCACAGTGGATATACTGGGGCTGACGACCGAAAATGTGCCTAAAGAATTAAAGAACAAAATTAAAGAGATGCTGAGGTATACAAAATTAAAGAGATAAAAGTAAGTGAGGACTGCAGATGCTGGAGATCAGAGCTGAAAATGTGTTGCTAGAAAAGCGCAGCAGGTCAGGCAGCATCCAAGGAGCAGGAGAATCGACATTTCAGGCATGAGCCTTTCTTCCTGAAGTAGGGCTCATGCCTGAAATGTCGAATCTCCTACTCCTTGGATGCTGCCTGACCTGCTGCGCTTTTCCAGCAACACATTTTCAGCCAAAATTAAAGAGATGACTACAAAGGACCTACAAAGCTGAAGGTATGTCCCACCAATGATGCAGTGATGAAGTTAGAGGTGGAGTAAGTGTGTGGAATTAGAGACCAGGTAAACAAATGCACTGAATGGCAATTTCATCATAATTTGGCAAAGTTAGTACAAGAGTAGCTGCAAGGGCACTTGTGAGATACTTGAGCCTGGTATAGCACGAACCTCTGAAGACTGATTTCAAAGTGTTCGTCTTCAGTAGTGTTGGAGATCAAATGCAATGATGTGTCTATCCTCTGATTTGGAGTGTTCAACAATATACACAACTAGGTTTATTCTTAAAAATCACACAACACCAGGTTATAGTCCAACAGGTTTAATTGGAAGCACTAGCTTTCGGAGCACCGCTCCTTCATCAGGTGGTTGTGGAGGACACAGTTGTAAGACACAATCATGGTTTATTCTTGTTTCCTTCCCTCATTGAAAAGCAAAGTGCTTGTTATTTCATTACGCTTTCTCTTACAAAAGCCTGTTTCCAGAAGCAGAGGCCCTGATCAGTCTGAGACTTGTAACCTGCATTAACATGCTACTGAAGCTGATTATTTGAGCTTGTCCTCCTTTACCTTGGACAGCTGCGTCTTCAGTTCCCTTGTCAGAACTGCCTCTCATACCTTCTGTGATCCTCCTCCTTCTGGGCAAATTCTACATACGCAAACTCTCCAGAAATAGCTGATTTTCTAATTACCATTTCAGTCGTTTTTGAAAAAGAAATCTTCTTTGCTTCATTCTGTTCAATTATTGAACTGAATGCTAAATTTTGTTCCCAATCATTCTGACAGCAGCTCTACTCCCTGGACTCTAACAGCTTTATTCCTAATGTCTTCCAAAAGGATATAGTCCAAGTAACCCTTTTACTTTTTTAATCTTAACTCACAGTTTGCCTTGCAAAAAACTTTTGCCTGATGTTCTGATCAATATTTATCTTCCACTTAATTTCACTGAAACAGATTATCTGAGTATCTCCAGCACTTTCTGTTTGTATGATACCTGGTTCCTATCTCATTACTTTATGTGGCAAATTGACTGCCATTATTGTTGTATCATGAGATTGAATGACCTTTGGATAAGTGCTTCCTGGATTATAAAGTGGCTCTGGTTGTCCTGAGATTAGGAAAGTTGCTTTATAAATGTAATTTTTCTACAGTTTTGGAGATGCCCACCATAACCCTGAAGAAAGCAGAGTTTCTTCTTTTAAGATTAGATTCCCTACAGGGTGGAAACAGGCCCTTCAGCCCACACAGACTCTCCAAAGAGTAACCCACTTCCCTCTGCCTAATACACCTAATACTAAGGATAACTTACTCCAGTAGACACGGGGAGAATGTGCAAACTCCATACAGACAGTCACCCAAGGCTGGAATCGAACCTGGGACCCTGGTGCTATGAGGTAGCAGTGATAACCACTGAGCTACCGTGCCACCCTAGCAGTGCAGCCAATAATATGGACTCAAATTGCAAGCAAAATTGGACTTGTTTTGGGATGTTCTTTTTCCCTAACTCCTTGATAAAATCTATTTGAGCATTGCTGACCATAAAAAATTCTCATTAGCCAATTGTACAGCATTTATTGACATAATTCAGAAAAGCATTGTTTTGCATGTTTAATGCACCAAATTCCATTTGTTCAGTTAAGCATAAAAATCTTTCAGAGATTTACAGGTTTTTTTTTAAAAAGAAAGTCCATCGATTAATCCAGACATCAGTTTCAACATTGTCCTTTGGGTTTTTCACTCACCAGAAGCCAATTTCTCACTTTAGCTGAACGTACCTTTCTTTTCAACATAAACCCAATTGCCCAATCACTAAGTTAACAAATAACAAAAAAAACCTGCCCATTAGGGGCAGTGTAACAAGAATTAAAAATAAAGAAGTTCAAAATCACATAACACCAGGTTATCGTCCAACAGATTTATTTGGAAGTATTAGCTTTCAGAGTGCTGCTGCTTCATCAGGTAGCTGTGGAGCAGGAGCAGGAGACAGAATTTATAGCAAAAAATGGCAGTGCCATGCAACTGATATGATATATTGAACAAACCTAGTTGCTGTTAAGTATTTCATCTTTTACAAAGGGTTGCAGGCTCAACTCAGACAATGCATTAAAGGTTTGAGGTTAGTGTCGGTCTGTATCCCAATCTTGAGTCAGACCGGTTCTATTTCCAAAGTAGGAATTTATAAAATGGTACATGCATTGATTACCTGCATTGACTGCCTGCAGATTGTATGCTTTTTGAGCAATATAGAATGTGTCTAAAAATGCAAATTCACCCCATAGACTTAGATGTTTGTGTGTGTGTACGTGCATGAGAAAGAGAGAGAGAGTGTATGCGTGTGTGTATGCGTGTGTGTGTGTGTGTGAGTGAGCGAGCGTGGGTGGCATGGTGACACACTGGTTAGGCAGAAGTGAGGACTGCAGATGCTGGAAATCAGAGTTTAGGTTAAAGTGGTGCTGGAAAAGCACAACAGGTCACAGCATCTGAGGAGCAGAAAAATCAACATTTCGGGCCAAAGCCCTTCATCAGGATTGGATTCAGTGGCTAGCATTGCGGCCTCACAGCATCAGGGACCCGCGTTCGATTCCAGCCTCGGGTGACTGTCTGTGTGGAGTTTGCACATTTTCCACGTGTCTGCATCGGTTTCCTCCGAGTGCTCTGGTTCCATCCCCCAATCCAAATCTGTGCAAGTTAGGTGAATTGGCTGTGATAATTTGCCCAGTGTTCAGGGATGTGTAGGTTAGGGGCAAATGTAGAGGAATGGGTTTGGGTGGGATACTCTACGGAGAGTTGATGCAGATTGTAGGACTGAAGGGCTGTTTCCATGCTGCCGAGATTGTGAGTGAACGTGAGAGAGTTTGAGTGTGCTTGGTAGAATGTGTGTGTAAGTGTGACGGAGTATAAACCAGTGAAAGGGTCACCTAGCACTTCAAAACAAACTGTTGTTTTTTTTTCCAAATAAAACTACTGCTTCCAAAAAAACCTATTCAACTATAACATGGTGTTGTGTGATTTTTTTTTAACTTTGTTCACCCCAGTCCAACACTAGCACCTCCACATCTTAAAAATAAAATAAAAGGGGAAAACCAGGAAGGGGATCTAATTCCGAACATCAAGGATGGGGCAAATTATGCACCTTAGCCCTTGTGGTACCCACCTTTCTCCAAGTTGCAGGATGTCGATTGACACCTGCATACCTCCTGTCCCAGGACAGCTGGATGCGAATATAACTGCAGACGTGAAATAGGTAGTCAGGAATCTCACCCAAATGACCCAGCTCTTTTGTTTGGATAGCACGTATAGACAGGTGGTCACACTGCAGACTCTGACTCCACAGGCAGGAACGGAATAGGTGACCGTCAGACAGAGCAGGAAGGCTAAGCAGGCAATGCAGGAATCTCCTGTGAGTATTCCCCTGGAAAACAGATATACCATTCTGGATACAGTTGAGGGGAACGGTTTCTCAGAGGATAACCACAGCAGCCAAATTCATGGCACCATGGTTGGTTCTGTTGCACACGGAGGGAACAATAGATATATAAATGCTGTAGTTATAGGGGATTCGACTGTAAGGGGAATAGATAAGTGTTTTTGTGGCCACAAATGAGAGTCCAGGATGGTGTGCTGACTCCCTGGTGCTAGCATCCTGGATGTGTCAAAGTGATTGCAAGACAATCTGTAGGGGGAGGGCAAATAGCCAGTGGTCATGGGATACATCGGTAAAAGCGGCATAAGTTTAAATTAAAAAGGGTGAGGTCCTAAAAGCAGAATAGAGAGAACTAGGAAGAAAGTTGAAGTGTAGGTCCTTAAAGGTAGTTATCTGAGAATTACTACCAATGCCATGAGCTAGTCAGAATAGAAACAGTAAGATACACAGGATGAACATATGGCTGAAAGGATGGTTTGGGGGAGGGGGGGGGAGGGTTTTGGATTCATGGGGCATTGGGATTGGTTCTAGGAGAGTTAGGACCTGTACAAACTGGATGGGTTACATCTTGGCAGGACTGAGAACTGATGTCCTTGGGGGGGAGGAGTACTTGGTAGAGTGACTGGGGTGGCTTTAAACTAGTGTGGCAGGGGGTGGGAACCAGACGAGCAGGGCAGTAGATGCAGAAATTGAGGGAGGGATAGAAATCAAGGCAAACATGACTAAAAGCAAGAATAGGGAGAAAGGTGAGGTCTACAGATGCTGGAGATCAGAGTAAAGAGTGTGGTGCTGCAAAATCACAGCATGTCAGGCAACATTCAAGGAGCAGGCAAAATTCCTGATGAAGGACTTAGGCCCAAAACGTCAATTCTCCTGCTCCTTAGATGCTGCCAGACCTGATGTGCTTTTCTAGCACTCTTGACTAAGAACAAGAACAGGCAAGCAAACGCTGCTGAAAAGAGCAGGGGAGATGGTCTGAATTACATGTGTATCATTGCGTGAATTGTAATAGGAAAGATAGATGAACTCAGAACTTTGATTAATACTTGGAACTATGATCTTATAGTGACCACAGAGACTAGAGGGACAGGTCCAGCAACTAAAGAAATTAAATGGTTCAGGTGTGATAGAAAGAGATGTAAACAGAGTGGGGAAGTTGCATTACTGGTAAAGGAATATCTCACAGGGAAATACATCAGAGGACTCGTGCAGTGAGGCAATATGGGTAGAACCTGGGAATAGGACAGATAATGTCACAGAGCTGGGGGGTATACTACAGGCTTCCCAACAGCCAGCAGGAGATAGAGATGTAGGCAGATTTTGGAAAGATGGAGAACAGCAGCGTTGTTATGGTGGGTGATTTTAACCTCCACTATATTGACTGGGACTCACCTTGTGCCAAGGCCTTGGATGGGGTGGAATTGTATGGACCATTCAGGAGAGTTTCTTGAAACAGTACATAAACAGATCAACCAGGAAAGGAGTTATCCCGGATATAGTTTTGAGAAATGAGCTTGGTCAGGTGACTGAAGTTTCACTGGGGAGCATTTTGGGAGTTTTGACCATAATACTATAAATTTTAAGATATTCATGGACAGGGATAAAAGCAGTCCTTAAGTGAAGGTGTTAAACTGAGAGGAGGAGAACTGCAGCAATATTAGGCAGGTATTGGAGGATGGTGATTGAAGGTGTCTTTTTGAGAGTAAGTCTACATTGGATATATTGAAGTACTTCAAGCAATAATTGATAAGAGATCAAGAGCAGTACATTCCTATGAGAATAAGGGAGAGATATGGCAAAGTATGTGAACCTAGGATGACCAGGGCTGTTAAGACCCTGGTCAAAAAGAAAAAGAAAGTATAGGTAAGGTCTAGGAGGATGGGAACTGATGAAGCCCTTGAAGTATATAAGGAAAGTAGGAAAGAACTTAAATGAGGAATTAGAAGGGTTAAAAGGGGAGGATCCCAAGGCTTTTTATATATCCGTAAAAAGCAAGAGGGTAGCGAGGGAAAGGGTTGGCCCACTCTAGGACAAAGGAGGGAATCTTTGCGTAGAGCAAGAAGAGGTAGGTGAAGTCTGAAAAAATACATTGTGTCAGTATTCACCAAAGAGAAGGAATTTGTTGAGGTTGATCTCAGAGAAGGGAGTGTAAAATCTCGAAGCCTAGTTGATCTTTAAAATGCATAACATCTCTTCCTTTTTAAAAGTATTAAAGTAAATAAGTCTCTGGGTCCTGATAGGAGCTATCCCAGAATATGGAGGGAGCCAAGAGAACAAATTGCTGAAGGATTGACAGACATCTTTGTATCCTCTTTGGCCACAGGTGAGGTCCCAGAGGACTGGAGAATAGCCAATATTGTGTCATTGTTTAAGAAGAGTAGCAGCAATAATCCAGGAAATTACAGGGCTGAGAGCTTCACATCAGTGGTAGGGAAATCATTGAAAAAGATTCTCAGCGGCAAGATCTATGTGCACTTAAAAGCAAATGGACTTATTAGTGATAGACAGTGGAGTTTTGTGCAGGAGAGGTCATGCCTCACGAACTTGATCAAGTTTTTTTAAGGAGGTGACAAACATGATTGGTGAGGGAAAAGTGGTTGATGTTGATCTAAGTAAAGTCTTTGACAAGGTACCTCATGGCAGACTGGTGCAAAAGGAGAAGTCACATGGTATCAGGCGTGAGCTGGCAAGATGGATACAGAACTGGCTTAGTCATAGGTGACAGAGGGTAGTGGTGGAAGATGCTTTTCTGAATGGAGGATTGTGGCTTGTGGTATTCCACAGGGATCAATGCTGGGACCTCTGCTGTTTGTGATTTGGAGGAAAATGTAGCTGGTCTAATTTGTAAATTTGCTGATGATACAAAGATTGGTGGTGTTGTGCATAGTGCAGAGGATACAGAAGGATATAAAATAGTTGGAGGCATGGGCAGAAAAATGGCAGATGGAGCTTAATCGAGACAAATGTGAGATTATGTGTTTTGGAAGGTCAGGTACAGGTGGAAATTACAAAGTAAGTGGCTGAAACCTTAGCAGTATTGATATGCAGAGGGATTTGGTATGCAGGTCCACAGATCATTGAAGGTGGTAGCTCAAGTAGATAAGGTAATAAAAAAGGCTTATGGCATGCTTCCCTTCATTGAAGGGGGTCATTGAGGATAGACAAGTAATGCTGCAGCTTTATAGAACTTTAGTTCGGCCACACTTGGACAATTGCATTCAGTTCTGGTCACCACTCCCAAAGGATGTGGATGCTTTGGAGAGGATCCAGAAAAAGTTTACCAGGATGTTGCCTGGTATGGAGGTTTTCAGCTATGAAAAAAGGCTGGATAGACTGGTTTTGTTTCCACTGGGACACAGGAGGTTGAGGGGTGACCTGATGGAAGTTTATAAGATTGTGAATGGCATGGACAGAATGGGAAGTATGAGGCTTTTTCCCAGGGTGTAGGGATCAATTACTATGGGACACAGGTTCAAGGTGGTGGGGGATGTTTAAAAGAGATGCGCAAGGTGGGTTTATCACACAAAGGGTAGTGAGTGTCTGGAAACCATTACCAGAGGTGATGGTGGAAGCAGACACAATAGCAACATTCAAGGAACAATAGGACAAAATACATGAATATGAAGAAACTAGAAGGATACGGATCCTGTAAGTGAAG
Organism: Hemiscyllium ocellatum; assembly: GCF_020745735.1. Classification (NCBI taxonomy): domain Eukaryota; kingdom Metazoa; phylum Chordata; class Chondrichthyes; order Orectolobiformes; family Hemiscylliidae; genus Hemiscyllium; species Hemiscyllium ocellatum. The sequence goes on from NC_083403.1 coordinate 94,530,469, forward strand.
ACAGTTTTAGTATGGATGGGCAAAATATGTCAGCACAGGCTTGGAGGGCCAAAGGGACTGTTCCCGTGCTGTATTGTTCTTTCTTCTTTGATTTCAAAAATGCACTGTCAAGTCACCAAATTAAGCATTAAAGGCTGTGTTCACAAACAGAAGTTAAAAAAAAGGGGACACATTGGAGGGAACTACATCAAAATGGTTTCGGTGAGAGTTTGGGGGAGGGCAGATAATGAATTAGTGGTGCTGGAAGAGCACAGCAGTTCTGGCAGCATCTGAGAAGCAGCAAAATCGATGTTTCAGGCAAAAGCCCTTTATCAGGAAGGGCTTTTGCCGAAACATTGATTTTCCTGCTCCTCAGATGCTGCCTGAGCTGCTGCGCTTTTCCAGCACCACTCTAATCCATAATCTGGTTTCCAGTCATTGTTTTTACCTGGAGGGCAGATAATGCACTCCAACCCTCACAGTCCCATCTCTCTCTAAAGTCTTTGCAGGTACTGTTGAACACTGCGCTCACCCTCTTCAAGTACACCTGGGAATAAACTTAACTGTAGATGACAAGCAGACAGTGATGAATAACAACCCCTTCCCCGACCTATTGTCTGGACTTGTTGATGGCTATTTCAGTCCGGCAGACCCATGTGGATGTATAATCCTGTACTTTGGATTTTGTTCTTCTTAAATAAACCTGCTCATAATGTCAGGGGCAGATGGGACTTGAATACAAGTTTTCTGGTCCAAAGATTTGGGATAACAGTATTATAGTAAACAGAAAACACTATTGCCATCAAAGAGCATGCACCAAGGCAGAAAATCATAATTATAAATCTTTTTCATTGGATTGTCTTCAGATCAAAGATGGTTCCTGGGGTCACAGCAGACAATTTATTTCAAGTATTGCAAAAACTGTCAGATGTTTTCAATGCAGATTTTTATCTTAAATGTACCTCAGGTATGGTCAAGATATGTGTGCCCACTGTTCGATAAGGATCAAATTTCAAGAGGGTGATCAGTCATGGAAGACTGATTGTACTTGCATCACCTCAAGTACTCAGATCAAGTCAACCCTGGAGCTCTTTGTTTTGCTCATTAAGGACCTGCATGTCCAATACTGACATTGCTTTAGAAAATATTCTCAATATTTTGAAGGATAGTCTGAATGTCATTTTAATTATACAGCTAATGATGGATTTTTCACAAATAATCAAATAATGTGCAATCCTCATGTGAGCAACCAGATTTTAAATGAATGAATTTGATGATAGTAATGAATCAGCATTTGCTGGTTACACTGGTGCAGAACCTGCATCTTCACATTTTTTAAAAAAATGTAAAAGCTTTTAAAACAAGTCTATTTGTTTCAGAATTAGTTTAATTTAAGAGCATTCTCAAAAACCCATAAGCAAGCTCAACTAGCAGAAAGTTGTCCTGATGATTGATTTGATTTGGGGCCATGCCCAGCATAGTTGGCAGACCAGCCACTTGCACGAGGTCCATATTTTAATTTAGTGCAAATGATCACTGAAATGAGTTCTGTGTTGGAGATGATTTAAAATTCTGCAATTTTGGGGCTGGCTTGGACAAGTTTGGGTGAATCACTCTTTAAAAACTCACAAGTGGCAGAAATCTTGTGGGGTGATATTTTACCCATCAAACTAACACAAAGAAAGGCTTGCATTGCTTTTCATGACCAGATGTCACAATGCATGCAGAGGCCAATGATGTAAATTTGGAGTGTGGTCAGCATTTATAAGAAAGGAAACAGCAGTCAATTTGCTCATAGCCAGCTCCTGTAACCAGTAATTTGATAACAACAGATCATTTGTTTTCAGTGCAGTTGATTAAGGGTCTATTTGGGTCAGAACTCCAGGGAGAACTTCCCTGCTCTTGCTCAAAGTAATGTAGTGACACCTCTAACGTTTGTCTTTGGAATCTGAAGGGACAACAACTTATCTTACAGGTAATACTCCAATAGTGCAGCATCAATTCAGTATCTGAAAGGGTCGAGAGTGTGGTACTTGAAAATCACAGCAGGTCAGGCAACATTTGAGGAGCAGGAGAATTGACATTTTGGGCATTAGCCCTTCATAAGGATTGCCTGAAACATTGATTCTCCTGCTCTTCAGATGCTGCCTAACCTGCTGTGCTTTTCCAGCAGCAGTCTTGACTCTGACCTCCAGCATCTGCACTCCTCACTTTCTCCTACATGAGTGTGAGCTTGAATTTTGTTCTCAAACCCTAAAGCAGGGCTATAACCCAAATCCTTGGACTGTAGAGGCCAGAGCGAAACTACTTGAACCAAGGCTAACAAAACCTTTGTCCTTAAACCATGCCTCTTTAAAGTTAAGAATGCCTCTATTAACTTCTAATCTTTACAATATCCTTGCAAATGTTGGTCAGATTAATATGTTTCACTTGCGCAGAATTATTCTAACTGGCATGCAGTGAAATTTATTTCACCTCTCTAAATGGTTTATTTCTGTCTCCCTTATATATATAGAACCCTGCTTTGGTGCTAAAAGATTATTTTGACACTTTAAGTGTCTTTTTGAAACAAAGCAGTCAGTGCTGGAGAAACTCAGCCGGACTGGCAGCATCTCTGGTGAGAGAAACAAAGTTTCCAGTCCAGAATGACTTCCTCTGAACATTTCTTTATGCACATCAAAAAGGAAAGATTCCATGAGAAGGGTACATATCCGCATCTAAGTAAAGAAGATAAGGATACAAAATGCACAAGAAACTCAGCAGATATAGCAGTATCTTTGAAGAGATCTCTCTCCACTGTCTGTCCACAGATGCTGCCAGACCAGCTGTGTTTCTTCAGCACCTTCTGCTTTGTTTCAGATCTCCAGCATCATAGTTCTTTGTTTTATTAAGAATGGTATTAAACTGAAAGAAAAGACATGCAATCCTGCAGATTATTGATAGTCTAGAAAATTGGGAAAATTTTAGAAATCATTAAAGAATGACCAAAAGAAAGAATGAAATTCATGTTTGAGAGAAAATCTGTGAGAAATGTAAAATCAAGCAATTAAAACTGTAATAGGTTCATATTAAAAAATCTGTGCGCCTAAAGTGAACGCTGGTTCCTTCAAAGATCAGACTGAGCAATCTAAAAAAAAGAGATGTTTTCTGCAGGTATGCAAAATGAAACAAAATAGCTAAAATGAGCATTGGAATCTTAATAGATGATACTGGGAAATTATCACAAACAAAAATATGGCAAAGAATTTGAATGAATATTTTCGTAATGGAAGACACAAAAGGCACCCCAAAAAAGTACAAAATCAAGAGGCAAAAGGTAAGAAAAAGATTTAGCAAGTTTTTAATCACTGCAGAAAAGGTGCCATGAAAATTACTTATGCTGATGCTGATGCATCCCCTAACTTCTTTTAAGAAGTGGTGTAGAGATTTTGCATGCATTCGTTGTAAATTTCCATAAATCTGTAGTTTCTGGAAAGTTTTCAGTGGATTTAAAAACTGCAACTGGAACAGCACTGTTTAAGAAATAACAGACAGAAAGCAGGAAACTTTTGATCAGTTAGTTTAACATCTTTCAGTAGGAAAATGCCAGAATCCATTAAAAGTGTGGAAATGGCAGGCTATTTAGAAAGTCATAACATAATCAGACAGAACCAACATGGTTTTATGAAATAAATTTTGTTGGAAAATTTTATTAGAGTGCTTTGAGAATAAAGCAAGCGCAGGGAATAAAGGTGAATCAGTAGAGACAGTGAATTTGGATTATGAAAAGCAAGTCTATAAGGTAGCAAATGTAAGTTCAACATATAAGGTAACATTTCAAGGAGGTGGAGGTAAAGCATTAGCAAGGATAAAGGATTGGCAGACTGACGAACACAGAGTTGGGATATATGGGTCATTTTCAGGTTAGTAAACTGTTATTGGTGGAATGCTGCAGGGAACAATGCTGGTACCTCAATTATTTATGATTGACATGAATGACTTGGATGAAGGGACTTACTGCATTGTACACACATGCTGGAGCTACAACGATGGATCAAAAAACATATTGTGAAGAGGATATAAAGAATCTGCAAAGGGATATGTGGGTGGGCAAAAGTTGGCACATGAAGTATAATGTAGGCTAATGTGAGGTAATCCACTTTGACTGGAAGACTAGTGAAGCAAAATATTATTTAAATGGAAGGAAACTATAAAATGCTACAGTATTGAGGGGTTAACGCGTGTTGTGTATGAATCACAAAAGGTTAGTACAAAGTAATTCACTGGTTTGTTGTTCTTTGTTGCAAGCGAGGTGAAACTTAAAAGTATTGTATTGCTGCAAATATACAGGGCTCTAAGGGGGCCATATTTAGAGTACACTTTTGGAGTCCTTCCTTAAGAAGGGATATTTCTGTAATGAAAGCAGTCCAGGGAAGTTTCACTGGATTTTATGGGATGAATGGGTTGGCTTATAAATAAAAGATTTAGCTTGTTGGATCTATGCTTATTGGAGTTTAGAAGAATAACAAATGACCTTATTGAACTAAATAAAATTCTGAAGGGGTCTTGCCAGGGTAGATGCTGAGAGAATGTTTCTTGTCATGAGAAAACATAGAACTAGAGGGCACAGTTTCAAAATAAGAGGTTTCCCATTTATGATGGAGATAAGGTAGGATTTACTGTCTTAGAAGTGATAATCGTTGGGATTTCCTTCTGCAGAGTAGTCTCAAAGGATCATTGAGTATAATCAAGGATTAACTGGATAAATTCTTGATCAACATGAGAGTCAAGGTTATAACGAAAAGCCAGAAGATGGCCTTCAGACCACACCCAAATCAGCCATAATCTGATTGAATGACAGGTCAAATAGCCTACCCCTGCTCGTAATTCGTATAATTAGAAAACCAAATACAAAGCACCAGATTGAAATTTAAAATGAAATTAAGACAAAAAAAAAGGGCATGAGCATCTGCTGGCAAATAAAATCAGGGAAGTCTAACAATAGTGCATGGAACACCAGAAACATTACGAAAGGTAAAGTAATGAAAATTGTATGAAGTTTGAAGATGTGGATATGATCCTTCATGAAGATTTTATATTTTGTTTTTACAAAACAGAAAGATGACACACATTTAGTTCAGGAGAAGGAATGTGAAATATTGGATGGGATAAACATAGTGAGGAAAGATTAAAAAGTTTAAAATCCTTGAAAACAAAAAATAGCTAGCCTAGGTGAAAGGCATCGCAGTTTGCAAAAATAAGCAAGGGAAATCTTGCTGAAGTGCTAACCATTTTACTAGTCCAAACTGACTAAAGGCATTATGCCAGAGAATTTGAAACCTGCTAATGTAGAACCATTGTTTAAAAAAAAGGTGTAAATTGCATAATTGCAGACCAGTCAGCTTAACCTCAATGGTAAGTGAATTGTTGGACAAAACACCGAGTGTAATTACAAATCATCATTTAGAAAGACGTGAATTAATCAAGGATAGTCAATAACTTAAGGAACTGTAATATCTGACTGAATTGACTGACTTGGAAACGCTGGTGTTGGACTGGGGTGTACAAAGTTAAAAATCACACAACACCAGGTTTTAGTCCAACAGGTTTACTTGGAAGCATGACCTTTCAGAGCACTGAAATTGTCTGAGAAGGGTAGTGCATTTGGTGTCGTCTACATTGATTTTAGCAAGGTTTTTGAGAAAGCCCTATATGGCAGACTGATCAGAGAATTAAAAGCACATAGGGCCTAAGGGAAAGTGATAAACTGGAATGGGGCAAAACAAAATGCATTTTATAATTGGAGTTGCTGTTTCCACGGAGGTTCCTGAGTGCTCGATACTAAGATATAAATAGTCAAGGCATGTTTAAGAAATTTGTGGGTTTTATGAAAAATAGCTGGGCAATCAACAGTGAAGAAGAAAACTGTAGACTGCCACAAGATATCAGTGGCGTGCAAACAAATGACAAATGAAATTCAGTTCAGAGAATGCATCTAGGGAGGATAAAACTAGGCAAAATATTTGATTTGTTTTTGTTCATTGGCAGATGTATTTCTTACAATAAAGTGAAAATTATAATTTAGTTTCACCATTGTCTGGCGCGATCTTAAAACACAAAATAGGCCAAAATACAGAATACGGAAAATTAAAAGTCATCTTATAATCTTAATAAAAATGGGTGGTCTTTGGAACAGCTCACACTTGCAATAGACCTGGATCCGAGCTGCAGTATTCATAGCTCTGTCCTGTCCCCATGCCTTGAGTCCCTACTGCTAAACCAATGACTATTTTAACTATGCTTAACTGCGCTACTGCCACTGGAACAAAGGGTCGCCATTCTCCAGCACGATCTCACCGCCACAAGTGCTGTCGCTGCCATTATTTCATGCTGGGCCGATCTCATCAATGCAGCCACTGCTGGTGCCATGGGGTCCTGTGCTGGGACCAAACCTGTTGCTGTTGTATTGCCGGGGCCTAGCTGCAGACTTGGAGTCTCAAAAGGGAAGAGAGAGAGGCAGGATCTTGTGGTCCAATTGTAGTGTTCCTCCTGCTGGGCTAGAAGTTCTGATTCAAGTCCCATCTGCCTCAGAGCTGTGTCACAGCATGTCCAAATAGGTTGATTAAATTAACTAGAAGAACAGGGTGACATAGGAGTACATGGCCACAGATACATTGAAGATAGGAGGATAGGGAGATAAAGTGAACAAGAGGGATATAGGAAAAATTATTAGTCAAATCAAAAGGCTGAGAACTTACATTGGGAATGTATAAATCAGGAGCTAGAATGTCCCCAGAGTATTGTAGACTGTTCTGCTCACCACATTACAGGAAATACATGATCATGTCAGAGAGGGTATAAAGGAGATGCATCAGAATGTTGCCAGGATTGGAGAATATTACCTGTGAAAAATAATTGGATATGCTGAGGCTGTTTTCTTTTGGATAGAGAAGGTTGCAGGAACATTTAATTGGAGCATATAAAATTATGAGGGACCAATGTAGACTTTGGGACCATGACCTATTCCCATTAACGGAAAGGCCAATAACCAAGGATTTAATGTAAAGCAATTGATAGAAAGATAAGGAATGGGGCATGGTTAAGAATTGCAGTCACTGTTGCAATGCAGAAAATGTAACAGCTAATTTGCACACAGCAAGGCTTAAAAGTACGATAAGGCCCAAGTAAATCGGTGTTGAGCTGATGTTTAGGCAAGTGACATTTCACCAAAAGTTCTGATGGAGAGTTATTGACTGAAATGTTAACTTTGCTTCTCTCCCATTAGATACTGTTTGACTTGCTGATAAATCTTAGCATTTTTAAATCTGATGCCAGCATTCACTGTTGTGTTATTTTGTATCTGTTTTGATTGTAAGTTAAGGGATGAATATTGAGCCAGATAGGGAAGACAACTCTTTGAGAGGACAAACTAAGACCCTGTTTAACCTCACATTTCAAAAATATCTGCTTTCATAATGGAGCACCCATTTAGTCTTACAGTGTTTCATAGTGTCAGCCAACATTCTATGGTCTGATCTCTGGAGTGGCATTTAAGCCAAATGCTCTTCTGATCACAGGCAAATACTCCAACCTTCGTGTGCCACAGGTAGCATTTCATAACCTGTTACTGTTTTAATGGCCGTTCCCTCAGTTTTTCAGTCTCTCTCAATGTCAGCTACTTAGCAATGTCAGATACATTTAATTAGTTTGAACATTTCCATGTTATTCTGTATATTGTGCACAGCAATGTCAGCTACGTCTTCTATGAAAACATGCATTCAGAGATGTTAATGTGACAGTAATGTCGATGTTGCCTCCTGGGAGATTTTGAGCACCTTTCACAATGCAGTGGTCAGCAAAAACATTTGTAAAGGAATTTTAGCTTCAGACAGTGTGGTGAATATTTTTTGATTCACTGTCTTCAGTGTGTACAAAGGGAACACAAGGTTGAGTTTCAAACAATTTAATATTAGACTATAGTTATTATTCACAGGATTTGGGTGTCACTGGCTTGGTCATCATTGTCATGTCCCTAGTTGTCTTTGAGAAGGTGGCCGCGAGCTGTCTTCTTGAACTGTTGCAATCTATATAACTGTTCACATTATATATTAATGATCTGGATGAAGGAACTGGGGGCATTCTAGTGAAGTTTGCCAATGATATGAAGTTAGGTGGACAAGCAGGTAGTACTGAGGAAGTAGGGAGGCTGCAGAAGGACCTAGACAGTTCGGGAGAGTGGTACAGGAAATGGCTGATTGAATTCAACGTGAGCAAATGCGAGGCCTTGCACTTTGGAAAAAAGAATAAAAGCATAGACTACTTTCTAAACGGTGAGAAAATTTGTAAAGCCAAATTTACAAATTTGGATCTGGGAGTGCTAGTCGAGGATTCTCTAAAGGTAAACATGCAGGTTGAGTCCGTGATTAAGAAAGCGAATGCAATGTTGTCATTTATCTCAAGAGGGTTGGAATATAAAAGCACTGTTGTGCTACTGAGACTTTATAAAGCTCTGGTTAGGCCCCATTTGGAGTTCTGTGTCCAGTTTTGGTCCCCACACCTCAGGAAGGACATACTGGCACTGGAGCATGTCCAGCGGAGATTCACACGGGTGATCCCTGGAATGGTAGGTCTAACATATGAGGAACGGCTGAGGATCCTGGGATTGTATTCATTGGAGTTTAGAAAATTAAGGAGAGATTTAATAGAAACTAACAAGATAATACATGGCTTGGAAAGGGTGGATGCTAGGAAATTGTTTCCGTTAGGCAAGGAGACTAGGACCTGTGGACACAGCCTTAGAATTAGAGGGGGTCAATTCAGAACAGAAATGCAGAGACATTTCTTCAGCCAGAGAGTGGTGGGCCTGTGGAATTCATTGCCACAGAGTGCAGTGGAGGCCGGGACGCTAAATGTCTTCAAGGCAGAGATTGATAAATTCTTGATGTCACAAGGAATTAAGGGCTACGGGGAGAATGCTGGTAAGTGGAGTTGAAATGCCCATCAGCCATGATTGAATGGCGGAGTGGACTCGATGGGCTGAATGGCCTTACTCCCACTCCTATGTCTTATGGTCTTATGGTCTATGTGCTGTCGGTAGATCCACAACACTGTTAGGGAGCAAGCGTACAATTTTGACCCAACGATAGTGAAGGAATGATATCTTCCAAAGTAGGATGGTGAGTTGTTTGGAGGGAAACCTGAAGTGGTGGTGTTCTGTTGTATCTGCTGCTCTTGTCCTTCTAGATGTTAGAATGTTTGAAAGGTGTTGAAGGAAGCTTATTGAATTACTGTATTGCATCTTGTAAGTGCTTTCCCAGTAAATATTTCCTTCCATGTAAACATATCTATTGAATTTGAATTTATAGCTTTTGAAGTTCTCACAACATGTTGCATGAACTTAGATTTCTGGATTTGTTTGTTAATCTGCTTCCTTACAGTTTTCAGATGATGCTCCTTCTTTTTAGATTACTCTGTTAAAAATAGGATCCATTCTCTACCTGCCCATTGCTATTTATATCACCTCAACTGGATCACCCCCAACCATCATTTATTTATTGTGGAATATATCTCAAGTTAATCAAAGCCGTCAAAGTAGGGACATGCCACTATCCACTGTATTAGTTCCAAACTTCTGATTAAGGGCTTTTGCCCGAAACGCTGATTTTTCTGATCCTCGGATGCTGCTTGACCTGCTGTGCTTTTCCAGCACCACTCTAATCTAGACTCTGGTTTCCAGCATCTGCAGTTCTTGTTTTTACCTTTTTATTCAAGGTGGCAACACATGACAACAATGCATTTTGAAATGAAACGCCACTGCATGGGTAATGTCCAATTGAAACAAGCATCTTGTGCATCAAGTGAGAAACTTATTTTCGCCAATTAACTCTAAATTTCAATCCAAATATCACGCCACCCTGGACAGAGGTAGTTTTTACACATACTTATCCAACCCCTCCTCCAACTTGCAATATTTCTTGCCCACAATTTCTTTCACTAGTATAACATTTTTAAAAAAACCTTTCTTTGGATGTGGATATCACTTGGCAAGTCCCATAATTGTCGCACAGCCTCAGTTTCATTTGAATTGTGTAATGGAGCCTAATGTGGGCTAGACCAGATAAGAACGGCAGATTTCTTTCCCTAAGAGGACATTAGTGGTCATATATGGTCACCATTAGGCTAGCTTTTAATTTTAGATTTATTCATTGAAATAAATCTTCAATGTGGCATTTCAACACTTAAAACCAGAATATTAAATCAGAGAATTGTGAATGCTGAAGATCTGAAATAGAATTTCCCAGAATATTAACCCGGGTCTCAGGATTGAGAGTCCAGTGCCATTAAGTAACTATTCATTTGTTCATAATGTTTCACAGCTTCCTGCCTGGACCAAACGAACAGGCCAGTGGGATACTTATTTAAAGAGATACCCTGTTGTCCCTGCTTTATATTTAAAGCTAATGTGCTGGTATTAGAAATCAAGTGCTGTCACCTGACAGTCAGCCTTTCAAATATCTTCTACATGGCAGTGTGGCTTATTTTTTCACCCAGAAAGGTAGGCAATGCCAAGTAAGTGTACATCAACCCACATGATTTTGAAATAGAACACAGAATAAGGAATAGTACAGCACAGGAACAGACCCCTTGGCCCACCAAGAGTGTGGCAGCTTATGATCTCTTTCTAAACCAAAAACTCTTTCCCTCTATCGGTCCATATTTCTCTATTCCCTGCTTATTCATACACCTAGAGACAAAAAAAAAACTACAGATGCTGGAATCCAAGGGAGTCAAGCAGATGGCTAGAAGAACACAGCAAGCCAAGCAGCATCAAGAGGTGGAGAAGTCGACCTTTCAGATGTAACCCTTCTTCAGGACATCTGTCATGGTACTTCTTAATCATTGCTATTGTATCCACCTCCACCACCACCTCTGGCAACACATTCCAGGCACTTACCACTCTGTAAAAAAAAAGCCTGTCTTTTGCATTTACCTTATTCTTACCCCTTTTCCCTTCAACATATGTCCCCTAGTAATAAACATTTCTACCCTGGGATTAAGACTTCGACTATCTATTCAATCCATGCTTCATAATTTTGTAAACTTCTGTCAGGTTGCCTCTTATCCTTCCACTTTGAAGTGAAAACAAACCAAGTTTGTCCAATCTTTCCTCATAGCTAATACCTTCCAAACAAGGTGACATTTTGGTAAACCATTTCTGAACCCTGCCCAAAGCTTCCACATCCTTCTGGTAGGTCAGCAAAAACTGGACACAATATTTCCAATGTGGTCTAACTAAAGTCCTATACAACTGCAACATGGCCTGTCAGTTTTTATACTCTATCCTGACCATTGAAGGAAAGCATGCTATATAGAGTCATAGAATTATAGAAATGTGCAGCACAGAAACAAATCCTTCAGTCTAACTCATCTATGGTGACCAATTAGTCTAGTCCCATTTGCCAATATGTGGACCATATCCGTCTAAACCTTTTCTCTACCTTTACCCATCTAGATGCTTTTGAAATTGTACCAGCCTCCACCATTTCCTCTGGCAGCTCATTCCATACACACAACATTCTGCTTGAAAAAGGTGCCTCTCAGGTCCCATTTAAATCTTTCCCCTCTCACCTTAAACTTTGGCCTCTAGTTTTGGACTCTCCCACCCCAGGAAAAGATCTTTGCTATTTGCCCTTTCTATGACCCTCAAACATACCAAATGCTTCTTCACTATCCTGAGACTCCACTTCCAAGGAACTATGAATCTGCACTATAAAATCTCTGTTTTCACCAACACTCCCCACGACCTTACCATTAAGTGTATAAGTTCTGCCCTGATTTGCCTTTCCAAAATGCAGCACCTCATATTTATCTAAACTAAACTCCATCTGCCACTCCTTGGCCCATTGGTCCATGTAATCAAGATTGTATTGTACTCAGGGGTAACCTTCTTCACTGTCCATTACACCTCCAATTTTGGCCTCTTCTGCAAATTTACTAACCATACCTAGTATGTTCACATCCAAATCAATTACATAAATGAAGAAAAGCAGTGGACCTAGCACTGATCCCTGTGTCACACCACTGGTCATAAGTCTCCAGTCCAAAAAGCAATTCTGTACCACCAACCTCTGTCTTCTACTTTCGAGCCAGTTCTATAACCAAATGGTAAGTTCTCCCTGTATTCGATGTGATTTAACATTCCTCACCAGTCTCCCATCGGAAACCTTCTCGGATGTCTTACAGAAGTCCATAAGCCTCCTTGACCACCTTATCCACTTGTCTTTCCACTGTCGGAGAATGTGAACTTGTATGGCTAGATCCCTCTCTCTGTTGATGCTACTAAAGGATGCGCCTTTTGATGCAAATTTCCCTCCTGCATTAGATCTTCCAAAATGCATCACTTTGCATTTGAACAAGAACAAAAAAAAACAATACAGCATAGGAACAGGCCCTTCAGTTCTCCAAGAATGCACATACATAGTTTTAGTATGGAAGGTCAAAATGTCTTCATTTGCAGGATCTGTATCCCTCTCTTCCTTTCCTATTTATGTATTTGTCCTGGTGTTGCTTGAATGCTGCTATTGTGTCTGCTTCTACTACTTCCACTGGCAGCACATTTCAGGTACTAACCATCCTTTGTGAAAAAGTTGCCTTGCACACCCTTTTTAATAATCCTCCTGTACCTTGAACCTGTGTCCCGTAGTAATTGATCTCTCGAACCTGGGAAAAAGCCACATACTTTCCAATCTATCCATGCCATTCACAATCTTATAAATTTCTATCAGGTTGATCCTCAACATCCTGCATCCCAGTAAAAACAATTCCAATCTATCTCAACTTTATTCATAGCTAAAATCCTCCATACCAGGCAACAAACTGGTAAATGTTTCTGTACAATCTTCAATGCATCCACATCCTTCTGATAATGTGATGTCCAGACCTGTATGCAATATTCCCAGTGTGGCCTAACTAAAGTTCTGTAAACCATAGAATAACTTGTCTATTCTTATACTCAATGCCCCTCCAAAGGCAAGCATGCCATAGGCCCTTCTTACTACCTTATCTACCTGCATTGTCACCTTCAGTGATCTATGGACCTGCACATCCATATCAGTACTCCTAAGGGTTCTGCAATTCACTGTATAAGTTCCACCTGTACTTGACCTTCCAAAACACATCACTTCGCAAACACCAAGTGTCACTATGTACTGAGGTTCTATCTGTCCTCGGTGTTGTGAAGGATGGGCCTGGCCCCAATGTCGCGGAACACTCCGAGTAGTTGGACTATTCCGTATCACCTGCCCTTCATGGAGAAGTTTATGAAGAAAAACACCTTTGACCACAAGTCCATTGGGAAGTGGTCAGCACGTAGTGTCCTTGAGACCCTTCATGAAAAGGAGAGGGCGGATCCTATCGAGCGGTTCCCTGAACAGACTGTTAAAGTCATTTGGCAGAATGCTTCATCGCCAGAACTTTCCAACAAGCACTAAGACATGGCTTGGCTGGTGGTGAGAAGGGCTCTGCCTGTGAGATCCTTTATGCACGCCCAGACTCTCTCCCGCACCGCACGCTGCCCTCCAAGTGGCTGCGGGGGAGTGGGATGAGACTGTCACACACCTCTTTCTGGAATGTGCCTATACAGAAGAAATCTGGAGGGGAACGCAGTGGTATTTGTTGAGGTATGTCCCGAGCAGCACCATGACGCGGGACTCCGTGCTCTGCGGTCTGTTCCCTGGGATGCACACCGGGCCGAACATCAACTGTGCCTGGAGGATCATCAACTCGGTGAAGGACGCTCTGTGTGGTCTGAAACCTGTTGATCTTCCAGCTGAAGGAGGTGACCCCAACTGAGTGTTGCAGACTGGCACATTCCAAGATCCAGGACTACGTGTTGAGGGATGCGCTGAAGCTTGGAGCAGCTGCCACCAAGGCGCGGTGGAGAAGGACCACTGTGTAACGTCTGCCTGCCTAATCACAGGGGGCCGACGCAGTAAGGTGGCTCCGCTGACCCCCCCAGCTAAATATATGGATAATAATCGTACAGACCTTTATATATGAATGATTACTCTGTCTCTGTATGGAAAGAACATAGAACAAAGAACATAGAAAAATACAGCGCAGTACAGGCCCTTCGGCCCTCGATGTTGCGCCGACCAAAGCCTACCTAACCTACACTAGCCCAATAACCTCCATATGCTTATCCAATGGCCAATTAAATGACCATAAAGAGGGATAGGCCACCACTGCTACTGGCAGGGCATTCCATGAACTCACAACCTGCTGAGTAAGGAATCTACCCCTAACATCTGTCCTATACCTACCACCCCTTAATTTAAAGCTGTGTCCCCTAGTAACAGCTGACTCCATTAGCGGAAAAAGGTTCTCACTGTCAACCTTATCTAAACCCCTAATCATCTTGTACACCTCTATCAAATCTCTCCTAAACCTTCTTTTCTCCAATGAGAAAAGCCCCAAGTGCCTCAGCCTTTCCTCATACGATCTTCCTACCATGCCAGGCAACATCCTGGTAAACCTCCTCTGCACTCGTTCCAATGCTTCCACGTCCTTCCTATAGTATGGCGACCAAAACTGCACACAATACTCCAGATGAGGCCGCAGCAGAGTCTTACACAACTGCAACATGACCTCAGGACTCCAGAACTCAATTCCTCTACCAATAAAGCCCAGTACACCATATGCCTTCTTCACAGCACTATTTATCTGGGTGGCAACTTTCAGAGATCCGTGTACATGGACACCAAGATCCCTCTGCTCATCCACACTACCAAGTAGCCTACCATTAGCCCAGTAATCCATCTTCTTGTTACTCCTACCAAAGTGAATGACTTCACACTTAGCTACATTGAACTCCATTTGCCACCTTTCTGCCCAGCTCTGCAGCTTATCTATATCCCGCTGTAACCTGCCACATCCTTCTTCGCTGTCCACAACTCCACCGACTTTCGTGTCATCCGCAAACTTGCTCACCCAGCTTTCAAGCCCCTCCTCTAGGTCATTTATAAAAATGACAAACAGCAATGGTCCCAAAACAGATCCTTGTGGAACACCGCTAGTAACTGCACTCCAAGATGAACCTATACCATCAACTACTACCCTCTGTCTCCTTCCAGCCAGCCAATTCCTAATCCAAACCTCTAATGCACCCTCAATGCCATACCTCCGTAGTTTTTGCATTAGCCTACCATGGGGTACCTTATCGAACGCCTTGCTAAATCCATATACACCACATCTACTGCTTTACCCTCGTCCACTTCCTTGGTCACCTTCTCAAAGAACTCAATAAGGTTTGTAAGGCACGACTTGCCCTTCACAAAACCATGCTGACTATCCTTGATCACATTATTCCTATCCAGATGTTCATAAATCCTATCCCTTACAATTCTCTCCAAGACTTTGCCCACAACAGAAGTGAGACTCACTGGCCTATAGTTACTTGGGCTATCCCTACTCCCCTTCTTGAACAAGGGGACCACATTTGCTATCCTCCAGTCTTCTGGCACTATTCCCGTAGACAATGACGACATAAAAATCAAGGCCAATGGCTCCGCTATTTCCTCCCTAGCTTCCCAGGGGATCCTAGGATAAATGCCATCAGGCCCAGGGGACTTATCTATTTTCATCCTTTCCAGTATTCCCCAGACCTCTTCCCTACATACCTCAAGGTCATCCATTCTAATCACTTGTGAGTCAATATTCACATCAGCAACAGTGTCCTGTTCCTGAGTGAATACTGACGAAAAGTATTGATTTAGTGTCTCTCCAATCTCCTCCGCCTCCACGCACAGCTTCCCACTACTATCCTTGACTGGACCAATACCTACCCAAGTCATCCTTTTATTCCTGACATACCTATAGAAAGCCTTTGGGTTTTCCCTAATCCTACCAACTAAGGACTTTTCATGTCTCCTTCTCGCTGCTCTTAGCTCTCTCTTTAGATCCTTCCTGGCTACCTTATAACTCTTAATCCCCCCCAACTGAACCTTCACACCTCATCTTTACATAGGCCGCCCTCATCCCTTTCACAAGGGATTCCAATTCCTTATTAAACCACGGCTCCTTCACAAGACCCTTTACTCCCTGCCTGACTGGTACATACTTATCAAGGACACCCAATAGCTGTTCCTTGAACAATCTCCACATATCATTTGTGTTCTTCCCTTGAAGCCTATTTTTCCAATCCACGCATCCTAAGTCATGCCTCACCGCATCATAATTTCCCTGCCCCCAGCTATACCTCTTGCCCTGCAGTGCACACTTATCCCTCTCCATCACTAGTGTAAAAGTCACCGAGTTGTGGTCACTGTCCCCGAAGTGCTCACCTACTTCCAAGTCTAACACCTGGCCTGGTTCATTACCTAGAACCAAATCCAGTATAGCCTCACCTCTTGTTGGCCTGTCTACATATTGTGTCAGGAAACCCTCCTGCACACATTGGACAAACACCGACCCATCTAACGAACTCGAGCTATAGCTTTCCCAGTCAATATCTGGGAAGTTAAAGTCCCCCATAACAACCACCCTGCTACTTTCACTCTTCTCCTGAATCATCCTCGCAATACTTTCCTCTACTTCTCTCGGACTATTAGGAGGCCTGTAGAAAACTCCTAACAGGGTGACCTTACCTTTCCTATTTCTAACCTCAGCCCAAACTACCTCAGATGGCAAGTCTTCCTCCATCGTCCTTTCCACCGCTGTAATACTATCCTTGACAAGCAATGCCACACCTTTTACCCCCATCTCTGAACCTACAGCCATTCCTGTCCCTGTTCTACCCACATCTCTGTCATGGCCACAACATGGAAGTCCGAGGTACCAACCCACGCTGCAAGTTCACCTACCTTATTTCTTATACTTCTGGCATTGAAGTATACACACTTCAAGCCACCTTCCTGTTTACAGGCACCCTCCTTCGAGATCGATGCCTTGTTCCTAACCTCCCTACTCTCAAGGTCCTGTACCCTAAAGCTACAGTCCAGGTTCCCATGCCCCTGCAGAGTTAGTTTAAACCCTCCCAAAGAGCACTAGCAAACTTCCCCACAAGAATACTGGTGCCCCTCAGGTTCAGCTGTAGACCATCCTGTTTATAGAGGTCCCACCTTCCCCAGAAAGAACCCCAGTTGTCCAGAAACTGGAATCCCTCCCTCCTGCACCATCCCTGTAGCCACGCATTTAACTGTTCTCGCTCCCTATTCCTCGACTCTCTATCACATGGCACATGTAACAAACCAGAGACAACAACTCTGTTCGTTCTAGCTCTGAGCTTCCAACCTAGCTCCCTAAAAGCCTGCCTAACATCCTCACCCCTCTTCCTACCTATGTCGTTGGTTCCAACGTGGACCACGATCTGGGGCTGCTCCCCCTCCCCCTTAAGGACCCGGAAAACACGATCAGAGACATCACGTACCCTTGCACCTGGGAGGCAACATACCAATCGTGAGTCTCTGTCGCCCCCGCAAAACCGCCTATCTGTGCCCCTCACTATTGAGTCCCCAATAACTATCGCTCTACCTTTATCCACCCTTCCCTTCTGAGCAACAGGGACAGACTCCGTGCCAGAGGCCTGAACCTCGTTGCTTACCCCTGGTAAGTCATCCCCCCCACAAGTATCCAAAACGGTATACTTGTTCTTGAGGGGAATGTTTAAGTATGTATGGCATGACCAATTGTATAGCTCAAAATATTTTATGAATAAAGTATATTTTTGAAATCAAAAAATCACTTCACATTTGTCTCACCTGCCATTTTTCTGCCCATGCCTCCAACTGATCTATATCCTGCTGTATCCTCGGACAATCCTCACTATTTGCAACTCCACCAATTTTTGTATCATCTGAAAGTTACTAATTAGATTAATTTCCACTTGTGCTCGGACCTTAAAAGGTGTACTTGCCTGCTCCTGAACACCATTGTGTTCTTCCACGATGCCCTTCACACCCACACTGACTGTGAAGTCCACACCTAGAATGCAAACAAGTGACGTCTCAACATCCTGCGATTGGATACTCGTCCTCTTGATTATCATCAGGGATGGTCTTTTAAAATGCCCTTCACACCCAATGCTAACTGCAAATTCCACTTCCAGAATGCAAATGAATGATGTCTCAGCATCCACTGATTGAATATCAGATCGTTTGTCCAGATTAAACTTCATCTACCATTTCTCTCACCCAAGTCTGCAATTTATCTATGGCCTGTTGTATCCTTTGACAATCCTCCTAACTATTCGCACCTCCCCAGTCCTTTGGTCATTCACAAAATTACTAAATAGGCTACCTACATTCTCTTCCAAAATCATATACATATTAAAAACAACTGGGACCAAACATTGATCCCTCTGGAACACGATTGGTCAGAGATCTCCATTCTGAAAAGCACTCTCACACAGCTACTCTGTCTTCTCTGACTAAGCCAGTTCTGATCTATCTCACCAGCTCACAGCAGATCCCATGTGATTTCACCTTGATCATCAGCCTGCCTGGAGGGACCTTGTCAAAAACCTTGCTAGAGTCCATACAGACAACACCTACCACCCAGCTCTCAATCATTTTGTCACTTTCTCAAAAAGTTCAATCAAGTTTGTGAGACATGACTTTTTCTGCAAAAAGCCATACTGACTATTGTTAATAATTCCATATTTTTCCATGATATAATCCTATTCCTAAGAGTCTTCTCCAATAATTTTCCTAAATTCCCTAGATGGAGAAGAAAGATCATTTACACATTAGTCGAGTTGAAAACCTTTCTATATCAGTTAAAAGAGGAGACTATTGGTGAAGAATAGAATAGATGTCCAGATTGTGAGTAATGGGCAGAACACCAAAGTACAAAGGAATCTGAGTATCCTTCTTCATGAATCACAAAAACATTAATTTGAAGATGGAGCAAGTGATTAGAAAGGCAACTGGAATTTTAACATCTTTTGCAAGGGAAACTACACGGGAGAATTTTTTGTTTTGGTTGTAAAGAACATTGGGGAGACCAAAATTCTCCACACTATTTGAGATGTGAACATAGAAACAGAGATGAGGAGAATTGTTTTCACCCAATGGATCATGAGTCTTTTACCTCTTTTGCTGGGGAGAGAAAGAACAAGATCATTGAATTTTTCCAGTAGAGTTATCTAGATTCATGATGCGGAAATGCTTCAATAGGTACTGAGGATAGGCAAGAAAGTGGCATTTAGGCCACAATTAGATCAGTTATGATCCTATTAAAATGGTGGAGAGGGCCAAAATGCCTACTCCTCTTCCTAAATCACATGTTTTATATGACCATATATTTGTGCTGGACTGACAGTGCAGCACTCTCTCAGAACTAATGTTCCATCAGACTGGATTATGTGTTCAAGTGTTTAGAGTGGCACTCAAAACTTCATTCACAGGTGACCTTCCTTCCATAATTACCATTGCTATCAACCTGCACCCATTTTCACAGCTACCTATGATGGATAAAGCAGAAAAAGGCTAACCATTGTATGTAGGTTAAAAGGGAGAGAGCTTCTTCAAGGAAGGCATCCTTGCAAGAGGATTCACAGTAAGTTAAAAGGAACCATTGTACGTAAGCAATTTGTGAGAATCCAGTGAGTTTAAAACTCTGACAGCACACCCTTAGGAACACATGGGAAGGAACATCAAAATATTATAATGAACAGCTCATATGTTATGGATGTGTGCAGAGATAAGTTTGTTATTTCAAGATGGGGAAACTCAGGATGGGTTATCAGCCCCATGGCAAGTTTAAGTCTGATTGATATCCAACATCAAATCAAATAGCCTTTTCTGCCAATTCCAAACAATTCACCAAGAATCAATAGCAATGACAAAAGGAGACGATGCTCAATGACAAGAATGCAGGCATTTTTGCAGAGTGAAAGGTGCGAACGGACTGTAGCCACTTAAGTCCAGCACACTGTACAATGCCATTAATATACATATGAATTAACAAATGGAGTAGGCCATTCAGCCCCTCAAATGTGTTTCATCAATCAATTAGCATAATGGCTAATTGGCTGATTATCAGACTGAATACCATAATTAAATATATTATTAGACCTTGCCTAACCCTTGACCTTTTCTGTTTTTTACCACATCATTTCATTGGATTCAAAAAAGGTGCAGGCAATCAATTTCCCACTAAGGCAGAGATGACAAAACTGAACCTTAAAGTATCAGTCCATTATTCATCATTAATCAATGTCTTTTTCTTTACTGACTTATTTTCAATGGATCATGCATTCAAGCATCCCTTTCTGTAAACTTTTTTCTTTCTCTCTCTCTCTAACTCCCTCTCTCTGCTTCTCTTTCATTCTCTTCATCTGAACTTATTTGGAAGATTCTTTGATAGAACAGTTCTGTTAAAGTTTTTGTAAGAATTACAACTATCTTGAATCCTTATTCTCAATCAGTCAAGGAAAATTAATCACTTGCAAATTCTAAAGGAGTAACAAAATACCAGCAGCAGTCGTGAAAGATGAGTGGACATATTGTAAAAATAGATCCGCCTGATAAATTCTGAACACTGCACACAGACAAGGTTAACTTTAGTAACTGAGCATTTTCTGCTCATGATTACTATCTGTAAACATATGCGTTTATAGTGAGGACTGTGAATGTTTCCCCTTTGGAGGTTAGTTTGATTATTAAGGATACATTATCTTCAGGATGTTTTATATAAAATGAACTATTTTCCAATAATTTGGATTATTAGGTCTTCCTTCAACTTTTTTCATCCTTTTGAGAGTGGCTTTGAACTGTTCCTAAATTGAATAGTACAACAAGATAGATTAACAAGCATTTAACTGATGATACTAGGATTAAAGAAAATTATTGAAGTTAATTTAGTTCTTTACAGAATTACTACCAACTTACAAATCCAAGCAAAGCCACAAAACTCACTGCATCAGCAGTGCTGAGGTACCACTGACCTATTTGGTTATGTGAGGCTACAGTGTACATCTGAAGATTTGCATACCAGAATAATTCATCAATATATCCTCGAACAATCCATTCATTGTCTTATCAAAAGTTCTGAACACAGGAAATGTTTTTAGAATATTTAGAATTTGCTACTCAGAGTGCAGAAAAACAAAGCAGAAGCAGATAAAGAAAGTATAAAATGTTTAATCATAATGCTTTATAACCATTTGATTTATCCAAGGAGTGTGTGGTAAGACCTCTTTGTATGATTATAATTAGGTGCTACAATTTGTATCAGCCGACATTGACTAATTATATTCTGCCCATTTTGCACATCTTTTGAACAGTTTGTTCTCAAACTAACTCGACCTATTTCCACTGAAAACCATGCTGGGTGAAGAACACGGATTTAACTGGGACAACAGCAGGAAAACCAAATTGAGCAACTGTAGCATTATGATCTGCACAGTTCTGGTTAAATCAAATCACATTTATTTAAATAAGCTCATACAAATGACATAAAGTCAGTAATATAAAATAGTTTTAGATTTTCAGCATTTGTATTTTTTGGTTTATTATTGGCAAGAATCAAAACTTGGCTTATAGCTTGAATGAATTCTAACAGGAATTTGTATTCCAGCTAAAGGCAATATAGAATTAAATGCATGTTTATAGCTGAGAAGATAAACATATCATCAAAGCTCTCTGTCTTGTATTCATCAGGCCAAATGTAAGAATACCAAATTTCAACAATTTATATGATTGGATTTAGCACATATGTTGTGGAACAGCCAATGACTTGCCTGTTTGTCGGATAGAGTGTGAATGTCTTGTGTCACTGTGAGGGCTCAGAGCCAACAAAATACACAGATGTAAAGCCTGATAAAGGGATATGAGCAGTCATTCTAAATAAGCATGATTATATTGACAATATTTAATGACAGTTCCAAATTTTTATCAATTAGATCATCTATTAGATTAATTAGATCAATTAGATCAAGTAATACACTTTACTTGAAAGCAAGCTAGAAAAACATTTGTAAAACCTCTGTTAGAGTAATGAATTGTCTTGAGACATATATGATAGGATTATTCCTCACAGCTCACTATGTTCACATATATATGGGCTACTGAAGATGCATAACAGTAATGTTCAGTTATGCCATATTTTATCAATGATAAAGTGACTGCTTCTGTGCAGCATGGATCAGCCAAATAATTGAGTGAATTACTACAGCTAGTTGTTAGTGAGTTTTACCCACACACAGTGAAGGATTTCTTCACCTTCATGAAGCTGATGTGCCGTTTACATATGGATAACAACATCTTATCTATGTGCTCACTTGATATTTTGAACTTATAGACAGACATGTCACCGAAGGAAGCCATCAGCATCTCACCATATTCACTATCTTACGGCAAATAGATAAAACACCATTTTCTGCATCTGTATTCAATGAACTTCGAAACTTGTGAAGTTGTGTTCAGTTTTAATGATATTAATGTGCTCATACAGACGATGTAGCCATGGGATCCATCAAGTCAAACACTCACCGCACTTTCATCATTTTCCTTGAGAAACCTGTTTTTGATTATATAATTACTAACTGGCTCTCTGAAAAATATTCCTGACATTTAGTTGACGGCTATGCGATCTTTGAATCCGCAGCTATGCAAAAGCATTTCCTTACATGCCTTTCTGTATTCCATCCTCAATGCAGATTCAATATTGAGATGTAGCAGTTTAATGCATTGCTTTCACTTTATCCTGTTGAGAAACCCGAAAATGGGTTCTCCACTGCCATCTACCAGAAGGCTACAACACCAGTCAATGTCAGATACACATAGCTCCATTCGTTACTTGATTGGCCTTATCAGAAATTTTGTAATTATGTCTTGGGTGTTTGGATACATACATAAAATAGAGAGCTTCGAAGTACTATAATGGCTATCTTGATCAGATCATTATTCTCCACTCATCACATAAGCTTACTAACAGATCAAAAGGCCCCACCTTCATACCTAAAAAGTACCAATCGACCTCTAATTGCCAAGGAATGACCATCTCCAATAAGAAACAATCTAATCATCATCCCTAGATATTAAATGGCATTATCATCACTGAATTCCCTACTATGAATGTCTTGACAGTTTTGATAGACCAGAAAACAATTGGATCTGCAATACAACAACAATGGCGACAATAGCAGGTCAGAGGCTAGGAATGTTGCAGTCCGTAACTCATCTTCTAACTCCCCAAAGCTGTCTACAAGGCACAATCAAGAGGTGAAATGAAATACTCCTTACTTGCTGGATGCATACAGCTCCAACAACACTCAAGAAGCTTGAATCATCCAGGACAATGCAGCTCACTGATTGTCATCACATCTACAAATATTCATTCCCTCCACTGGAAATGTTCTGTAGCATCAGTATATATTATGAACAAAATCCACTGCAGAAATTCACCAAATAATCTTAGTAGCACCTTCCAAATCCATAACCATTTCCTTCTAGGAGGATAATGGGAACACCAACGCCTGCAAGTTCCCCTCCAATATACACATCATTCTGACTTGGAAATGTATTATCATACATTCAGTGTCACTTGGTGAAATTCCTGGAATTCCTTCCGTAAGGGTATTGTGGGTCTACTTGCAGCACATGTACTGCAGTGGTTCCAGAATCACCTTCTCAGGGACAATTAGGAATAGGCAATAAATGCTGGCTCAGTCAACGATGCCCATGTGCCATCAATGAATATAAAAAAAATTACTCTGGAAAATCAAAGTGTCTCAAAAATTTTAACAATTAGTTAAAGTTGCCATTTCACATTGTTACAATGGAAGTGTATTATCCATTAACAGGATGATTCTGTCAGTCCAAACACACTGTTCCTACCACACGACTGATCATAACACATACAAATTTCAGTGCCAGTTTTGTGTCAGTTTTTTTAGTCCGTACATCTAGGGAAATTGGCTGATTAAGTCAAACAATATGTTTTTTTAGTTGTCCACAATAGACCAATTATAGATTGTACGCAACCAGTCCACAGTTACAAGACCCAAAACCAAAAAACCATTGTTAGATATGGGTCTATGATTGGGCAACATTTACTGAGTAATCCTGACAGCACTGATAGCTGCTTTTCAACCAAGTTGCACTAACTGGTTGATCATGTAACATGACTTACCGACACTGAATATGTGCAACATCATTAAAACTGTTTTTCACCCAGATTGATTTTCAGTGGAAATATGCTAAGTTAGTTGATCAACAAACTATTTAAAAATAAGACAAACTAAAATTAGCCCAAGTTCACGGCAAAGTACTGTGTTCAGGAAACAAAAGAAATATATTCAAGTCCTATCCTTTTAAAAAAAATTGTCATAGAACTTGAAAGGCCTTTGGTTTCACATTAGTTTCTCCATGGGCAATGCCACCATAACACAGAGTCAAACAAAAATCACCCTCTTCTCCTGTAGTATAAACGATTTTGTGACAAAAGGTATACAGGTTATATAATATATAGATATCATTTTTGGAGTTTGTGTTTCAAAATACTAACATATGAATGCTGATTATTTTCACAAATGGTTTTGTTTACAAAGAAAACCAGGTCAGAGAGTTCTTCTGGAAAGATGACCTCATCCAGTATTGTCAGAGGAGCAGGTAACTATGAATTATTGGAAAGCAAATGAAATAAAATGCTTATACTGTGGGCTTTATGAAGGATTGAATGAATATTGAAGTCCATGAGCATATACATAGTTTCAATCATATATTCTAACTAAATCCTTTCTTAAATCTCAGCTTTTTCAAATTTTTCAGTGACGTATGTCATTCCTACTTATGACGATAGGGCTGGAGATTTTACTGCCACCCCAACAGCTACATCAAAGTGCAAACAAGTCTCAGAAACATATGATTAGCCCAAGATGCATGATCCTATGATCAATTCTCTCTCCCGATATAAATGAGATGCAGTTAGTTACACTGTCCTTTGTTCCTCATGAGAACTCAACACTCCAGTGGTCTGTACAGCAAATTATCAGAGTTACATCACAGTTCTTGCTCCGAAGTTCAACTTTAAGTTGAGAGTTCTGCCCATACCTGATTCCTACTCTCTCATTTCAAAGATTGAAGAAAAAAAAACAAAGGAAGCTATCAAAAAAAAATACAGACAGAAGAAATTTGAAATCACATTTTTGCAAAATTGTAATTTATGTGTTCATAATGGGGAAATGTGATAGATCTTTTTCCTGTAAATCTCTACTTCTTCTTGTCATTTTGAGGCAGTCCCTTAGGATGGACAGTGAGTTTCATCCAGTGCAGTTCAATGATTTCAAGATAACTGATAGGTCCAGAGATGCAGAGTATGCCATTTATGAGGCAGATGGTGCTCAAAGTGTTGGGCAAAAGAGATGTTTGGAGCTTTGCTCACCCTCTCCATTATCTTGACTTCAGTCCTGCATTTTCCTGATGAAGCCTTTTGTTGTGTTCAGTGCATTCCTGCATGAGCCTTCTCTATTTTGATTGTTCAAAGGATTTCCTATTTGTCAATGGGATGATGGTACTATTGCTTCATAAGGTATATTTTGTTCTGTAGTTTTTTGTTGCCATAGGTGAGGAACTATCTATTCAAAGCCAATAAAATAAACAGTTTATGAAAATTGTTTTTTTAAAATTTGGAACAATAGAGACAGCATGAATGTTGCAGTCAGGCTCCTACAGAACCAAGGCTTTAGTTTAACTTCAGCAGATGTTGGGGTTTTGAAGTTGGGTGTTGAAGCGATCTCTGTCTTAGTTACAGCTAAAAGCTTGGGTTCTCTTTCTGCTTGCAAAATCGCATGAACGACAATCTATTTTATGGATTTTGTCTTTGCCGTGTTGTACTTTTGGAATGATACTCTATTAGAAGAGATGCTGTTTAATAGGTAAACAATCTATTATTCTATTAAGTTTTCCAGTAGAGTTAAATTTATATCAATTCTTCTTTCTTTTGTTAGTATTTTAACTGTAGTTAAAAATAAAGTATGGTTTACTTAAAGCTGAGTAGGTTGACCAATCAAATTACATCTGGAACACAGCAATTACACTTGCCTTTAAATAAGAAAAGTTTAAGGGTTAGGGTTAAGGGTTTAAAAAAAGTTAAGGGTTAGGCGACCTTCTTGATATATTTGCAGAAGGTTTGGTCTGGTACATAAGAAATTGGGGCCTAGAGTCAGGATCAAAATCTTTAATTCTATGTTGGGTTTGGGATTACTGGAGTTAACGACACTGAGCGGTGAGTGCTGGTTTGTTTTTTTTTATTTTTGCTGTTGTATTCAGTTAGTTTAAACAAGGTGTGCCTTGTATAATACTGGCTCTCTCAGTGACAAAGAGTTTCCTTGGAGTGGAAGAAGTCACTTCAGGTAGTTTAGAGAAAGTGAGCAAGGCAAAACTTCCAGAGTTGGCAAACAAATTGATGTTGAATTGCCTGTGTCTGTGAGGAAAGGAGAAATAATTGCAGCAATAACTCTGCACTTACAATTGCTAGAAATACAATCGGGATAATTGAAAATTGCTAAAATTCAATTGCAAATGAAGCAACTTGAATTAGAGGCAATGGCAAGGAAAAATGAAAATGAACGAATAGCTCTGGCAGAACAAAAAGAGAAAGAAAGAGTGGCAAAGGAAAAGAGAGTTAATTGCAGTAGAACGAAAAGCAAAAGAATTAAAACCGCTTGAATATGAAAAGGAAATGAAACAGTTTGAGTTATGTCTAAAAGCAGAAGAAAGGGAGAAAGAGGAAGTTTTTGAGTTTCAGAAGTTGGAAAATTTGCCCTTAGGAGTAGTGATTGAGACAGTGATAAAGAGCAAAACCTTTACAGTCAAAAACTTGGTACGGATCTGTTTAAGTATGACCAAGTGTTACCAAAGTTTGATAAGAAGGCATAGACGCCTTTTTCCTTTCATTTGAGAAAGTGGCTAAACAAATGAAATGACCAGTGATCCTATGGGTATTGTTGATTCAAACAAAATTGTTAGGTAGAGCTGGTGAGGTATTTGCTTCATTTTCAGAGGAGGTATCTGCGCAGTATGATGAGGTTAAAAAAACCATCTTAAGTTCATATGAAATACGGCCTGAAGCCTACCTGCCTGTCTTAGGAATCTAAGAAGGAATGTGATCAAACGTGGATAGAGTTTGAAAGAATCAAAGTAAATATCTCTTTGATAGGTGGATAAGGGCATTGAAATAGATCAGACAAAAAACGCTCGTAGAGATATGGTTAATTTGGAGGAGTTCAAAAATTCACTTTCTGAAGTCGTGAGAACACGTGAAAGAGCAGTGAGTTAAAACTGCAAGATTAGCAGCAGGAATACCATATAATTAGATTAGATTACTTACAGTGTGGAAACAGGCCCTTCAGCCCAACAAGTCTACACCGACCTGCCGAAACGCACCCACCCAGACCCATTCCCCTACATTTACCCCTGCACCTAATGCTATGGGCAATTTAGCATAGCCAATTCACCTGACCTGCACGTTTTTGGACTAAGTATGAGTTAGTTCATAAATCAACATTTGGTTTCAATCTGTGAAGATTAGAAATTGGTGAAAAGAGAAATCCTCAGGTAGTAAAGGAAAATTAGATTTCATTGCAGATGGTAAAGATAGTTTACCACAGGTTAAAAAGAAAGCCATGAGGGGGAAAGAGAAGTTAAAAGCCTCACGTAATGAAGTAGGACACATGAAGTCACTGTGTTGGTGGTTTGGGAAAAGCACTGGAATAATGGGTGCGGTAAAACACGATAAGCCTGTGGGATTTATTAAAGTAGGAAAGGAGATCTCTGTGGAGGCTAAAGACCTGAAAAAGAATGTAGAACCTTGTCAGGGATTGGTTAATAAAAAAAAGTATAATAACTCTTTAAAGAATGTATCTCTGTGGGTAAGATTTATTCATATAAATGAACAGAAACAGGAGCAAGTCAATTTTTGATGGTGAGAGATGAGGAGTTATGTACTTTGTAAGGAGTATTACCAGAAAAGGGGGTAATACGTGTAAGAAGAGTAGTGTTCCATTGCATAAGATGAGGTTGGAGAGTCCAGTGAAAAGTGGTTAAGTGGTAGTAGGAATAATGGAGAAATTCTCTGTTCCAGAAATAGATTTATCCACAGAAATGATATAGCTGGACCACAGTTGAAAGTGATGCTACTGTGGTTGAAAACCATTGAGGGTTTGGTTAAGAAAAAGAAGGAAGCATACGTCAGATATAGACAGGATAGATTGACTGAATCCTTAGAAGAGTATAAAGGAAGTAGGAGTATACTTAAGAGGGAAATCAGGAGGGCAAAAAGGGGACATGAGATAGCATTGGCAAATAGAATTAAGGAGAATCCAAAGGGTTTTTACAAATATATTAAGAATGAAAGGGTAACTAAAGAGAGAATAGGGTCCCTCAAAGATCAGCAAGGCGGCCTTTGTGTGGAGCCACAGAAAATGGGGGAGATACTAAATGAACATTTTGCATCAGTATTTATTGTGGAAAAGGATAAGGAAGATTTGGACTGTAGGGAAATAGATGGTGACATCTTGCAAAATGTCCAGGTTAAAGAGAAGGAAGTGCTGGATGTCTTGAAGCGGTTAAAGGTGGATAAATCCCCAGGACCAGATCAGGTGTACCTGAGAACTCTGTGGGAAGCTAGAAAAGTGATTGCTGGGCCTCTTGCTGAGATATTTGTATCATTGGTAGTCACAGGTGAAGTGCTGGAAGACTGGAGGTTGGCAAATGTGGTGCCACTGCTTAAGAAGGAACTATAGACCAGTGAACCTGACCTCGGTGGTAGGCAAGTTGTTGGAGGGAATCCTGAGGGACAGGATGTACATGTATTTGGAAAGGCAAGGACTGATTAGGGATAGTCAACATAGTTTTGTGCGTGGGAAATCATGTCTCACAAACTTGATTGAGTTTTTTGAAGAAATAACAAAGAAGAGTCTCACAAACTTGATTGAGTTTTTTGAAGAAGTAACAAAGAAGATTGATGAGGGCAGAGCAGTAGATGTGATCTATATGGACTTCAGTAAAATGTTGGACAAGGTTCCTCTTGGGAGACTGATTAGCAAGATTAGGTCTCATGGAATACAGGGAGAACTAGCCATTTGGTTACAGAATTGGCTCAAAGATAGAAGACAGAGGGTGGTGGTGGAGGGTTGTTTTTCAGACTGGAGGCCTGTGACCAGTGAAGTGCCACAAGGATCGATGCTGGGTCCTCTACTTTTTGTCATATACATAAATGATTTGGATGCGAGCATAAGAGATATAGTTAGTAAATTTGCAGATGACACCAAAATTGGAGGTGTAGTGGACAGCGAAGAGGGTTACCTCAGATTACAACAAGATCTGGATCAGATGGGCCGATGGGCTGTGAAGTGGCAGATGGAGTGTAATTCAGATAAATGTGAGGTGCTGCATTTTGGGAAAGCAAATCTTAGCAGGACTTATACACTTAATGGTAAGATCCTAGGGAGTGTTGCTGAACAAAGAGATCTTGGAGTACAGGTTCATAGTTCCTTGAAAGTGGAGTCGCAGGTAGTTAGGATAGTGAAGGAGGTGTTTGGTATGCTTTCCTTTATTGGTCAGAGTATTGAGTACACGAGTTGGGAGGTCATGTTGCAGCTGTACAGGACATTGGTTAGGCCACTGTTGGAATACTGCGTGCAATTCTGGTCTCCTTCCTATCGAAAAGATGTTGTGAAACTTGAAAGGGTTCAGAAAAGATTTACAAGGATGTTGCCAGGGTTGGAGGATTTGAGCTACAGGGAGAGGCTGAACAAGCTGGAGTTGTTTTCCCTGGAGTGTCAGAGGCTGAGGGGTGACCTTATAGAGGTTTACAAAATTATGAGGGGCATGGATAGGATAAATAGACAAAGTCATTTTCCTGGGGTTGGGGAGTCCAGAACTAAAGGGCATAGGTTAGGATGAGAGGGGAAAGATATAAAAGAGACCTAAGGGGCAACTTTTTCATGCAGAGGGTGGTACGTGTATGGAAGCTGGTACAATTGCAACATTTAAGAGGCATTTGAATGGGCATTTGACTAGGAAGGGTTTGGAGGGATATGGACTGGGTGCTGGCAGGTGTGACTAGATTGGGTTGGGATATCTGGTCGGCATGGACAGGTTGGACCGAAGGGTCTGTTTCCATGCTATACATCTTTATTACTCTATGACTTTATGTTACAGGAAGTATATCCTGGGATTTTTCCGACTGTATGGTAACCAGGTTAGAAAGGTTGAAACAGGAGGAGAAATGAAGGAAGGAAGATAAAGAAGTTGAGGTTCAATTATCAGAAACTATGTTTGATAAAATGATTGCTAAAAAGCCATGAACAGGTGATGAAGAAGTTGCATATTTTTAATTCAGGGAGGTTAGTTGAAATGAAACAAAAAAAATGAAAAATAAAGCCATTGTATCTAAAAGCATACGTGAAGGAAAAAGTCTGAGATTATCCTAGAAATGTACAATCATAAAAATGAAGACTTGATGATGAAATGGAGACAATTTCATGCAGATGAAAAACGGGCAGACATTCATCAAGTTGTATTACTGGTGGTTTACAGAAAGGACGCATTACAGGTAGCGAAGGAGGTCATTTGAGAGTATGGAAAACTCAAACCAAAATACAAAAACATTTTTATTGGACTGCACTGCACAGAGATGTGGTTGAATTTTGCAAGGCATGTCATATATGTTGGTAATAGAAAAACTTCAAGCAGTGATAACATCAACATGGCTAATACCTATTCCAGCATTTGAGGAACATTTTTTGAGATTTTAATTGATTACATGGGACTCCTCCCTAAAACAAAACACGGTAATCAATATTTGCTGACTATACTGCATGTGCCTATTAGAAGTCCATTATGCAATATTACAGCTCAAAGGGTTACTCTTTTTTTTTACAAGATACAGACAGCCCACAGAGATAAAATCAGATCAAAAGCCAAATTTTACATCTCTTGGGTGGGGAGTCCAGAACTAGAGGGCATAGGTTTAGGGTGAGAGGGGAAAGATTTAAAAGAGATCTAAGGTTTTTTCATGCAGAGGATGGTGCGTGTATGGAATGAGCTGTCAGAGGAAATGATGAAGGCGCGTACAATTAAAAGATTAAAATGGCACCCAGAGGAATATATGAATAGGAAACGTTTAGAGGGATATGGCCCAGGTGCTGGCAAATGGGACAAGATTAGGTTGGGATATCTGTTCAGCAGGGACAGATGCAGGAGTGAAGGGTCTGTTTCTGTGCTGTACTTTTCTTTGACTCTATGACTCCCCATTCTGTGTCTCTAGTGTCTGAGGGGGCAAAATGTTCTCATTTCAGTGTGATGACTTCAACTCAAGCTGTCTTCCCAATAGCTGTTACAACCCACAGAGCCACAGCCTCCCTAATGGCTTAGGAGCAGGGATCAAACTCCATGCTGTTGGCACAATCTGATCCACAGTCAATCAACCATCATTTTGGTCACATTACAAATACATCTCCCTTGTTCATTAAGTCATGGAGTGGGACTCGAACTTCAAACTCATGCCTCAGAGGCAGGGATGGGACCCACTGTGCCACAAAGCCTCCCATGTCACAACCACAGTGCAAGTTTTAAGGAAACATCATGTAAATGGCATTAATGCCAGTTCTTGGTTCCACAATGCTCCTCGAAAATCATAGATTTGCTTAAGAGGACCCCAATGGAAATGAATGGCACTTCAACATTTATGTACTTCAATTAGAATGTAGAATATTTCCATCAAAGTGCAATTTAGCACAATTTTAATGATGCCTTTCATCTTCAACCAGTCATCAAGAGTCATAGAGATGTACAGCACAGAAACAGACGCTTTGGTCCAACTTGTCCATGACGATCAGATATCCCAACTCAATTTAGTCCCATTTGCCAGCACCAGGCCCATATCTCTTTTAACCTTTCTTATTCATACCATCCACTTTCCTTTTAAATGCTGTAATTGTACCAGACTCCACTATTTCCTCTGGCATTTTCTTCTATTCATACACCACCCTTTATGTGAAAATGTTGCCCCTTAGCTCCCCTTTAAATCTTTCCCCTCTCACCCTAAACCCATGCCCTCTAGTTATGGACTCCCTAGACCCAAGGAAAAGATCTTGTCTATTTACTCTATCCATATCCATCATGATTTTTAAACTTCTTTAAGGTCATCCCACGGCCTCCAATGCTCCAGGGAAAGCAGCCCCAACCTATTCAGCCTCTCCCTATGGCTGGAACGATATGCTGATCAGGTCAAATGAAGTAGTGGAATAAGGCATGTCATAGAATCATAGAATCCTTACTGTGTAGAAGCAGATCATTCAGCCCATCAAGGCCGCACTGACCCTCTGAACAGCATCCCACCCAGACCCATTGCCCTAACCTATCCTTGTAACCCTCCATTTCCCATTCATAATCCACCTGGCCTGGTCATCCCTGAACACCATGCACAATTTACCATGGCCAATCTACTTAACCTGGACTGAGGGAGGAAACTGGAATACCCAGAGGAAACCCATGCAGATAAATTGCATGTGCGGAGCACAAAAATATTCATTAAATCAACTGCTTTTCTGAAAGAGAGTATATCTACTTATATGTTGCCTCAAAGGTTGTTTTGATCATTAGTCATGCCTTTGATTAGATTAGACTTACAGTGTGGAAACAGGCCCTTCGGCCCAACAAGTCCACACCGACCCGCCGAAGCGAAACCCACCCATACCCCTACATTACCCCTTACCTAACACTATGGGCAATTTAGCATGGCCAATTCACCTGACCCGCACATCTTTGGACTGTGGGAGGAAACCGGAGCACCCGGAGGAAACCCACGCAGACACGGGGAGAACGTGCAAACTCCACACAGTCAGTCGCCTGAGTCGGGAATTGAACCCGGGTCTTCAGGCGCTGTGAGGCAGCAGTGCTAACCACTGTGCCACCGTGCCTTTGCACCCATGGTTTTGAAGCACCATTTGGAATGTGGCCATTTTTAGGTATATGGGAGTATGAGTAGGCCATTCAGTCCTTTGAGTCTGTTCTGTTTTTCTCAACCATGGTTGATGATCTATGTCAGAGCCATATACTCCTGCCTTACTCCTATATCACTAGATATTATTAGTAACTAGAATTCTGTCAATGTCTGAACTCCAACAGCCCTCTGTGGTAGAGAATTCTAAAGATTTACCAGCTTTGAGTGAAGAATTTTCTCCTCATCTCAGTCTTAAATTTGTGAGACTGCCCTAGTTCTAGACCTCCTCTCCTCCCATGTTAACATAACTAACACACTAACATACATTCATGTACATTCATGTGCACTGTAATTGCTGTGTAATTCCACATACTGTTTGTCTTCAAAATCTCCTCAGCCCTTCACTATCTTGGACATTTTAACTACTAACATGCCTCAGTGTTTCTTATGCGTCTCTCTCCTTTCACATTTGTCAATCTTTGCTCGTTGTGCCATGTGCCAATTTCTGCACTTTCTGCACAAAGACTATTTTAATCCCTTGACAAATGTACTTCAAGCCCTACCTCACATCCCTGTTTTCCATTGCTCATATCACTCCTCTCATTGCACTGATAGTGTGACATAATGAGGCAGAATAAATGTCATAGGTGTTTTCATAAGAAGATTGCATCGATGATGAGTGCAACAGAAGTCATAGAATCAGTGAAAGCGTTTGGCTATGGAGACAGTAATGAAAGATGCTCTGAGGGATACAATGGACTGGATGAAAAGCAGCAAGAGGGACTGTTGAAAGAGCACTTCACCTGAAACATAGTTCTGTTTCCCTTCACAGATCTGCCTGATCTGTTGACTATTCCCAGTTTTCTGTGTTTGATATTAGAAAGCACAAGGTGTTTGGTGTGTTACAGAAATAACAAATGGTTGGGGATTAGAAGTGAGTGCGTAAAGAAACAGGTTCAAGCAGATTTGCAGGAAGGCATGTGGTCACTGCTTAGGTTATAAAACAGAAAATAACTGACAAATAATTCACAAAAAAGAAAAAAAGTAATGGACCACCTTTGTTCTGAAAATGACCAAGTTCAAGAAGGTACCCATGTATAAGGGAATTCCTTTGATATAAGTCATCCTGTCACAGATCACAGCCAATTGTAATTCTTCCTATTCTAATCTTCTTAGTGCAACCATGCATTACCAGCATGCAAGCCAGAAGATAATAATGATGTGTCAGTGATATAGCATCAGTAGTGACAACTATATCAGCACCAGTTTAGACAAAATAATTGACTGCAATTGGGAAGATACACTATTACAGGGCAGGTTGAAAGGAGCAAAGAGATTGCCCTAATGTTAAATGTTACAC
Organism: Hemiscyllium ocellatum; assembly: GCF_020745735.1. Classification (NCBI taxonomy): domain Eukaryota; kingdom Metazoa; phylum Chordata; class Chondrichthyes; order Orectolobiformes; family Hemiscylliidae; genus Hemiscyllium; species Hemiscyllium ocellatum. Next base: position 94,564,736 of record NC_083403.1, read on the forward strand.
TGGTCTGATCCATGTAGTTCAGTACGACATAGTGTGTGTTTGTCTCAGAAATTTAGAACTAAAATGAGGAGGAATTTTTCCACTCAGAGGGTCATAAATTGTTCGAAATGTCTACCACAAAGGGCTGTAGAAATTTGTCATTTACCAAGTCCAGGATGACAACTGATAGATTTCTAGACATTAACAATATTTAGTGATATGGTAATAACACAGGAATGTGGTGTTCAGATGGATGTTCGGAGACAAAAAAACTGCAAATGCTGGTATCCAAAGTTGACAAACAGGAGGCTGGAAGAACACAGCAAGCCAGGCAGCAACAGGAGGTGGAAAAGTCAATGTTTCGAGTATATCCCTTCTTTACAACTACCTGTGGAGGTAGGGGGAGCTACAGATAAAAGTGGGGGTATGTATGGGGAGAGTAGCAGAATGGTGAGGTAGTGATAGGTGAACATGGTTAGTGGGTATAACCAGCTTGGTCGATGGGAGGGATGAATTTGTTTGGAAGCTGGAAGAGTCAGCAGGTGAAATGGAAGGGAAGAGTTGATGCTGCAAAGGGAGCTGGGGGATGTGTGGGAAAGTTGTTTGAAATTCGAGAACTCAGTGTTACGTCCTCCAGGCTGTAGGCTGCCCAGGTGGAAGATAAAGCATTGTTCCTCCAATTTGTGGTCTGATAGACTGTGGCAATGGAGGAGGCCAAATATGGACATGTTGAAAGGGGATTGAAGTGTGCAGTAGCCTCGGAAGCTGGCCATTTCAGGTCAAGCAAAGATGCTCGGTAATCGGTCACCTATTAGATTAGATTACTTACAGTATGGAAACAGGCCCTTTGGCCCAACAAGTCCACACCGACCCGCCAAAGCGCAACCCACCCATACCCCGACATTTACCCCTTACCTAGCACTACGGGCAATTTAGCATGGCCAATTCACCTGACCTGCACATCTTTGGACTGTGGGAGGAAACCGGAGCACCCGGAGGAAACCCACGCAGGCACGGGGAGAACGTGCAAACTCCACACAGTCAGTCGCCTGAGTCGGGAATTGAACCCAGGTCGCTGGCGCTGTGAGGCAGCAGTGCTAACCACTGTGCCACCGTGCCACCCCACTATTCTACGATGGATCTCACTGATGTAGAGGAGACCACATCCCAAGCAACCTAAACATACCACTACCTGTGTTCATAGAACATAGAAGGATACAGCGCAGTACAGGCCCTTCGGCCCTCGATGTTGCGCCGACCGAATCCTACCTAACCTATACTAGCCCAATAACTTCCAAATGCCTATCCAATGCCCGCTTAAATGACCATAAAGAAGGAGAGTTCACCACTGATACGGGCAGGGCATTCCATGAACTCACAACCCGCTGTGTGAAGAATCTACCCCTAACATCTGTCCTATACCTACCACCCCTTAATTTAAAGCTATGTCCCCTAGTAACACCTGACTCCATTAGCGGTAAAAGGTTCTTAGTATCTACCCTATCTAAACCCCTAATCATCTTATACACTTCTATCAGATCTCCCCTAAACCTTCTCTTCTCCAATGAGAACAGCCCCAAGTGCCTCAGCCTTTCCTCATAAGATTTTCCTACCATTCCAGGCAACATCCTGGTAAACCTCCTCTGCACTCTTTCTAAAGCTTCCACATCCTTCCTATAGTAGTTCACCTATCACCACTTCACAATTCTGTTACTCTCTCCACCCCACCCCTCCCCATCCCCTTTTTTTTCTGTACCTCCACCTAAACCCACATCTAGTCCTGAAAAAGGGTTATACCCGAAACATTGACTTCTCCATCTCTTGATGCTGCCTGGCTTGCTGAGTTCTTCCAGCCTTTTGTTTGTCTACTTCAGATAGATGGTCAGATGTGCTCTTGATTAATGGAGTAACATTGAGGGGCAGAATGGCCTACGCATGCAGAATGGCCTACACATGCTCTCATTTTCCTAAGAATGACTCAATTCCAAAATGTTCTTTAAAAACTGGGTGCAAAAGGCACCACTGATAATCCAATCAGCATTTAGAAAAATGTGAGGTGCTGCATTTTGGAAAGGCCAATCAGAGCAGGACTAATACACTTAATGGCAAGGTCTTGAACAGTGTTGCTGAACAAAGAGGCCTGAGTGCTGTTCATAGTTGCTTGAAAGTGGGGTTGCAGGTCATCAGGATAATGACAAATGCATTTGGTGTGCTTGCCTTTATTGGTCAGCGCATTGAGCAGAGTTTGGGAGGGTTGTTGCAACTGTACATGACAGTGGTTAAGTCACTTTTGAAATACTGTGTTCAGTTCTAGTTTCCCTGCTATAGGAAGGATGTTGTGAAACTTGAAAGGGTTCAGACAAGATTTACATGGATGTTGCCAGGGTTGGAGTGTTTGAGCTATAGAGCGAAGCTGAATAGGCTGTGCCTATTTTGTCTGGAGCATCAGAGGCTGAGGGGTGACTTATGGAGGTTTATAAAATCATGAGGGACATAGATAGGATGAACAGCAAAGGTCTTTTCCCCCAGGGTGGGAGAATCCAAAACTAGATTGCATCAGTTTAAGGTGAGAGGGAAAAGATTTAAAAGGGATCTAAGTGTCAAAGGGGTTTAGAGGGATATGGGCCAAATGTTGGCAAATGGGACTAGATTAATTTAGTTGGAAAGAATGAGTTGGACTGAAGGGTCTGTTTCCATGCTGTACAGTTCTCTCACTCTATGACTTTATTCGAGGCAACCTGTGAGTAGATACATTCTCTTTCTGAAATGTAGTTCTGATTTAATGAGTTATTTTTGATTGAGTTGCCACAGCAACTTCTGTGCTCATTTAAGGTCATTTCTCATCAAGGCAATAACTACTGAACATTCTGTGGAATGAAGTTTAAAAATAAAAGTGACACATTGCACAGAGCAGTTTAAGAAGTCAAATTATCAAACTTGACATTACTTAATGATGAGATCTGAATTGACAGAAGACACTAAGATGCTAGTATTGAGCAGACGGAATATGCTAAAACCCATGCCCTATGTCCTAACTGTAAGTCTATTGCAATAGATAAAATTAACTCTGTGGTACCTTAGGGAAAAATTTTACCATGGATCAGTGCATTCCATAACGAAGGCTATTCAATAGATGCACTCAAGAGATGAGTCATGAGATTGGAGCTATCAATTCAATCCTTTAAACAACTCAAAGTGATCTCCATGATCCTGCCTGAAAGAAAAATATATTTGGCAAAAAAAACTGGGCTCATTAACACTATTGCACCACTGAGCTCCACATTAGTTACTGGAACATACACACATTTATAGTGCAAACTTCATCAGGCACCCCTAATGGTATAACCATTATTGTACGTGGTACACCTCTACTGGTACATCAATCTATCTTTCCTTTAAAAAGAATGCCATGCTGATAATCATGCTGTGATTTGACACCATTTGATGCTCCCATTCTATGCTTAATGTTTATAGCAATATTCTGTCTTAAAATGTGTTCAGTAGTAGGACATCAAGTGCCCATTTTGTTTAAAAGGATCATCAGCCGTCTTCAGGTAAGTTACTGTTTGATATCTTCTGGCTGTAAATATGATTCTGGAAATGTTTATTGACTAGGATAATGAGCAGAGCTCAAAAACACAAGGGCAAGTTGCTGAAAGAGTGAAGAAGAGAGAACTCTGCAGATGACCATATTTGTCCAGAATGATCAGGACAATATTTCTTTTACCTGTCCCACATTAGAATAGTTCATAAGATGTTTCCACTTCACTAAAACCTCCTTTACTGAAATCTGCTACCTGATGCATTAATAACTGCAAGCTCTGAGCAAGAAATAGCCAGTGGCTATAAAGTTGAGTGTAGCCATGAACTCTGTCTCCCTCCAGCCTGGAGCAGAATTTATTTGCAACTTCATTCAGTTTATTGTGTAAAAGCTGACAGTGACAATCTGTGTGCCCAGGGCATTAATTTCATTATATTCTGCTTTCCTCACAAGAAGCAGGCCAAGCATGTACGAGGCTTTGTTAAAACTTTGCCTTGGTGCAAAATGCCACTGACTATACACACATGATAAGCAGGCGCCCCAGGGTTAATTTTACCCTTAGGTGGAACCATAAGAATTCCATTGGCTCAGTGTCCAGTGGCAGGGACACGTGCAGGCCAAAGCTCGGTATCCTGAAAACAGTGACAATGCCTTAGTTCCAGTTGCATTTGAGACCACACCACAAACCAAAGCATGATTAATGGTGACAAGAGCTATTTTCTGATGCATGAGGACTATGCAACCCATGCTACCATAGAAATATAGAAACATAGATGGATTGGTATGCTACAACAATGCATCTGTTGCCTTTGGAAGAGCACAGCTGCTTCCCACAGATATTAACCTGTTGCTGGGGGTTGATGGAATGCACGCCATTTGCCCAGAAGACTGCAACTCCAATAATTGTCCAGAAGCTTGGTATAATCCAGGACAACACGGTGGGCGGCACGGTGGCACAGTGGTTAGCACTGCTGCCTCACAGCACCTCAGACCCGGGTTCAATTCCCGACTCAGGTGACTGACTGTGTGGAGTTTGCACGTTCTCCCCGTGTCTGCGTGGGTTTCCTCCGGGTGCTCCGGTTTCCTCCCACAGTCCAAAGATGTGCAGGTCAGGTGAATTGGCCGTGCTAAATTGCCCGTAGTGTTAGGTAAGGGGTAAATGTAGGGGTATGGGTGGGTTTCGCTTCGGCGGGTCGGTGTGGACTTGTTGGGCCGAAGGGCCTGTTTCCACACTGTAAGTCTAATCTAATCTAAAAAAAAAACATATTCAGTTGACAGGCATCCCTTTCTAACCATGCTCTCTTTAAGAAGACATTTCAGTGTGATATCAGTTCAAGAGATATTCACTCTTCAACATCCCCTCCATTACTAACTCCATAACATCACTTGATCATAACGTGAAAATAAAACTCTCAGCACCAAATTTATAAATGAAACTCTGCCATATGAGTGCCAGTCTTACAGGTGGATTCGCCCCTTCTCTTGTCACCTACTCTGTAGATCAGCATGACTAGTCATTGACTGGGAGGGGGACATAGTAGATAACTTCAGGCCTCACCTTGAGCTGCTCTGAAATGCGTGAGCTTAGCCGTGAACAACACCATCACTATACATACTGCATTAGGCCAGGCTGACTTATTGACACAAAATTCAAAGGCATGGTGGAGAGGTCAGAGAGCAAATGCTATCATCCTCATGGATAGTAGATGATTCATGCACACTGCAGACATTTCCACTGCTCCCAACTCTCTCTAACTCCAAGGTGCATCTTAACAATCCCAGTCTTTTGTTGGAAGACAGATTTTGGAATTATTCTACTGTAGGCATGGATAGGGCAAATGGACAAGTTCTTTTCCTGGGAATGGAGGAGTCTAGAGCTAGAGGACATCGGTTTAGGGTGAGGGGGAAAGATTTAAATGGGAACTTTTTCAAATAGAGGGTGATACGAATATGGAATGAGCTGCCAGAGGAAGTGGTGGAGGCTGGCACAGTTACAACATTTAAAAGGCATCTGGATGTGTACATGAATAGGAAGCATTTAGAGGAATATGGGCCAAGTACTGGCAAATGGGTTTGGATTAGGTTGGGATAACCGGTCGGCATGGACGAGTTGGACCAAAGGGTCAGTTTCCGTGCTGTACACCTCTATGACTCTAAATTTCTTTGAAGTCATTGAAGGAGTGATGACAAAAGCATGTCAGAGTCAAGGAACACTTCAAGTAATTCACCACCTGATTCTCTGAAGCTTGTCCACCATCAACAAAGCACAAGTCAAACATTGCGACACATCAGGGATGGGGAGAGTAATCTGGATGCTGTATTTCAGGAAACAGTCACACCCATTAGACTAACTTTAGTTCAGCAAATGGTCAGGAACAGCAAGGTGTGGCTGTGAATGAGGCAGGTAGAAATTTCTAGAAGGTAGAGTTGCAGGAGCTTCAACCCTTGTCCTTGTCCAACAGGTTCAAGAATATTGCTCCCTGTGTGGATGGGATTGGGGACCACAGGAAGGATGAGCCAACTGACCACAGCAGCGTGGTGCAGGGAACCATTCAAGTGGGGTAGAGAATAGAAATGTTGTTGTAATTGGGGAGAGTATAGTTAGAGGCGTAGACAGTGCTGTGACCAGGATCGAGAGTCCCGAAAACTGTTTTGCCTGCCTGGTGCTCGGGTTCGGGATATCTCACTGGCTGCAGAGGAACTTGGAGTGAGAGGGTAAAGATCCAGTGGTCATGGTCTACATAGGTACCAATGACATAGATAAAACTAGGGCAGAACTTCTGCTAAGGAAGTATGAACAGCCAGGAGCTACATTATAAAGCAGAACCATGAAAGTAATGTTCTCTGGAATACCACCTGAGCCAGGAGCTAATTGGCACAGGGTCAATAAGATTAAGAAGGTAAATGCGTGGCTCAAAGATTGGTGTGGGAGAAATGGATTTGAATTCATGGGATATTGACACCAGCACTAGGAAAGACAGGATTTGTTTCGATGGGATGGTCTTCATCTGAACCATGCTGGGATCAATGCCCTAGTGAATCTCATATCTAGAGCAATAGACAGGGCTTTAAACTAAAGCAGGGATGAGGGTTCAGATAGAGGGGCAATTAGAAAACCTGAATTAAAAGAGGAGGTAAGAGTGCAGAACTCAGGAGAAGTTATTGAAATAACCTCTAGCTCAGACACAAATATGGCAGAGTATCTGGAAAATGTTAGCAATCAAATTTCAAGTACACTGGACAAGCAAATGAAAATTAGAAAAGGGACAGTTAATACAGAACTGAAGGTGTTATATCTGAATACATGCAGCATAAGGAATAAGGTAAATCAGGTCATTGTGCAGATCGAAATTGGCAGGTATGACATGGTGGGCTTCATGGAGACGTGACTGCAAGGGGATCAGGATTGGAAGCTGAATATTCAAGGATATACAGGGTGGCAGCTATGTTCTGCAAGGCCTAGTGTTGAAACCACAACTTTTCACTTTGTACATTAATGATCTAAATGAAGGAACTGAGGGCATTCTGGCTAAGTTTGTAGATGACACAACGATAGGTAGAGGAACAGATAGCAGTGAGGTGGTGGGAGACTGCAGAAGGATTTGGACAGTTTAAGAGAGTGAGCAAAGAAATGTCAGATGGAGTACAGCGTGGGAAAGTGTGGCGCCATGCACTTGGTAGGAAGAACAGAGGCATGGACTATTTTCTAAATGGGGAGAAAATTCAGAAGTTTGAAATGCAAGGAGACTTGGGAGTTCTAGTCCAGGATTCTCTCAGGTAAACTTGCAGGTTGAGTCAGTAGTTAGGAAAGCAAATGCCTCCTCCTTTAAGAAATCCCCCAAACTTATCAAATTGGCCGTGTCACCTGCCCAATCCATCCTCAGATGGCTCTGTGTCAAATTGTGTCTGAATGTGCTCCTGCAAAGCATCTGGGAATGCTTTATCACATTAGAGGTATGATATAAATGTGCTTTATTAGTGTTGACTTGTATCTCATCACACTGAATATAAGCTATAGATCCTAATTCTGTTGTTAGTGCCACACAGAAGAGATGTTCCAAAGTATGCACTGCCATAGAGATAGCTAATTTCTATACTGAGGTCCATTCTGTTCAGAAATAAATCAAGCACAGTACAGGGTGAGGAGCTAGGTACTATGTCTACCTCAGCTGGAACAGAAATTAAACCCATGTTATTGACGTTCTGGTTGTCAGGCTATAAATCTAAGCTAACTGAAACTGCGATTGTTGCAATGAGGGAAATAATGTGCACAGCAAGCTTCCTCAATCTATAATATGACCATGGTATTGACGAGGACACCAGAGATAAGTACCCTGCTCTTCATAAAATATGGTCATGGGGCATTTTCCTGTTTACCTGAAAGGGAAGGAAGGGCTCTGTTTAATATCTCATCCAAAAGACATCACTCCCATCAGTGCTAGACTGTGAGCCTTGATTGATAGAATCCCTATAGTTTTGAAGCAGGTAATTCAGCCCATCAACTCCACACTGATCTTCTGAAGAGCTTCCCACCCACACCCTCCTCCCTATGACCCTTCATTTTCCATGACTAATCCACCTAGCCTACATATCCTTGGACATTATGGGAAATTTAATGTGGCCAGTCCACCTAAATTGCATATTTTTGGACTGTGAGAGGAAACCAGAGCACCAGCAGGAAACTCCATCGACACAGTCACCTGAAGGTGAAATTGAATTCGGATCCCTAGGGCTGTGAGGCAGCAAAACTAACCACCTCCATTACTTTGCATTCAAATTCTAGAACAGGACTTCAACTTACCACCTTCTGAGTCAGAGTTGAGAGTGCTGCCCACTGAGCTATAAATAGCTTCACAGCAGGTAAAATATCCACACGCATTAAATTTAATTCACATTAGAATCAATTACCTGAGTAAACTAAACTTTCTCATGGTGATCTATTTAAATGAAGAGGTTCATGATGACCAAATTGCTGGATTCTTAAATTTATTCAGCAGTGCTTGACATAGTTCCCTCCCAGTAAAGATGGACTCAGTTTTGGTCACTGCTTTCCTTTAATTTTAGATTCAGATCAGGACTTCACTGCACAAGCAAATGGTCACCTAATCTATTTTTCTATTTGTCTCTCTATACTGTAACAACATTTGGATTTCTCATTCCATTTCATGAAAGGATTAGCTATACTCACTACTGGAGGAGTCAAATGGATTTCTGCTCTTGATTTACTGCTCTGCCCTTTGAGTTAGGAAGTCACAAGTTCAAGCCCCTTATCAAGGTTTTAGCATTTAATAAAAGTATGCATTTCAGGCATACTCTGGCTGGCCAGGGGCCAGGGTTATCTTTTAAATGAGCTTTTTTTAAATAATTACAATCCCTACAGTGTGGAAACAAGCCCTCTGGCCCAATCGACCCTCCAAAAAGTAACCTACCCAAACCCATTCCTCTACCCTATATATACTCATAACTAATGCACCTACGGGCAATTTAGCATGGCCAATTCACCTAACCTGCACATCTTTAACGGCGGGAAAAAACCAGAGCATCTGGAGGGAACCCATGCAGATGTGGGGAGAAACTCCACACAATTGCCTGAGACTTGAATCGAACCCCTGGAGCTATGAGCCACCGTGCCATGATAAAACAAAATGTTATATACTTGTTTACTTAGAGATACTGGACTCCACTGCAGAATTTGAAAAACAGCAGATTCAAGATTTATTTTTTAATACTAATAATCATGATACAACTAAAATAGGTCCTTTAACCCTTCTTTGCATGGTTTCAGAGAGGAGCTGGGCAAATGCACATTGACTATTGTGTTTGCTTGCTAAACAAAGGGTGATCATTCTTCAAATGTAATTGAGTGGTCGGTAGGACGAAAGGAGAAAATGCCAGTTAAACGTTATAATTTTACATGAGATGCAAAAAGAGAGACACCTGGAGGTGTATGTGTGCAAACATTTAAATGTGACAGGAGAGGCTAACAAAGCAGTTGAAAAGCACTTAGGCTCCCAAGATTTATAAAAGAGTACAACCACCAGGAATGTGCATTGAACCATTGCAGAACAGCAGTCAGTCCCAGCTAGAGTACTGGAGTCACTTCTGAGGAACCACATTTTAAGAACGATAGTAAGGTTTTAGAGAGGGCACAGAAGAAATTTACTAGAATGGACTCAGGGCTGATGGATGTTGGGCATGTTGGTATGCTGGCAAATACTGGTTTTGCAATATTAAGGGAATTGGAGGGTACTGAGTCAGACACTAACATGGATTTGGGGTCTATAGTCAGCCATGATCTTATTGAATGGTGCAGCAGGGTCAATGACAGTATGACTAATGTAGTGTATAATCTACCCTCTCTCCTATTTTGTATATATTAGATTTTACACTTCATAGGTTAATCATAGCAACAATTTTTCCAAATTCTGGTCAGACCAAAAGCTTCATTTCACTTTCTATTCCAATGATCTTACAATTTATGATATAATGAATCATTGCAAAGCATTTAATAAAAAGACAGGGCTGAGATGGTGTACCACTCCAGAGCTTGAGCATCTGTGAGAATCACCCAAACATCTATGTTAACTTCAGGAGTGCAAAGACCCCAGCCCATGCCAAAGTGAAGCACCCCTGAGGGAATCTCTCCATTTGGTTTCTGTGTCGAGTTGAGGCCTGGCTTTAGATTTAGGTTGACATTTGCAATTGGGTTGCAGAAAAATCACTTTGTAATTGGGCTGCCAATGATGTCATTAATACCCCCTTCATTGCTTGGCTTCATAGGTCCTATTGCAGAATGGTTGTTCTTTTGGATGTGAGGACCATCATCAATCAATAGTAGACTAGTTCATCTGAGACTGTTCAAGAGGACAGCTCACCGTCAGATTCTCATGGGGAATTAGGGAAGGAAAACCTCCAGTTAATGATTGAAATAAAACAATTATCACAGCAGACAATAAGTTATGAGATGGAAGTGCAAAGTGGGAATGTTAGAGAAACAACCTTCTGTTTGAGGCTCCTCTTCCAAGGCTTCTTCAACTGCTCCATAAGATGCTGAAGTATTCAAATTCTTGTTCAAACCACACTGAACCTCTCCCCCAGGAGAAAGTGAGGACTGCAGATGCTGGAGATCAGAGCTGAAAAATGTGTTGCTGGAAAAGCACAGCAGGTCAGGCAGCATCCAAGGAGCAGGAGAATCAACATTTCGGGCATAAGCCCTTCCAGAAGAAGGGCTTATGCCCGAAACGTCGATTCTCCTGCTCCTTGGATGCTGCCTGACCTCTGCGCTTTTCCAGCAACACATTTTTCAGCTCTGAATCTTTCCCCCAGTCCACCTTGATAGCTGAATTGCTACTGAGAATGTTGAAAGAATTTATAACTAAGTAAAAGCATACCCTTTACTTCTTTTGCTTCATCTTAAAGGACACCATGGTTAGGTCATAACCTGTGTTAGTTAATATTTGTTCCTGTATACTGTTCAGAAGGTCTCACTGGATAGTAGTAGAAGTAGGAAACATGACCACTTACTCCCCATCAAGGCCTGAAATCTCAAAATCACCCAAGAAATCACAGAAGTGGACAGAACAAGAGGATGAATGAACACAAGTGAATTTGCTACTATTAATTCCACAGTGTGAGCTGTACATCTTGATCCAGTTTCTTCCATTTTGTGGAACCAACAACTCTTGTTTTAGTTTAACAGGTTAGTGTAAACTGTGCAGTATCCTAATGAGGCACAGTGTACATCGTAGTAGGAAGGGAGGCAATGTCAAATAATTTTGTTCTGTTTTGTAAATCCTAGTGGCAGGGTAAAGCCATAGTAAAATGTATTTTTCATACAGTTTTGCTTTCCATATCTCAGCAGACTCTACATAAGTATTCACAATTAGCACAAGGAGACTGAGAATATTACATTTTAAGCAAGCAAACTCAAGAACATCACTGAATCTCAGTACTTAACAAGAAATATTTAAACAAAATCATTAAATAGTCGAATTGTATAATAGATTTTAATGGCTGTCATAATTCTTCGTAACCTGGCTTTTTCAAAGGCATTCTGTTAGCAACACATTCTTTAAAGCAAGCACTTAGCTGTGAAACTCAGCTGTTTGCAGGAGGAATTGACCTTGTCTGCAATCAATAATGTTCACATTAATATAACCAACAAATGATAAATTTTCACGCCTGTGGAACTACATTATAGCAAAATTGTGTTTTCCACATAAAACATCCACTGCAGCCCGAAAAGCACTACATCGAGGAGTCAGCTGACAAAAAAAATTAACGAACATGAGTTAATGAATAAATAACTATAATGAGCTCTATGATGTGCTGAAAAGGATAGGATAATTGGAAAAGGAGTGGCAACAGCAGTATGGATAAAAGAGCAATTATAGCAGTGGAGAACAAAGATTTCAGTGAGGCTGAAGAAGCAATAAGGGCAGAATTAAGGAACAGCAAGTTATGCAAGACTTAGATGTCTCTAGACTGTTAGTTGTGGTAGGGGCATGTACAACTATGAAAATCAGGTAAGCATGTATGAAAATATGAAATAGAAACAGAAATAGACCATTTTGGATCCCTGATTCAGTCCGAACATTCAATAAGATTGTGTATGATCTGTTTGAGTTTTGAATTCCTCATTCCCACCTAACCCCAATAACCCTTGATCCCCTTGCCTAGCAAGAATCTATTTAAGTCTGTCTGAAAAATATTCAATGAACCACCTCCACCTTTGAGGTAAAGTTCCAAAATTGCACAATTCATTGCAAGAAAAAAAATTCTTCTTATCTCTGTCTTAAAAAGATAATGCCTAATGTTGAAGAGATGTCCCCTAGTCTGGACTCAACTGCAAGAGGAAACAAGCTTGCCCTATCAACCTTGTGAAGACCATCCAGGATCTTGTACAATCAACCAAAACATCCCTCACCTTTGAAAACTCTCCAACTTTCCATTCCAGGTATCAGTCTAGTCAAGTGTATGTTCCAATCTCTTCATATCATTTTTTTTGTAATGTAGATTAGACGTTATAAGATAATAAGAGATTACATGAGACAAGTTACACCTGAAATGCAGCATAGAGCTTGTGATGCACTACAAGGTAGCCTGCCATCAATGAAGGGGAAAATGCTGGAGTCAATTATTCAGGAAATAATAGCTGAAAATGTGTTGCTGGAAAAGTGCAGCAGGTCAGGCAGCATCCAAGGAACAGGAGATTCGACGTATCGGGCATAAGCCCTTCTTCAGGCTCATGCCCGAAACGTCGAATCTCCTGTTCCTTGGATGCTGCCTGACCTGCTGCGCTTTTCCAGCAACACATTTTCAGCTCTGATCTCCAGCATCTGCAGACCTCACTTTCTCCTTCAGGAAATAATAACTGAGCATTTGGAAAGCAGTGACAGAATCAGTCCTAGTCAGCATGGATTCACTAAAGGAAAATTATGCTTGACAAATCTTCTGGAATCTTTTGAAGATGTGATCGGTAGAGTGGACAAAGGTGAATCAGTAGATGTCATGCAACTGGACTTTGAAACGGTTTTGATGTGATTCCACACAAGTCATTAGTAAGGAAAATTAAAACTTATGGTATCATGGTATCAGACTCCCCACTACTCTTGACCCACTCCAATTTACTTTTCGGACCAACAGATCCATGTCAGATGCCATATCGCTTGCCCTTCACTCCTCCCCAGAACATCTTGACACCAAGAACAGCTATGTAAGAATCCTACTCATTGACTACAGTACAGCCTTCAACACTATTATCCCGTCAAGACTGATTACTAAACTTAGTGATCTCGGACTAAGCCCCACTCTCTGCAACTGGATCCACAGGCTACAATCAGTGAAAATTGGGGACAATATTTCATTCTCACTAACACTCAACACTGGACCCCCCCCAGGAGTGCATACTCAGTCCCCTATTATACTCATTGTATATCCATGACTGCGTTGCCAAAAACCAGACTAATGCAATTAACAAGTTCCCTGATGACACCACCATAGTCAGTCGAATCTCAGATAGCAATGAAATACAGAAGGGAGGTGGAAGACCTGGAAAAATGATGCACTGAGAGCAACCTAGCTCTCAATGCCAGCAAAACCAATGAACTCATTATTAACTTTCAATGGGATGTTACTCATGCCCCCCTACGCATTAACAGCACAGAGGTGGAACAAGTGGTGAGTGTCAAGCTCCCAGGAGTGGTCATCAACAACAAGCTTTCTTGGACATTTCATGTGGAAACATTGGTTACAAAGGCCCAACAAGGTCTCTTCTTCTTCAGGTAGCTGAGAAAGTTTGGCATGGCGGCAAATACCCTTGCCAACTTTTGTAGATGCACCATTGAGAACATTCTGTCTGGATGTATCATTACCTGGTATGACAATTGTACCATTCAAGATCAGAGACAGTTACAGAGAGTAGTGAACTCGGAACAGACAAAGGCCAACCTCCCATCTACAGAATCCATCTATCAGGCCCGCTGTCAAGGAAAGGCCGCCAGCATTCTCAAAGATCCATCCCACCCTGGCAATGTTTTTCTAAAACCTCTACCATCAGGGAGAAGGTGCAGAAGCCTGAATATATGCACCAGCCGATTTTGTAACAGTTTCTACCCTACTGTTGTTAGAATACCGAATAGACTCTCAAACTCTTAGCATTTGCCTGTACCTGTATTTTGGCTTTTGCTGCTGTTCATTATTATTTACTTATCTATGCTTTTTAACAATGTGATCTGCCTGTATTGCTTGCAGGACAAAGCTTTTCACTGTGCCTCTGTACACATGACAATAAATTCAGTTCAGAAGTGATGTATTGGATAGAGAACTGGTTGGCAGACAGGG